>NC_086453.1:115915808-116238308 GCF_028390025.1 Pseudophryne corroboree
CCTGCTCCGTTTTAACAAACCAGTCTCGGGGGTGCCGATGGCCACTTCCCAAGTCCCGACTGCCTCACTCTCTGGCCGGGACCCACTGTGCCTGCTGTGCCACGCCTTTGGTGCCGCCTCCTGGACGGGCTATTCTCTGCCAGCCAAACCTCCTCTCACAGGGCTTCCTCGGCGTGCTCAACGCAGAGAGGAGGAGACCAGGGCAGCGCGGCTCCGCTCTCCAGTCTTCAGAATTCTTTAACAGTCGCCGGTGAGTTTGCCTTTTTCTAGCCTCCTCTGGGGTCCCCGGGCCGGATGCTTCCCGCCTGAGATGCGTGCTGCTCCTCAGCCGGTGCACGGCATAGCGTCCAGAAGCTCCACTTGTCAACTCTGCACCCCGCTGTCACCAATGCACTGTAATTTAAATTAAAACTAGGGGTAGTGCCTGCAGCTGCATAGTGACCATTAACCCTGCGGTGTGGGGATGTGATGTGGTGTAGTGTAGTGGTGCAGAGTGGGGAGGTAGTATAGTTCTGTTTTGTAATATGGGCAGGTAGTGCAGTATTGTAATGTGGGGAGGTAGTGTAGCGCTGTTTTGTAGTGTGATGAGGCAGTAAAGGAGGTAGCGTAGTGGATATGCGGCTAGCATACCGCTTGTTGGGATCCCGGCTGTCAAAATACCGACGCCGGGATCTTGATGGGGGCACCATACCGCCGCTGGTATACCAGTGAGGTAGGTGATTCCCCCTCTGTGGGTGTGCACGACACCCATAGAGAGAGAATAGAACCTATGGCGAGCATAGCTCGCCACCGAGCCCGCAAGGGGCTTAGTTGCACCTGGCCATCTGCCAGCATTCCATCGTTTCGGGATGCCGATATCAGGATATTGGCATTCGGCATCCTGGGCGGCGGGTTATCATACCGATATTGTGTAGTGATGTCGTGTGGAGACATAGGGCCTAATTCAGACCTGATCGTGATGCCACACAGCCACCGTGGCCCGCCCCCCGCACAGTCTGGGCACGCCTGCGTTGCCGGACCGCTCCACCTATACGGCTGTCAAACGCCGCTGCCCTCCCGCCCAGCGACTGCCTCTGCCTGTAAATCGGGCTGAGACTGCCGTTGGTTGTCTGGCATGCTTCGGCGCACTGCGGCGCCGGTGCATGTGCAGTTCAGACCTGATCACATGCTGTGCGAAAACACACAGCACTGACCAGGTCTGAATTAGGCCCATAGTGCAATAATGTGTAGGGTGGTAGCACAGTAATGTGGTGTGGGAGGTAGTGCAATAATGTGAGATGGTGGCCAGGGTTGGATTATAGGCAGGGGCGGTCGCTCAGGTCCCTGCTACTGTCATGAGCTGCTGACACCTTACAAATCTGTATAAGCACTTGCTTGTATGCTTACACTCTGTGTGTGGATCTCCCACGGGCCCCGACTGCGGGCCTAATTCAGACCTGATCTCTGCACATGTTACATCTGTCCCACCTGCAGTCCACATGGTCTTGCTCATTAGAGAAACATTTTGCTGTTGTGATCAGGTCTGAATTTGGCCCAGTGACCACTGTTTCTCCACAACAGCACACAGCGGTATGCTCGCTGCTGCAGTGACATTACCTGAACCCAGAGAAGGCCACCTGTGCAGTGAGACGGCTCCCTGCAGTGACCACTGACCTAATACAGTGTAGCAGCGGCGTTCCCACAAACTCCCGAGATACCCAGGCTGACTCCTCCCTGAGGTGACTTCTGGGCCAGTGGCCACTTTACAGTATGGCTTACTGCTCAGGCCGCCTCTGCCAGGAGGATGTCAGTCGCTCCCTCAACCCTAGCACACCCTGTTGGAGCCATCCCCTGTCGTAAGGTGGTTACCGGCACTCCTTCACCTTGATCCCAGCCAACTGGAGACAAGTATTTCAGCCTTGCATCCTCCCCATTTTCTTTTATTGATAAGGGCCCCACAAGTTTGTTACCCAGAGGCCCCACAAACCTTAATGCATCCATGAAGGTAGCGGAGTATTGTGCTGTGGGGAGGTAGAAGTAGTGCGGAAATGTAGTCCGGGGACCAGTGAAATAGTGTGGAGATGTAGTGTGGGGAGTTACATAGTGATATACGGCAGGGATGTAGTGTGGGGAGTTACATAGTGATATACGGCAGGGATGTAGTGTGGGGAGGTAGCATAGTGATATATGGCAGGGATGTAGTGTGGGGAAGTAGCGTATTGATATATGGCAGGGATGTAGTGTGGGGAGTTACATAGTGATATACGGCAGGGATGTAGTGTGGGGAGGTAGCATAGTGATATATGGTAGGGATGTAGTGTGGGGAGGTAGCATAGTGATATATGGCAGGGATGTAGTGTGGGGAAGCAGCATAGTGATATACGGCAGGGATGTAGTGTGGGGAAGTAGCACAGTGATATACTGCAGGGATGTAGTGTGGGGAGGTAGCATAGTGATATACTGCAGGGATGTAGTGTGGGGAAGTAGCACAGTGATATATGGCAGGAATGTAGTGTGGGGAGGTAGCATAGTGATATATGGCAGGGATGTAGTGTGGGGAGGTAGCATAGTGATATATGGCAGGGATGTAGTGTGGGGAAGTAGCATAGTGATATACGGCAGGGATGTAGTGTGGGGAGGTAGCATAGTGATATATGGCAGGGATGTAGTGTGGGGAAGTAGCGTATTGATATATGGCAGGGATGTAGTGTGGGGAGTTACATAGTGATATACGGCAGGGATGTAGTGTGGGGAGGTAGCATAGTGATATATGGTAGGGATGTAGTGTGGGGAGGTAGCATAGTGATATATGGCAGGGATGTAGTGTGGGGAAGCAGCATAGTGATATACGGCAGGGATGTAGTGTGGGGAAGTAGCACAGTGATATACTGCAGGGATGTAGTGTGGGGAGGTAGCATAGTGATATACTGCAGGGATGTAGTGTGGGGAAGTAGCACAGTGATATATGGCAGGAATGTAGTGTGGGGAGGTAGCATAGTGATATATGGCAGGGATGTAGTGTGGGGAGGTAGCATAGTGATATATGGCAGGGATGTAGTGTGGGGAAGTAGCATAGTTATATACGGCAGGGATGTAGTGTGGGGAAGTAGCACATTGATATATGGCAGGGATGTAGTGTGGGGAGGTAGCACAGTGATATACATCAGGGATGTAGTATGGGGAGATTGCATAGTGATATACGGCAGGGATCTAGTGGGGGAAGGTAGTATATTGATATACAGCAGGGATGCAGTTTGGGGATGTAGCACAGTGATATACGGCAGGGATGTAGTGTGGGGAGGTAGTATGAGGAGATACCATAGTTATATAAGGCAGGGATGTAGTGTGGGGAGGTACCATAGTGATATATGGCAGGGATGTAGTGTGGAGAGGTATAGTGTGGAGATGTAGTGTGGTGAGTAGCATAGTGATATACGGTGAGGAGGTAGCATAGTGATGTAGTGTGGGGAGGTATAGTGTGGAGATGTTGGGCCTAATTCAGATCTGTTAGCTCGCTAGCGTTTTTCGCTGCGCAACGATCAGGTAACTACTGCGCATGCACCACAATGCTCAAATGCGCCTTACGGTTACAAAGCGGATCGTTGTTGTGCACTGGTTCTAGCAAAGAAACCATTCACACAGCTGATCGCAAGGAGATTGACAGGAAGAGGGCATTTGTGGGTGGCAACTGACCGTTTTCTGGGAGCGGTAGGAAAACGCAGGCGCGTCAAAGCGTTTGCAGGGCGGATGTCTGATGTCAATTCCGGGCTCGAATAGGCTGAAGTGATCGCTGAGTAAGGTCAGAGCTACTCAGAAACTGCACAAGCTGTTTTTGTACAGGGCGGCTGCACATGCGTTCGCACACTTGCAAAGCTTAAATACACTCCCCTATAGGCGGCATCTATCTGTTCGCACCGCTGCAAAAAATAGCTAGCGAGCGAACAGATCTGACTTAGGCCCGTAGTGTGGTGAGGTAGCATAGTCATGTAGTGTGGGGAGGTAGCATAGTGATGTAGTGTGGGGAGGTATAGTGTGTAGATGTAGTGTGAGTAGGTAGCATAGTGATGTACGGTGGGGATGTAGCACAGTGATGTAGTATGGGGAGGTATAGTGTGTAGATGTAGTGTGAGTAGGTAGCATAGTGATGTACGGTGGGGAGGTAGCATAGTGATGTAGTGTGGGGAGGTATAGTGTGTAGATGTAGTGTGAGTAGGTAGCATAGTGATGTACGCTGGGGAGGTAGCATAGTGATGTAGTGTGGGGAGGTATAGTGTGTAGATGTAGTGTGAGTAGGTAGCATAGTGATGTACGGTGGGGATGTAGCACAGTGATTTAGTGTGGGGAGGTATAGTGTGGAGATGTAGTGTGGGGAGGAATAGTGTGTAGATGTAGTGTGAGTAGGTAGCATAGTGATGTACGGTGGGGATGTAGCACAGTGATGTAGTGTGGGGAGGTATAGTGTGGAGATGTAGTGTGGGAAGGTAGCATAGTGATATACGGTGGGGATGTAGCACAGTGATGTAGTGTGGGGAGGTATAGTGTGTAGATGTAGTGTGGGAAGGTAGCATAGTGATGTACGGTGGGGAGGTAGCATAGTGATGTAGTGTGGGGAGGTATAGTGTGGAGATGTAGTGTGAGTAGGTAGCATAGTGATATACGGTGGGGTGTACTGTAGTTTGGGGACGTAGATATAGTAATGTAGTGTGGGGAGGTAGTGCAGTGATATAGTATGTCACCACACCCCCCTAACCACCTAGAAGAATTTCTCTATGGCGCTGATCACACTACCTGTGTAGGCCCTTCCTAAATTTCAGCTCCAGGCCCACGTGGACCTTAATCTGGCACTGTGTGTGTGTGTGTGTGTGTGTGTGTGTGTGTGTGTGTGTGTGTGTGTGTGTGTGTGTGTTTATATGTATGTATGTATATACATGTGTATATATGTATGCACATGGATATATATGTACTATAATTAAAATAAAGTAAACTTTTATTGCATTTACAAGTGCCACCAGGAAGACAGCAGGCTGCAGAGGACGCTAGACAGCTATTAATAATACTCATGCAGCTAAAAAAAAAATATATTTTTTTTTTAGTGGAGGGGGGTTTCTGGGTGCTCAGAAACCCCCCCTGGGTGCGCCACTGGACTTGGAGAGATAATGTGGAGAGAGATAAAATACCAACCAACACAGTCTGTAACTTGGCAGTTAGGAGCTGATTGGCTGGTACTTTATCTCTCTCCAAGTCTTAGTACATAGACCCACTGGCGTATCTATAATGGGTGCAGTGTGTGCGGTGCACACAGGCACCTGGGTCCAGAGGGGGCCCACACCGCACACACTGCACCCATTTCTTCTATACCCACCTTTCCGGCATCCATCGGTGACTGTGTGTGGGTCCCCTCCTCTGCCGTAGCCGTCACCGCCGCTGCTAGCACACTGAGCGCTAGAGATTCTGGCACAGCGCCAGAGTCTACAGCGCATGCGCAGGACTCCAAAAAAATGGTTCAGCGCCCATTTTTCGGAGTCCTACACATGCGCTGTAGACTCTGGCACTGTGCCAGAGTCTCAGCGCTGAGAGCGCTAACTGCGGCGGTGACGGCTACAGGAGAGGAGGGGGCCCACACATAAAGTCTGCACATGGGTCCCCTCCTCTCTAGAAACGCCGCATTTTTTTTGTTTGTTTGCTTGCGAAATACATTTATTTATATTGACAGGTTTATGACATCCCATCCTGAAATGATGAACAATCTATAGTAATGAAACAATGGGAGATTTATCAAATCTTGGAGAGAGATAAAGTACCAACCAAGCAGCTCCTACTGGGAATTTATAGGCTGCGTTTAAATAAAGTGATAAGACCTGATTGGTTGGTACTTTATCTCTCTCCAATATTTGATAAATCTCCCCCATAGATTCTATGTATTTTGTATTTTTGTATTCTGTAATGATCATAATACTATCCAGCACAAGCCACACAAATACTCCATGTTGAAGAATTGTAATGTACTGTAAGGGTAACTTTAAAAAATAAATAGGACTCTTACTGAGGCATACCAGCAATAACACAGGATTCAAAGCTGCTTCCGTCTATACCCCAACATAGCTCGGAGGATGATTGTTTTTGGCATATTGGTGATGGTGTCATTGGCAACTTTTTTATTTTGCCAGTTATGCTGGAAGAACTTGCAACTCAATGAGCTGGAAGAAAGCAGAGAGGATTATGTACTAGTGGGATATAGCGGGTGACAAGTCATACAACTAGTGACACATATTAGATCTACAGCATGATCAAAGCAAATCATATAAACTGTAATCATGTGTTTCCACATAATGGCCCAGTGACTGGATCTGTGGCAGTTTAGGGATACAAGTGGGAGGCCAAATTGTACAGATCTGGTTATGTAGTGGTTATGCCAAATGGACTGATGTTAAAGGATAAAATATGTATCTTGACACTCACTGTTCCCGTGTTGCTGACTCACAAAGGGACTTATTCAAGTTTGTTAGCAAATCAAAAAAGCACACTAATGGGTAAAACCATGTGCATTGCAGGTGGGGCAGATGTAACATGTGCAGAGAGAGTTAGATTTGGATGGGGTGTGTTCAAACTGAAATCTAAATTGCAGTGTAAAAATAAAACAGCCAGTATTTATCCTGCACAGAAACAATATAACCCACCCAAATCTAACTCTCTCTGCACATATTACATCTGCCCCACCTGCAGTGCACATGGTTTTGCCCATTATTCTGCTTTTTTGGTTTGCTAACAAACCTGAATATCCCCCTAAGTACTCCAGTGAAGCGGGTGGGACTGTGATAACGCTATTTGCCAGCTCACACTCCTGGTCTGCCTATAATGCTTTGAGGTTGAATGAAGAGTGAAGAGCAAATGGTATAAGTTGGAATGATGGAGCCAGTGCTTAAAGTGGTCCTAGAGAGGTGGTGACATGCACCTCCCCCCAGTCTCCCTTGTGGGTGCCATGCTTCTAGCCCTTCCCCTTCTAGCCCACCTTACTGATGCCACACCCCTTGCCCACCTTGCAAAATGTTCATCTTCTGCAGCTCTGCTCTGTCAGTCCCTCCATTGGCTGTCTGTATTTTACAGATTTCCCTATAAATTACTTCCACATAACTCTATTAACCAAACTACACTAACATACATATCTTCTCTTATCTCACAATATCTCCTAGCTCACCCTTTCATTCTGCACAAGATCTGCATCTCAGACACACACATTACCTTCTCCCAGTCACAGTTACATACTTTTTTCATGCAGCACCCAGTGCAATGCACTTCCGTTCACAAGACTCTCCTCTAGTCTCCAAACCTTTAAGCATTCCATGAGAATTAACCTCTTCAGGCAGCTTACTAATTCCATAACTACCCACATTACTTCCATAAACTATTCTACCCAGTTACCTTCTACACAGTCCACACATAACTTTACTTTTTTTTCTTTCTATACTTACACATTCCACCATCCCTAGGCCAACATTGTTGTTCAACTGGATCATTCAGACCACCAAAAACCTCTACAATTTGGCTAGACTTGGATTATATGCACATCTTATACCTCACGCCCCTTTACACAGCTCTTTCCTAACACATTTTATCACATCAGCTCTTTCCTTGATACAGCTCTTCCCTCACACATCTTATCCCTCACACAGCTCTTCCCCCTGATATACCCTCAAACATTGTGGCCCTCATGCAGCTCTTCCCCCTGACACAGCTCTTCCCTCACACATCTTATCCCTCACACAGCTCTTCCCCCTGATATACCCTCAAACATTGTGGCCCTCATGCGGCTCTTCCCCCTGACACAGCTCTTCCCTTACACATTTTATCCTTCATGCAGCTCATCCCTGATAAGGCTCAACCATCATACCTTATTCCTCTCGCAGCTCTTTCCACTGATACAGCTCTTCCCTCGCACATTGTATTCATCATGCAGCTTTTCCCCCTGATACAGCTCTTCCCTCACACATCTTATCCCTCACACAGCTCTACCCTCACATCTTATCCCTCACGCAGCTCTTCCCCCTGATATACCCTCAAACATTGTGGCCCTCATGCAGCTCTTCCCCCTGACACAGCTCTTCCCTCACACATTTTATCCTTCATGCAGCTCTTCTCCATTAAGTCTCTACCATCATATCTTATCACTCTCGCAGCTCTTCCCACTGATACAGCTCTTCCCTCACACATTGTATTCCTCATGCAGCTCTTCCCTCACACATCTTATCCCTCACACAGCTCTTCCCCCTGATACAGCTCTACTCTCACATCTTATCCCTCACGCAGCTCTTCCCTCAGCTCTTTCTTCACATCTTATACCTCACGTAGCTCTTACCCCTGATACAGCTCTTCCCTCACACATCTCATCCCTCACGTAGCTCTTCCCCCCTGATACAGCTCTTCCCTCACACATCTTATTCCTCATGCAGCTTTCCTCCCCCGACACAACTTATCCCCTCACATAGATTTCTCCACATTCACACAGCTCTCCAACCTCATATTTCTCCCCTCTAATACATCTCTATCCCCCTTACACAGCTTATCTCCAGTCATACAGCTCTCCCCATGCAGTTTATCTCCCCACATGTGGCTCCACCCTCATGTAGCTTATCTCCTCTCATGTGGCTCCCCCATGCAGTTTATCTCCCCTCATTTGGCTCTCCTCCTCATGCATCTTATTTTCTCTTATGTGGCTCCCCCGATGCATCTCTTTCTTACTTCTCTCTTAGGGGTCTATGCATGAAGCAATGAAAACTGTGAAGAAGCCAGTGGAGAAGTTGACCAATCAGCATTGAAGTAACATTTATAATTTGCATACTATAAAATCATATAGAGCAGCTAATTGGTTGCCATGGGCAACTTCTCCACTGGCTCACTCCTCCACTCTTTTCACTGCTCTGTGAATAGACCCTTATAACTCCTTGACTTGCAAATTGTCACAGATTTCGGCATCCATGAGGGTCCTGTGATGTCTCCTCTTTCCACTATGGTGGATGTACTTGCCTGGCCGGATTGCTGTTCATCTTGAATATCTTTTCTGCCATTATCAAAGGCAACCTGTTTCCATAACATAATGCTTCTGAGGGTCACACTTTATTTATTGGAATATCTCTCATGACCATAGAAGGAATTATTGTCAGTATTCAGGGGCAGATTTATTAAGCCTGGTGAAGTGATAAAGTGGAAGGTGATAACGCTCCAGCCAATCAGCTCCTAACTGTCATTTTTCAAACCCAACCTGTAACATGGCAGTTAGGAGCTGATTGGCTGGTGCATTATCACCTTCCACTTTATAACTTCACCAGGCTTAATAAATCTGCCCCTCAGTCTGTAGGTACTTTGTAAATGTTCTTAGAATTTAATTAAGTACGGATGGTGTAATGGTTAGCATTACTGCCTCACAGCACTGAGGTCATGGGTTCGATTCCCACCATGGCCCAACTGTGTGGAGTTTGTATATTCTCCCCGTACTTGCGTGGGTTTCCTCCGGGTACTTCGGTTTCCTCCCATAATCCAAAAATATACTGGTAGGTTAATTGGATCCCAACAAAATTAACCCTAGCATGAATGTGTGTGCGTGTACATGTGGTAGGGAATATAGATTGTAAGCTCCACTGGGGCAGGGACTGATGTGAATGGGCAAATATTCTCTGGAAAGCGCTGCGGAATATGTGTGCGCTATATAAATAACTGGTAATAAATAAATAATAAATAAATTAATAATGAAAGTCATTATAAAATCAATGTGAATAAAACTTACAGTATATAAAATGCCTACTGTATAAA
This sequence comes from Pseudophryne corroboree, assembly GCF_028390025.1. Taxonomy (NCBI): domain Eukaryota; kingdom Metazoa; phylum Chordata; class Amphibia; order Anura; family Myobatrachidae; genus Pseudophryne; species Pseudophryne corroboree. Next base: position 115,925,592 of record NC_086453.1, read on the forward strand.
CTCAATTTGTTTTTCTTAAAATGACTACTTATTCAGTTCCTGGGACGTATTACCTTCACATTGGATTGCATTCATAGGGGTCGATTGAGTTAGCCGCAAATTACTCACGGCCGCAAATATAGTAAGTGTATATGCTGGACTTATGGTACCTCAAGACTCACTTCATCTGCGACTTTGTAGGTGTAGAAAATGAATTTCTGTGCAGCCCAGCGTCTGTAGTACACGTTGAGTGGTGTTTCACTGTGGCTTTGATGTTATGCTACACCCAGTGGCGTAAGTTCGTCCCAGTTGCCCGGAGGCAAGATAAATATTGGTGCCCCCCCTATTTCCTATATAAAGATAAATATATGTATGTATGTATGTATGTATGTGTATGTGTATATATGTGTGTGTGTGTTTGTGTGTGTGTGTGTGTGTGTGTGTGTGTGTGTGTGTGTGTGTGTGTGTGTGTGTATATGGAGTGTTCTGAAAAAAAATGTATATTCTGTATTTATATATTTAATTGTCTTTTATTTTAAATCACACATTTCTTAGCAGTCATACCCAGGATTAAAACCCAGGACCTGTTACGCTAACAGCAGACACTTAACTGATGGAGTAGAGGGTGTGATGTAGTAGTAGAGGGTGTGCTTTGTAAGGTGCAGGGACCAGTGAGGAAGTCGGCCACTGAAAAGACAGCGACAGCTATCAATTAACTTAATTCAATGGTGTCACAGAATGGGAGGAGAGGTGCCCCCCTTTAGAGCAGGAGCCCGGCGGCAGATGACTCCGTTGCTTCCCAGAGTTCTGCCTCTGGCTACACCTCTCGCAGCAGCTCAGCCACACCATGTGGTGCATTGAAGGTATGAGAACACATATATATGTATGAAAACTTGTTTAGTTGCCTACATTACAATTTATATTATTGATTTGCTTTTACAGCTGCTAATGGTGAGGACTTATATACATGCTAGTTACCACTTCGTCAACATGATAGAAAAACATAATTGTAATGGCGGCAGCTGTGCTATTGAATTGCTCCATCGGGACATCGTCTAGTGGCCGCCAGTGCACAAAGCACTTAAATTCCCCCCCCCCCATAGTGGTGAGGAGAGGCGCTAGCCTTTAATTATATAGGATTTGTAAATATTTTTGCATAGATAACAAAAAGAATTGATTACATTTTTAATCTGTATAAAAACCTTTATTACAGTGCATCATAAGGACCCTACACACTGATGGATTTGCTGCTGAGGTGCCCAACGGCCGGTACGGCCGACCCGGCGGCGGGGGTGAACCCACCTATAACCCAGCCCCATATCCCTGCATGCTAATATGGACGAGTTTGTCCATATTGGCATGTGTGTATAAACGAGCCGGTACCAACGATGAACGTGTGCGGGGCCGCGCATCATTCATTGTTGGTGCCTACACACTGAACGATATCAACGATATCTCATTCATTAATGAACGAGATCGTTCATATCTTTCAGCGTAGTCACTAAGTGTGTAGAGCTCATCACTCTCATGTTAAAACCACTGTATTAGCATATTATACATTGAATAATAGCTCAACAGGTGCATAAGCCAAAAATACGTGACGTGTATCTATTTTATTTTTATAGATAAATGATATAACAACATGGATTGAGCCATAGCAAACATGACAAACAGAGAACATGTAATGTTTTTTTCCCTCTAAAGCTGCATGTGAACATTTCCTCAAAAATTCAGAGATAAAACATTATATTTTGGCCGCTTGAAACAAACTTGAAAACACTGGGTTCTGTGTAACATTAGTTACTTAGAAAATGTCAAAAGCCAAAATCAGCACAAATGATAGGGGAGCTTGCATTTTATCCGCTATGAACAGACACTTCACTTGAAGTTTAGTAGACTCTTTAGAAAGTCATCTTTCCTTTTATAACCTGTCATTGTATTTGAAGCATTCATTTATCATGCTAACCAAGTGAATATGCTGAAACTTTATCACAGCAAGTTATAAAAACTGTGATAAATGATGGGATATCTCAGTGGGGTGAATCTCACTCCCTTTAAATCCCTTACCCTGAGATATTAATTTTAGTGAAGTCACAGTTCACTCCAGGTCATTTTTTCTGCAATTTGTGTGCCAAGAAGCTTAATTCCTCCCCACCCCCATTTTTTTATTTAAGTGAAAAATATTTACATTGCACTACAAATGCAGCCGATACACTTAGCTTGAACATATAACATGCTTTTGTCAGACAACAAAATATTGTGAAAGCCTTACATTGCTTCCTATTGCGGCAGCTGGATCCCTGCATATTTCATGCACAGACCGAACAATGGACAATATTATCAGGAACTGCTTTTCCATAAGCAGAGCTGGTTTTAGGAATTTTGGCGCCCATTACTAAACACATATTTGGACTCAGTTAATATGCTCTGAAGATTTTAAGAATGCCGTAAGAAAAAAATTGTATATAACAAGAAAGAAATATGTAAAGATCAAATGGACGTAGCAAATAGTAATTATATGTTTCAAACTCAAAACATGAATAATAAATATCACATAAGTAGGACTAATGCCTCCATATTGTAATTCAATAATGCTATAGTGGTTCTGAGGATCACACTTTGTTTATTGGAATACTTGTTACAACCATAGAAGGAATTATTGTCAGCATTAAGTCTGTAGGCACTTTGTAAATGTTCTCAGAATTTATTTAGGAAGGGAAGACATTATAAAATCAAACTTTACAGTGAGTAAAACGTATATACAATGCCTGTAAACTGAATTGGTTTTTTTTTCCTTTCTTAAAAAGTTACCACTTCTTCAGGTCCTGGGACATATTACCTTCACATTGTCTTGAATTAATAGGGGTCAATTCAATTAGCCATGAATTACTCACACCACAAGAAAGTATATATACAGTATATATATATATATATATATATATATATATATATATATATATATATATATATATGGAACCTCTGGACTCTCAGATTTTTGCTCATAGATGCGGAATCGTTATCAGAGTTTCCAGGCAGTTTCAATGGCAATTTGCCACCCTCATGTCTAATTGAATTATTACTATAGGGGCCAATGGACTGTGAGTACTATGTCCGTTTTTACTTTATTGGTATAGAGTATTGGTTGTAAGTAACCCTGTCCAATATACTGGTACCACTAAGGTGGGAAATCTACCACTCCAGGAATTACAATCTTGTTAATTGCCAAGAGCTTCGTAGTCCAGAAAGGTTGATAAGAGCTCCAGCACTCCTTATTACAGTGCTGCTCCAGAAGGGAGGCCTGCTTTTTCTGAGCCCATCGGAGCTGGGTTTAACTGAAGCAGATGGACCCAATGCTTACGTGGCCTAATTCATGTTTGTATGCAATGGCCAATGTCAACGCAACAGAGCGATTACTGCTCATGTGCGTGTCATGGCTGTTTTTGAGGCATGTATCTACCGTCAGCTGCCAGCTCGTACATACAAAAACATGGCGCATGTGTCGCTACTGCTGTGTCCAGTCTGCGTAGTCATAGGCCTACCCTTAACCCCAATGTTCCTAGTTTTTGCATATAGGCTGCGTATGAGTTTGCAATGGCTCAAGTGGAAGTCTCTTCATTTCTGGGGGGCATTAGCAATTTCGTAGCCTAGAAAATGGCAACTGCAATTGGATTTGCGAACAAATATGAATTAGGCTCATGGTCTTTCTGTTAGAGCAGAAACCAGCTTAGGCTGTCTAGTACTGGATTTGTTGATAACTTAGGAAGAGGGTCACACTTCTTAAATGATTTTAATTTATTTATTTATTGCATTGTGAAATGTTTTATCTCATTATAAGGGCAAAACATTAGAAAAAGAGATGATCTCTGTCATCTCTGAGCTAGTTCAATATTAGAGTCCCTTTGACATCCACAGCAATGGAATCCTTTGAAAATGTTCCTTCTTCACTTTTTTATGTCATTGCAATAATCTCACTCTGCTAAATGTAATCTTGTTTTTGCTCTGCTCCGGGTAACAAGGCGCACCTGTGTGTGTCTTCCATAATTCACTACCAAGGCCTTTACTTCACACAACTCCTCAGTTGGCACAAAGTGCAGCTCCTCTGGCGAATGAAGCCCTCTTACTCTGCAGACCAATGTGTCCTCGTTGAAAAATCTAGGTGCAGCTGCGCAAAACAAGCTGTATGTGTACTGCAGAGCAGCCTTTTCTCTGTGTATATAATAATAATAATAATAATAATAATAATTGTATTTTTACAGTGCTCTTTCTCCAATAGGACTGCAAAGAATCCAAAGACATTAAGGACATAGAGAAAGATTTATCAAAGCTTGGAGAGAGATAAAGTAGAGAGAGAAAAAGTATCAACCTATCATCACAGATTAAATAAACGGGGTGGAGTGGTATGTCTTTATGTAAAGACTTTTATAAAACTTAATATAAAGGAAAACATTAGTGATGGGATGGGAAATATTGTGGAGACTTATGGGTGGAAATTGCATGCAGGAGTAAGGGAACTAAAAAGCTACTAATAGGCGTATGCTACATGGCGCCTGATATTATTGTGTCTAATGAGGAATTGTTACTTAAGCAAATCGAAAAAGCGGCAGGATTAGGAGATGCAATAGTAATGGGAGGTTTTAACTATCCGGAGATTAATTGGACAAATGATTCATGTGATACTGCTAGGGGTAATAGGTTTTTAAACACACTAAATGATCACTACTTACTTCAACTAATTGGGGAACAAACTAGGTACAATGCAATCTTATATCTGGTATTAACAAACAATGGGGATTTGATATCAAATATTATAGTAGTGGAGCCCATGGGAAACAGCGACCACAATATGGTCACATTCAATATCAGTTTTCACAAGCAGCCCTATATAGGCTTAAGTAAGACTCCAAACTTTAGCAAAGCCAACTTTGACATGATGAGGGAAGCTCTAAGGGACATTGGGCCTAATTCAGATCTGATCGTAGCAGCAAATTTGTTAGCTAATGGGCAAAACCTTGTGCACTGCAGGGAGGGGGTGGGGGGGGGGACAGATATAACATGTGCAGAGAGAGTTAGATTTGGGTAGGGTGTGTTCAAACTGAAATCTAAATTGCAGTGTAAAAATAAAGCAGCCAGTATTTACCCTGCACAGAAACAACATTAACCCACCCAAATCTAACTGTCTCTGCAAATGTTATACTCTGCCACACCTGCTGTGAACATGGTTTTGCCCATTAGCTAACAAATTTGCTGCTGCGATCAGGTCTGAATTAGGCCCATTGACTTGGAAATGTAGTTTTTAGGTAAGAATACTGCAGAGAAATGGGATGTGTTAAAAATGTTGCTCGCTAGTATTACTCGTAAATTAATTCCCATGGGCAGCAAGCAAAGGAGTAATAATTCCAAACCAATGTGGCATAAAAAAAAAGATTAAGGAACTAATAGCCAAAAAAAGGCGAGCATTCAAAAAGTATAAATCGGACGGGAAGGGGGAGTCATTCCAGTACTATAAGGATTGTAACAAATTATGCAAAAAATAAATCAGAGCGTCTAAAATAGAAACCGAATGTCACGATCCAGACTGTTTTTCTCATGTTCTGGGACTTACCTCTGCTTATTCTGCAAACAGTTGATTTGTCAGACTTACTACAAAATTGCACAACAATACTGACCTACTCGAAAATGCCATGCACATTTTCTAAAAGCGTTCTTCCAAGCTGATGGCATCACTAGTAGTCAAAACACACTTTGTCACACATAGACCCACACAGTCACCGAGACAAATATGCAGGGCTGCCAACACATGAGTGGCTGTTCCATTCAAATGAGTTTCAATTGGCAGCTTATTAAAGCTCATAAAGCTAAATTAAAACCAAATCCAGAACTGCAACCAAACATCCCATTAACCATATCCTCCCTCTACTGTGTATTGTTCCTAATACAATCCCTAGTTCCTAGCAATATGCTACTTTTCTTACATCACATAATCAATGTACAGTGCACTTTGCAGTTAGCTGCCCCTTGTGTATTTTTTAAGCTATAGCATAATGTTGGTACTTGAGCTGTAACTAGATGTTTGTGTGCCCTGTGCTAAAACAAACACTGGTGTCCAGAGCCAGCCCTAACCAATATGATGCCCTAGGCAAGATTTTGGCTGGTGCCCCCTAGCACCGCCGCTAGTTCTGAAGGACATGCCTGGCATGAGTCAGCTGGCAGCTCTGCTAACGTTGGGCACCTTTTGTTTATGAAAATGCATCTTATTTGCATTACTATGTGGCTAGGATGCACAAGCAGCTTCTGCTGATTAAAATTATATGCAGCATGCTTATATTCTGTGTGCGACTGCGGCTGTATCTGCATACGAAATGCTACATTACAGTGATTTCCAGGAATACACTGCAACGTAGCATTTAGTATGCAGATGCAGCCACAGTCACACACAGAATATAGGCATGCCGCATATCATTTTAATCAGCAGAAACTGCTGGTGCCCCTAAGCATACCAAATGCCCTAGGCATTTGCCTCGTTTGCCTATACCTAAGGCCGGCTCCCCCACCCTCTATATTTAAGAACAGGGACAGTGTGCACAAAAGGTGAGCCACCAAAAAGGGTGAGGTCTTGTAGGAAAGGGGCGTGGGCACAAATAGTACCACCAACAGAAATTATACCACACAGTAGTGCAACCTTATTCCCGTTCCACCGCACAGTAGTACCCCTCACATGTTATACCACACAGTAGTGCCTCTTATTCTAGTTACGTCACACAGTAGTGCCCCTTGTTCACATTTCGTCACACAGTAGTATCCCTTATTCACGTTACGCTACACACTAGTACCCCTTATTCACTTTGCATCACACAGTAGAGCCCCATATATCTCTTACACAGTAATACTCCTTATACACATTTCGCCACACAGTAGGACACTTTGGGGGTAATTCAGACCTGATCGCTAGCAACCAATATTTGCACTGCTGCAATCAGATATTCGCCACCTACAGGAGGACACGCCTGCGTTTTTCCAACCACTCCCTGAAAACGGTCAGTTGACACCCACAAATACCCTCTTCCTGTCAATCTCCTTGCGTTCGCCCGTGCGAATGGATTCTTCGCACAAACCCATCGCTGAGCGGCGATATGCTTTGTACCTGTGCAACGCATCTGCGCATTGCAGTGCATACACATGTGCCGTTTAGACCTGATGCAGCCTAGCGATCAGCTCTGAATTACCCCCTTTATACGTCACACGGTACCTCTTATTAATGTAAATACTATACTGTAAACTGAAATAGTAAAGGAAAATGCTGAACAAGCCTGTGGCACACATGTAAAATAAAAAGCACTATATTAAATTAAGATATAAATAATAATGACAGATTGACATGTTTTGGAGGTCAACAGTTTCTATATAATAGGTGTAAGGGTGAGGGCCCCATGAAAGAGCTGATCTACTTGACTTAGGGGGTAATTCAGACCTGATCGCTAGGGTGCTTTAATTGCAGCCCTGCGATCAGGTAGTCACAGCCTACAGGGGAAGGGTATTTACTGTGTGCAGGTGTGCATTCGCATTTGTAGCAGAGCTGCACAAACATCAGTTTGTGCAGTCTCTGCTCAGACCAGTACTTACTCTGCCACTGCGATGGATTGCTGGTGATTGGGGCCGGAGCTGGATCATCTGATTCCTGACCCAGGGGCGTAACTAGACCTTTATGGGCACCATAGCAAAATTTTGGAAGCGGCCCCCTGTGCTCCATGGGGTGTGTATGTGTGTGTGGGCGGGGCGGGGTGCTAGATGTGATGTGGAGGTGGCAGGGCCTGATAGTGGAAGGCGGCGGTACCAAGTCAGGTAGACACTGAGGTGTCAGTTATACTATTATTTATATAGAGAGGAGCCTCTATCAGGTGATGCGGTGGGGGGGGGAGGGGCAGGAGGGGAGTTGGAGTGTAACAGAGGCTGGTGCTAAATGAAGAGGAGCAAACAGCAGAGAAAGAACTAGGAGCTGCCCCCCCTTTCCTCTCCCAAGGAGCTCAAGGCACACTCACCCAAGGTTACCGCCTATAAGTCCTGCTATCCAAAATGGTGGCTGTCAGATTAACCGTTAGAAGGACCTATGGCCAGCAGGGTCAGGAAGCCTAGTGTGAAGAGGTATCGTTGCCGGGTCTTCAGTGGTGCACCAATACCCAGAGCAGAAGGGAGCATTGGATGCCCGTGCAAGCTGTCTGCCGCCTTATTGCAGCAATACCGGCAGGCAGATCCGTAGCCGGTGTGGACAGATGGTCTGGGGAAACTCCAGTGGAGGTCAGAATGTAGACCAAGCTTCAGGAGGCACCGGAAAGACAGCCAAGATCCAGGTCACTCACAGAGCACAGCTTTGTGGAGCCAGCAGCAAGACAGGAGCAGCTAGAAGGAACTGGACCGGAGGAGAGGTGGCAGTTCATTTTCCATAGCAGGTCACTGGATCAACCGTAGCCAGAATGGAGAACCAGTAGTAGGAGACCGGGGGGTGTGGGGAAGGCGAAGGAGGGCTCAGTGAGTGCTGGTTGGTGGGCAGGGAGTGCACAGCGCAGCTCCCAGATCCTGCAACCGCTAGATCTGAGACACTTGGATTGTACTGCGGCCTCGGGCAGGTTGGACTTCACCATGGCAGCAACAGCAACTCTTGCTGGTCTCAGGGGCCTGGTCAAAAAACGCTGGGCCCCTGAGTGGAGTGCTTGCCGGAGTGCGACAACTATGTCCAGTGTAGAGTCTTGCATTGTGCTGCAGCATTACTGGGTGCAGGGGAAGGGGCCCTGCAGGTGTACCGGACCCCATAGCAGCCACTACCCCTGCACCTATGGTAGTTACGCCACTGTCCTGACCATTGCAAAGGCAAGCTGAGCTTCCCTTAATACCCAAACAGGGTGGATGCGGATAGTGTGCCCAGAGAGCAAATGCGCTGTGTGCTAAGCACTGTCTGGACCACCCTAGTTACAGCCATGGTGGCATTTACTGTATACTTTTCAAACACAACCAAGAAAGATGCCCATTTGGAAAAAAAAAAGTTCAAAATCATAGTAAAGATTTATGCCAGGTAACCTGTGCTAAAGAGCTATTTTGGACCTGCAAGTCTCAATGAAAGTTAGTAAGGATCATCATCTGTGATTTTAGGTCAGGTATTTTTCAAAGAGTACTACGCGCAGTCTCTAAGATGCAAGCGCCACACTGAAAATAGTGTAAAATGAAGATGACGGAGCTAATACTCCAGAAAAACTTCATTGTTATAATAAACAATGGTAAATATCAAAGCTAGTTGTATGTAAACAGTTCTGTAAAATGAGTTTAGAAAGTCTAAATAATTCAAACAATAAGTAAATTCAAGAAGTCTGAACCCTAAAGAGTGGTGTCTCGCATCTTTATGGGTATGAATCCATACGTCTGACTTTCTGAACTCATTTTACAGAACTGTTTAATACAACTAGCTTTGATATTTAGCATTGTTTATTATAGCAATGAATGGGTTAACAGCTGTTAGGATAGGATATGCATACTGAGATGCAGGGCTGCCAAGAGAAATCCTGGGCCCCGGTACAACAACTTCCTGTCAGGGGCGCTTTAAGAGAGAAGAGGGGACCCGCGTGCAGCCTCTGTCGCGGGCCCCCTCCTCTCCGGCAGCAGTAGACGCTGGCATAATGCCAGAGTCTACTGCGCATGCGCAGGTCTTCGGGAACATGGCGGCCGCGCCTTGTTCCCGGGGGACACCTTCAGTGCACATGCGCAAATCACTCAGAAGTGGCCGCAGCGGCCATTTTACGAGTGATTTGTGCCCGCACAGCAGTGACACTGTCGCGGGACTCCGGAGGGTAAGTATAATGTATGTGTGCAGTGTGTGCGGTGTGGGCCCCCCTGGACCCAGGGGCCCGTGTGCACCCCACACACTGCACCCATTATAGAAACGCCAATGCTTCCTGGGACCCCCTGCCCCCACTATACGGGGTGTTACCACCGCATGCTGAGGGCATGGCTGCTCCTCTTTGGGGACGTGTCTAGCACATCAGAAGCACTTTCTCACAGGAGCTTTTCAGGGGTCACGGCCTAATCAAAGGAGGCGAGGACCTGGGCCCCTCTATCAGACCTGGGCCCCAGTAATTTGTATCTCTCCGTCTCCGCCCTCTCTCAGCACCACTGCTGAGATGTAAAGAATAGATTTTAACATTAGTAAAGTTATTCTGGAATATTAGTTCATGTATCTTCATTTCACACTATTTTCACTGAGGCACTTGCAGCTTAGATTACTCTGTGTATATATGTACAGCATCTTGCCTCGAAACACAACAATGTAGTACCCGGTGCGCAGGTCTCTCCCCCTTATAGCTCTAGTACAGCTGCAATTCATCCATACTCAAGTTGTATATGGTAGAAGAGGTAGAACAGTTTACAGATTATTATGGCTGGCAGGCCATGCTGGAACTTGTAGCTCCTCAGTGGCTGAAGAGGCGCATGACACCCACCTCTGGTATAACTTGTCACCTGACATCACAAATCTACATATGGTATTGCAGAGAAAGCACTTTAGGGATCTCTTATGGCACTGTGAGCCTTGCTATTCTCTTGTAGTTGTAAGGAAATACCATAAAATTAATAATGCTACTTTCCCGTTAGCTTTAATGTACATAGGGCTTAATCAGAACTGATCGCAGCAGCAACAATTTTTCCTCTAATGGGCAAAACCAAGGGGGGTCATTCCAAGTTGATCGCTAGCTGCATTCGTTCGCAGCGCAGCGATCAGGCTAAAAAACTGCAGTTCTGCGCATGCGTATGCGGCGCAATGCGCACGCGTGTCGTACGGGCACAACGAACGATGTCGTTTTGCACAGGGTCAAGCGAAGCATTTCAGTCGCACTGGTGGCTGCAGAGTTATTGACATGAAGTGGGCATTTCTGGGTGTCAACTGACCGTTTTCAGGGAGTGTTCAGAAAAACGCAGGCATGCCAGTAAAAACGCAGGCATGGGCGAACGCTGGGCAGGTTTGTGAAGTCAAAACAGGAACTGAACAGTCTGAAGTGATCGCAAGCGCTGAGTAGGTTTTGAGCTACTCTGAAACTGCACAAAAAAACTTTGTAGCCGCTCTGCAATAGAACCGTTCGCACTTCTGCTAAGCTCAAATACACTCCCAGTGGGTGGCGGTATAGCATTTGCACGGCTGCTAAAAACTGCTAGCGAGCAATCAACTCGGAATGACCACCCATGTGCACTGCAGGTGGGGCAGATATAACATGTGCACAGAGAATTACATTTGGATGGGGTGTGTCCAAACTGAAATCTAAATTGCAGTGTAACAATAAAGCAGCCAGTATCTACCCGGCACAGAAACAATATAACCCATCCAAATCTAACTCTCTCTGCACATGTTATAATTGCCCCCCCCCCCCCCCCCCCCTTCCCCTGCAGTGCACATGGTTTTGCCCATTAGAGAAAGATTTTGATGCTGTGATCAGGTCTGAATTAGGCCCATAGAGGCACTTTTGTTTTATTCCAACAAATACTTACTCATAAACCATAATATGCTGGTTACTGTATACAAATTAACCTAAAACATTGTCAGTATAATTGACAGGATTATTAACCTTTGTATCGCAATATAACAGAGAATGTAAAAAAAATGTAAAAAAAATGATTAGTAATATCTAGTAGCTACATAGATTGTAAGCTCTGCTGGAACAGAGAGAGAGGGTGATATGAATTATTTAATATTCTGTGTAAAGTGCTGCATAATGGTGGTCATTCCGAGTTGTTCGCTCGTTGCCGATTTTCGCTATGCTGCGATTTGTTGCTAAATGCTCATGCGCATGGTACGCAGCGTGCATGTGCTTAGTTATTTAACTAAAAACTTAGCAGTTTTGCTGTTGTTCGTGCGGCGTTTTTCAGTCGCACTGCTGATCGGTGAGTGATTGACAGGAAAGGGACGTTTCTGGGTGGTAACTGAGCGTTTTCCGGGAGTGTGCTAAAAAACGCAGGTGTGTCAGGGAAAAACGCAGGAGTGTCTGGAGAAACGGGGGAGTGGCTGGACGAACGCAGGGCGTGTTTGTGACGTCAAACCAGGAACTAAACGGACCAAGCTGATCGCAATCTAGGAGTAGGTTTGGAGCTAAGAATTATTTTTTCGCAATTCTGCTACTCTTTCGTTCGTTATTCTGCTAAGCTAAGATACACTCCCAGAGGGCGGCGGCCTAGCGTGTGCACTGCTGCTAAAAGCAGCTAGCGAGCGAACAACTCGGAATGAGGGCCAATATGTGTGCACTATGGCCCTCATTCCGAGTCGTTCGCTCGGTAATTTTCTTCGCATCGCAGCGTTTTTCTGCTTAGTACGCATGCGCAATGTTCGCACTGCGACTGCGCCAAGTAATTTTGCTATGAAGATAGTTTTTTTACTCACGGCTTTTTCTTCGCTCCGGCGAACGTAATGTGATTGACAGGAAATGGGTGTTACTGGGCGGAAACACGGCGTTTTATGGGCGTGTGGATGAAAACGCTACCGTTTCCGGAAAAAACGCAGGAGTGGCTGGAGAAACGGAGGAGTGTCTGGGCGAACGCTGGGTGTGTTTGTGACGTCAAACCAGGAACGACAAGCACTGAACTGATCGCAGATGCCGAGTAAGTCTGAAGCTACTCTGAAACTGCTAAGTAGTTTATAATCGCAATATTGCGAATACATCGTTCGCAATTTTAAGAAGCTAAGATTCACTCCCAGTAGGCGGCGGCTTAGCGTGTGTAACTCTGCTAAAATCGCCTTGCGAGCGAACAACTCGGAATGAGGGCCTATATAACCATTATAAAAAGTCAACACAATAACTAGGTATAGACTGACCTGTCTCCATCATACGTAGCTTCTTTAATACATTGGTTCAAATGATCCTATTGTGCATTAATTGTGTGTAGAATGTGCATTAATTGTGTGTGGAAGGGTCAAGCAATTGAATTAAAATTATTTAAAAAGAACTTAGGGGCTAATTCAGACCTGATCCCTGCTGTGCATGTTCGCACAGCAGCGATCAGGTCTGAAGTGCGCATGTGCCGGTGCCGCAGTGCGCCGGCGCATGGAAGACAGCCTACGGCTGTCTTAGCTCTGTGATTGCCTCTGCCTGATTGACAGGCAGAGGCAGTCGCTGGGCAGGAGGGGGCGGCTGTTTAGGGGGCGCGGCCCGGACAACGCAGGCATGCCTGGATCGTTGGGGGCGGGGCCGCGGTGGCTGTGTGATGTCACACACAGCCGCTGCGACCCAGGCAGCGACGAGTAGCTCCTGTGTAAGAGGGTGGCGGTGCGGTGTAGTGCCTGCTGCCGTGCAGGTGTAGTTGTAGACTCACTACTCACCAGGCGCCGCACTCTCTCACCTTCAGGTACCGGAACCTTCAACGGACCTGGAAATCTTCAGTTGGACCCGGACACGATGACCTAGGAGGAAGGAGATTGCTGAGTGCCGTTCCTCCTAACTGTGGACCGAAACGCCCTCCGAAACAGAAAATAAGAGTTTTTGGGCTAGGTGAAGGTCATCATGGGCGCACGGCCTCAGAGCCCGAATTTCACCTATCGGTACTCTCGCACCAGGTGTAAAGTCAACCTTGCACCTGCGTGCAAGGTTCACCGTTCGCCCTGAAGGAAGGGAGACAGAGAGGGATAAACACACGCAAAAGGAACACACAAACAGATGTTACTCACCGTCACAAGTCTTGCACTCCGATCTTCTTCACTTACAGGTCCCTATAAGGAGGTAAAGAGAAAACAGCCGTGCAGGGCCAAGAACTACCCTAGTGTGCATCCGCTACACTAGCTACATGAACAGAGCCCTCAAACTAGCTCAGGTGTGGGTGGTGCAACACAAACTCTATGCACAAACTTTAAAACAAACACTTTGCCCTGCACGGTAACAACACGCATAACAATATCAGAGTACAAGATTTAGGGGTACATTTACTAAGCAGTGATAAGAGCGGAGAAATGAGCCAGTGGAGAAGTTCCCCCATCAACCAATCAGCACTGAAGTAACATCAATAATTTGCATACTATAAAATGATACAGAGCTGCTGATTGGATGATGGGGAAATATCTCCACTGGCTCACTTCTCCGCTCTTATCACTGCTTAGTAAATGTACCCCTAAACGGTGCTGTCCCTTTAAATCCCTACCTGCCGCTGAGGGAATGGGCGCCGTACAGCCTACCCACCTCCTGTACAATTTCTTATATGGGGCTCAGGCCAAGCGGGCCTGCCTACCTATACACCTCGGGGTGGCCTGGGCCTAGTGCCCAGTGCCACGTTTATTCACCTTGGAAGGGGGGGGGGGGAGAGAACCACTTATTGACTGGGCCTGGAGCCCCTAATTGCACACAGGCCGGAGGCCCGACTTTATCCCACGGGCCTAGCGCCCGCCTGACTTGGGGCCGTTGGGTGACCTGGGCCTAATGCCCAGCGTCACCTTATATACCTGACGGCCCCACTTTATCTAGGACCTAATGCCCTCCAATATGGCTCAGGCCTAATGCTTGCTATTGTCCCACGGGCCTAGTGCCTGGCTAATAGGGGGGCCCGACTATATGTGCCATGGGCCTAGTGCCTGTCTGCTGTGCCACAGGCCTGACTTTGCACATGGGCCTAATGCCCGAACACCCAGTGGTCTAGGGAGGAAGGAGAGGGGGGGTGGTGACAGGCGCCCTCACGGAGGGCCTACCTGTACCGTTGGGAGAGGCACCAGGGGGGAGCTTCGTTACCTCTTTCGCTTTCCTCCTCTGGTGGCCTCTCCGGCGCTCCTCTTCACTCTTCATACTGGCCAGCGGCGCCGCCGGCGCCTCTCCGCGTCCAGCTGCCCCTGGACAAGGCCACCGGAGCTCTTCCCGCGGCGTCTTCTTCTCCTCAGCGCCGCCCGGCTCTTCACTGCTCTTCGACGCGGCTTCTTCTATCGTCGGCTCCTGCCTGGCGTCTGACGTCACAAGCCGGGGGCGTTGCCTATGACGCGGCGAGCACCGATTGGCTCGCCGCGCCCTCTTCTGATTGTCTCGCGGAGGGCGCCGGATTTTAAATGACGCGGCCGGCGCTTCTCACTGGCGGACAGATTGGCGCCAAGTTTGAAACACCGCCGCGCCACTGCCCGCCGCCACTTCTCGTCCGGTGCAGGGAACCGATACACTGTCCCTGCACCAGACACCCGCCGCTGCTGTACACCGACAGGCGCTGGGGACAGACAAGCTGCCCAAGCGCTGTCCACAGCCAGAGACTGCAGGGGACACAGATCCCTTGCCCTCTGCTGGGAGTCTGGCACTGGGAGCGGACACACCGCCCCAGCGCCTGCACACATTCCCACACCTGAGTAGCAGGATCTGCGCTGGCTGGGAGCTACTCCTGCAGTACAAAAGCATCGCCACTGTGCAATGCTTTTGTATTTGTACGACAGGGTAGGGCCTGACATGCGGGACGGAGTAGCCCTGTGCTGGGAATCCCCCCGCATGTCAGGGAAGCTGATCGTAGATGTGCTAAGTTTAGTACATCTACGATCAGCTTCTCTGACATTCGGGGGGACGCCCAGCACAGGGCTAGTCCGCCCTGCATGTCTGGCCCTGCCCCGCACAGCTGCGGAGATGGTGGTGATGCTTTTATACCTGACAAGTAGCTCCCTGCCAGCGCGCTGGCAGGGGGCTAACCACCGCGTCCCGGGTCGCAGTGGCTGCATGTGACGTCAAGCAGCCGTCACAGCCCGCAACCCCCCCCCCCCCCCTCCCCAGTGGTCCGGATAAACCTCTGTTGTCCGGACCGCGCCCGCCAACTGCATTCTAACGCCGTTGGCACGCCCCCTCCCGCCCCGCAACCACGATCGCACCAGTGAGACTGCAATCACTGCCGCTGCAGTGATGCAGTCTGAATTACCCCCTCAGTGGGTCAATTCAATTAGGAGCGGGTTTTTGCAAGCGAAACTCTGAAACTCGTCTGAATGCCTGCACCCAAGAAATGTGAGATACAATTAGAAATGCCAATTTGCAGTACCAGCTGTGAGGTTACACAACTTGTCTACAAAATGTGATCTGAAAGAAGTGAATGAAAAAGTGGGGAAACCATCCTGGACCCACTGGCGTATTTATAATGAGTGTAGTGTGTCTGGTGCACACAGGCCCTGGGGTCCAGGGACCACCACATACCCCATTTTTTTCAATACTTACCCTCCAGAGTCCCACGTAGGCATCAGCAGTGCTGCAAAAATCACCAGGAAAACGGCGCGGCACCACTTTTCCGCTGTTTTGCGCATACGCAGTAAGGAAATCAATGGGAAAATGGCCTCTGCGTCAAGTGCATGATTGTTCATTGGGAGGGGTGAACCAGAGGATCTGCACTGTGGTGGTTATTCAGAGATGGTTGCAGATTTTGATATTTTAGCATAATCAGCAACCACTAAAATTGCATGCTGGGGGCCGCGCAGCACAGGGCAAAGCTGCCCACCATGTGTGGTGTTGCCCTGTGATGCCATTTAAATTCAGTTGCTAATGCATTGCAAAAACCTAAAAAAAAATGCGTAGGCAGGCGCACCGCTGCCATGTTTCCGATCGCGGGAACCACAGATGATGTCATCAGCCAGCCATGAAAACCATCGTGACACGCCTGCACTTCTTGGTGCACTCTCCCCCAATGCTGCGTCACCGCACATGGACGCCTGCTGACTGTCAATCAAGATGCGAATGCTTCCTTCCCGGATGCGATCACTTCGTGATTGATTGCGCATGTGCACTGCGACCTCTGTGTGTGCTCAGAACACTGCCCATTAGTGCTATTGCAGTGTCTGTGCAAACCAAAAAAGCATACTAATGGACAACACAATACTGCACTGCAGGGCGGGCAGATGTAACACGTGCAGAGAGACTTAGGGGTAAATTTACTAAAGCCTCTAAAAATTAAAAGTGGTGATGTTGCCCATAGCAACCAATCAGAGTCTGTCTATCATTTTCCAGAATGCAATAGAGAAATGATAGACAGAATCTGATTGATTGCCATGGCAACATCACCACTTTTCATTTTTAGACGTTTTAGTTAATTTAGCCTTTAGATTTGGGTGGGGTGTCTTCAAACTGAAATCTAAATTGCAGTGTAAAAATTAAGCAGCCAGTATTTACCCTGCACAGAAATAATATAACCCACCCAAACCTAAATCTCCTTGCACATGTTACATCCGCCCCACCTGCAGTGCAACATAGTTTTGCCCACTTGCTTGCTTTTTTGGTTTGCTAACAAATCTGAATAACCCCCTGTGTCCAGTGGCGTAACTACAGTGGGTACAGGGGATGCGGCTTCTATGGGGCCTGAGCTGTCACAAGGGCCCAGGTCCCGCCGCTCCCCCTGCTCCCAGTCATACACAGATTGAGCCATGTAAATTTGCCTGTCTCTCCGCGAGACCCCAGTCAGTCCCTGTCAGCCTGAGACTGAGGTCAGGAGACCAGACGGCAAGAGAAGGAAGAAGATGAGTGCATGGGATTTGTAGTTTAAAGTTAAACTACAAACCCCATGAGGCCATTGAGCCCTTCAGAAAGATGGTTGCTGCTGAAGCCAGCCAGCCCTTTTCTGAAGAATATTTAGCAGATGGTGCCTCCGCAGGGTTCGGAACATCGGGGGACAGGAAGAATACTCCACACAGTGGGATCACTGAGTGCCCACAGCCAGATGCATGCTGCCTGCCAGGATGACCGGGAGGGACCACAGCCCAAAAGGGACAATGCACCGCTAATGCATAGCCAGATTAAGGGGATGATGCAGGGCATACTGTACCCCAGGCCCCCCTCTGTCAAGGGCCCCCCCCAGCCAGAGCACACTGACATCAAATCTGGCAGCAGCAGAACCAGGCTGCCAGAATGTGAGCAGGACAGTATACATTGCAGACAGAGACACAGGAGTATCAGATTTCAAGAGATACCGAAGGAGCTTCCTGAGAGATAGCAGATGAGATAAAGCTGTAAGTGACCCAGGGTTCCTAGCTTCTCTTCCTCCTGCCTGGGTGTCAGGGTCCTGTGTAACCTGTTATCTAATGAGAGACACACACATAGCATCCTCCTGAGTCCTGTCCCAGTGTGTTAGTAGTACAGAGGCTGCAACTATTGCATTTTTGCTAAATAAATTATAGATTTTATTTGTCTGTGTGTATTGTAAGCTTAAATTGTCTTTGTTCCACTAAAATAGTTGTCTCTCTATTAGGTGATGATATAAAAAGTACCCAGGCCTTATTAAACTAATAGTTTAAATCTAATATACACCATTGGTTTATATTTAATATACACAATCCATACCTCCCAATATGACCCATCCAGGAGGGACAAAATGATCTCTACCTGGACTTACCTCTTAATTTATTATTGTAATCATTTTTGTTGAAATACCTTTTTTTTTCAGTGAAATAGTTCAACACATGTGATGCCAATCATATATTAAAAGGGAAGTCCAGGTAGAGAGCATTCTGTCCCTCCCAGAATGGGTCATGTTGAGAGGTATGTATTTATTTTATTATTTATTTATTTATTAGCAGTTTCTTATATAGAGCAGCATATTCCATTGCGCTTTACAATTAGAACCACACAATCTAATATACACCCTCCCTCTCCACTAGGGTCCCCTGTCCTAAGTGCCCCAGGCCCCCCCAAGGATTAATCTGGACCTGAGCTAATGGCCGCTCCCCACCGGGAATGAGGACAGCAGCACACCTGGACCAGGTAGAGCCCACACGGACAGCCTTTGAAAGCTGCCTGTGAAGGTAAGTGGCTGCCTGGGAACACTCTCATGCTGGGGAGCTCGTGCTGCATCTGTAAGATCCAGGCTTCTCAGTACAAATCAGACACCTGGGTAGGCCTTTTAGGTTGGGGCTGAAATGCCTGCGTTTGGGATGCCGGCGGTCAAAATACTGACCGCACCATCCCAATTAGTAGAATCCCGACAGTGGTTGGGAAACAATGGTACCTAACCCTCCCTTCCCACAGCCTAACCCTATCCCTCCCCGTTGGTGCCAAACCCTAACCCCCCCTTCCTGCTGCCTAAACCTAACCTTCTCCCCCACAGCATAACCCTAACCTTCCTGGGAGGTGCTTAACTCAAACCCTCTTTCCCCACAACCTAATCCTCCCCAGTGAGGCCTAAAGCTAATCCACCCTTCCTGCACCCTACACCTAAAGCCCCCCCTCTCCGCAGCCTAACCCTAGCCCTCCTGGGGGTACCTAACCCCCTCTCCCTGCAAGCTAACCCCCCTTTCCACAGCCTAAACCTAACATTCCCCCGCAGCCTAACCCTAACCCTTCTGGGGGGTGCCAAACCCTAACCCCCCTCCTCGCAGCCTAAACCTAAACCCCCTTTTCTGCAGCCTATCCCTAACCCCATAACCCTCCCCCCGCAGAATAAACCTAACACCCGATCCCACCGCCCCAAGCGACTTCTCCGGCAGCCCGGCAGTCCCTCGATCAGGATCTCAGCTGTTGGGATGCCGACGCCTAATCTGGATACTTGCAACATCATTCTGTTCCCTGTTGGTATTTCAACAGCTGGGATTCCAACCGTCGGGATCCTGACTGGATTCCAGCCTTTTTCTTTATGTGGGGGCAAATACATATTTTTTTAACCTCTTGGTGCCAATGGGTTGGGGGGGGGGGGCTTTCAAGATTTTGCTATGGGGCCCATAAAGTTTTAGTTACACCCCTGCCTTTTTACCTGCTCAGGGCAATACGCATGAAAATTTGAATCTCCTCTAAAAAAGAAATACTTGGAATTAAATTCGCTTTGTGAGTTTGCCATGAGAACAGCTCTCAGGACCCAAATGGCACTTAATCAAATTGACCTCAATGAAGGATATTTCGTATAGAACTGTAGTAAAACAAGCACGAGGGCAGATATAGCAAAACATGGCGCGAAAATATGGAATTAATTTACATAATGTGAAAAATTGCGGGCATCTTAAGATGCCTGCAGTTGGGCAGTCCATGTAAAATTTGTATTTTTGGTAAATTATGAAAACTACACTATTAGCCCATCTTTTATTTTTAATTTTTAGCATTCATCTCTCACTGCTCTGTGTCAGAACGCCCCCCCCCCCCCCTCTTTTGTAAAATGGTTCGCTGACTGCCTATCCACCACAGAGTTCAATTTAAACTCCTCACCTTCACATATAGGGGCAAATTCAATTGGAAACGAGGTTTAGTGAGGTGAAAAACTTTGCTTACCTCACACCCAACTTTGGGTTACCGCGGGTATGCACACTTCCAATACCTGTGATCTCCAATTAAAAAAAAATGGTCATGGTTTTTTTTTTAGAGATTGAAAATAATACATTTAAAAAAATGATATTCACTTGTCCGGTGGTCTCCCCTACATGTTCCAACTGGGAAAGGGGCTTCCGGAAGTCCTGGAGGCTGCTGAGAGGGACAAGGTTGGCTGGGATATGTAGTTCTCACAGCAGCCAGTTCTGGGAGGGTCTTATCCACACACAGGTGTGTCACATATACCAGGGATACTCACACACACACGCACACACTTATACATACTTATAAACACTAACACTCACAAACACTTAGAGATGAGCGCCTGAAATTTTTCGGGTTTTGTGTTTTGGTTTTGGGTTCGGTTCCGCGGCCGTGTTTTGGGTTCGAACGCGTTTTGGCAAAACCTCACCGAATTTTTTTTGTCGGATTCGGGTGTGTTTTGGATTCGGGTGTTTTTTTCAAAAAACACTAAAAAACAGCTTAAATCATAGAATTTGGGGGTCATTTTGATCCCAAAGTATTATTAACCTCAAAAACCATAATTTACACTCATTTTCAGTCTATTCTGAATACCTCACACCTCACAATATTATTTTTAGTCCTAAAATTTGCACCGAGGTCGCTGTGTGAGTAAGATAAGCGACCCTAGTGGCCGACACAAACACCGGGCCCATCTAGGAGTGGCACTGCAGTGTCACGCAGGATGTCCCTTCCAAAAAACCCTCCCCAAACAGCACATGACGCAAAGAAAAAAAGAGGCGCAATGAGGTAGCTGTGTGAGTAAGATTAGCGACCCTAGTGGCCGACACAAACACCGGGCCCATCTAGGAGTGGCACTGCAGTGTCACGCAGGATGTCCCTTCCAAAAAACCCTCCCCAAACAGCACATGACGCAAAGAAAAAAAGAGGCGCAATGAGGTAGCTGTGTGAGTAAGATTAGCGACCCTAGTGGCCGACACAAACACCGGGCCCATCTAGGAGTGGCACTGCAGTGTCACGCAGGATGTCCCTTCCAAAAAACCCTCCCCAAACAGCACATGACGCAAAGAAAAAAAGAGGTGCAATGAGGTAGCTGTGTGAGTAAGATTAGCGACCCTAGTGGCCGACACAAACACCGGGCCCATCTAGGAGTGGCACTGCAGTGTCACGCAGGATGTCCCTTCCAAAAAACCCTCCCCAAACAGCACATGACGCAAAGAAAAAAAGAGGCGCAATGAGGTAGCTGTGTGAGTAAGATTAGCGACCCTAGTGGCCGACACAAACACCGGGCCCATCTAGGAGTGGCACTGCAGTGTCACGCAGGATGTCCCTTCCAAAAAACCCTCCCCAAACAGCACATGACGCAAAGAAAAAAAGAGGCGCAATGAGGTAGCTGTGTGAGTAAGATTAGCGACCCTAGTGGCCGACACAAACACCGGGCCCATCTAGGAGTGGCACTGCAGTGTCACGCAGGATGTCCCTTCCAAAAAACCCTCCCCAAACAGCACATGACGCAAAGAAAAAAAGAGGCGCAATGAGGTAGCTGACTGTGTGAGTAAGATTAGCGACCCTAGTGGCCGACACAAACACCGGGCCCATCTAGGAGTGGCACTGCAGTGTCACGCAGGATGTCCCTTCCAAAAAACCCTCCCCAATCAGCACATGATGCAAAGAAAAAGAAAAGAAAAAAGAGGTGCAAGATGGAATTGTCCTTGGGCCCTCCCACCCACCCTTATATTGTATAAACAAAACAGGACATGCACACTTTAACCAACCCATCATTTCAGTGACAGGGTCTGCCACACGACTGTGACTGATATGACGGGTTGGTTTGGACCCCCCCCAAAAAAGAAGCAATTAATCTCTCCTTGCACAAACTGGCTCTACAGAGGCAAGATGTCCACCTCATCTTCACCCTCCGATATATCACCGTGTACATCCCCCTCCTCACAGATTATCAATTCGTCCCCACTGGAATCCACCATCTCAGCTCCCTGTGTACTTTGTGGAGGCAATTGCTGCTGGTCAATGTCTCCGCGGAGGAATTGATTATAATTCATTTTAATGAACATCATCTTCTCCACATTTTCTGGATGTAACCTCGTACGCCGATTGCTGACAAGGTGAGCGGCGGCACTAAACACTCTTTCGGAGTACACACTTGTGGGAGGGCAACTTAGGTAGAATAAAGCCAGTTTGTGCAAGGGCCTCCAAATTGCCTCTTTTTCCTGCCAGTATAAGTACGGACTGTGTGACGTGCCTACTTGGATGCGGTCACTCATATAATCCTCCACCATTCTATCAATGTTGAGAGAATCATATGCAGTGACAGTAGACGACATGTCCGTAATCGTTGTCAGGTCCTTCGGTCCGGACCAGATGTCAGCATCAGCAGTCGCTCCAGACTGCCCTGCATCACCGCCAGCGGGTGGGCTCGGAATTCTGAGCCTTTTCCTCGCACCCCCAGTTGCGGGAGAATGTGAAGGAGGAGATGTTGACAGGTCGCGTTCCGCTTGACTTGACAATTTTGTCACCAGCAGGTCTTTCAACCCCAGCAGACCTGTGTCTGCCGGAAAGAGAGATCCAAGGTAGGCTTTAAATCTAGGATCGAGCACGGTGGCCAAAATGTAGTGCTCTGATTTCAACATATTGACCACCCGTGAATCCTTGTTAAGCGAATTAAGGGCTGCATCCACAAGTCCCACATGCCTAGCGGAATCGCTCCCTTTTAGCTCCTTCTTCAATGCCTCCAGCTTCTTCTGCAAAAGCCTGATGAGGGGAATGACCTGACTCAGGCTGGCAGTGTCTGAACTGACTTCACGTGTGGCAAGTTCAAAGGGCATCAGAACCTTGCACAACGTTGAAATCATTCTCCACTGCACTTGAGACAGGTGCATTCCACCTACTATATCGTGCTCAATTGTATAGGCTTGAATGGCCTTTTGCTGCTCCTCCAACCTCTGAAGCATATAGAGGGTTGAATTCCACCTCGTTACCACTTCTTGCTTCAGATGATGGCAGGGCAGGTTCAGTAGTTTTTGGTGGTGCTCCAGTCTTCTGTACGTGGTGCCTGTACGCCGAAAGTGTCCCGCAATTTTTCTGGCCACCGACAGCATCTCTTGCACGCCCCTGTCGTTTTTTAAAAAATTCTGCACCACCAAATTCAAGGTATGTGCAAAACATGGGACGTGCTGGAATTTGCCCATATTTAATGCACACACAATATTGCTGGCGTTGTCCGATGCCACAAATCCACAGGAGAGTCCAATTGGGGTAAGCCATTCCGCGATGATCTTCTTCAGTTGCCGTAAGAGGTTTTCAGCTGTGTGCGTATTCTGGAAAGCGGTGATACAAAGCGTAGCCTGCCTAGGAAAGAGTTGGCGTTTGCGAGATGCTGCTACTGGTGCCGCCGCTGCTGTTCTTGCGGCGGGAGTCCATACATCTACCCAGTGGGCTGTCACAGTCATATAGTCCTGACCCTGCCCTGCTCCACTTGTCCACATGTCCGTGGTTAAGTGGACATTGGGTACAACTGCATTTTTTAGGACACTGGTGAGTCTTTTTCTGACGTCCGTGTACATTCTCGGTATCGCCTGCCTAGAGAAGTGGAACCTAGATGGTATTTGGTAACGGGGGCACACTGCCTCAATAAATTATCTAGTTCCCTGTGAACTAACGGCGGATACCGGACGCACGTCTAACACCAACATAGTTGTCAAGGACTCAGTTATCCGCTTTGCAGTAGGATGACTGCTGTGATATTTCATCTTCCTCGCAAAGGACTGTTGAACAGTCAATTGCTTACTGGAAGTAGTACAAGTGGGCTTACGACTTCCCCTCTGGGATGACCATCGACTCCCAGCGGCAACAACAGCAGCGCCAGCAGCAGTAGGCGTTACACGCAAGGATGCATCGGAGGAATCCCAGGCAGGAGAGGACTCGTCAGAATTGCCAGTGACATGGCCTGCAGGACTATTGGCATTCCTGGGGAAGGAGGAAATTGACACTGAGGGAGTTGGTGGGGTGGTTTGCGTGAGCTTGGTTACAAGAGGAAGGGATTTACTGGTCAGTGGACTGCTTCCGCTGTCACCCAAAGTTTTTGAACTTGTCACTGACTTAT
Organism: Pseudophryne corroboree; assembly: GCF_028390025.1. NCBI lineage: Eukaryota > Metazoa > Chordata > Amphibia > Anura > Myobatrachidae > Pseudophryne > Pseudophryne corroboree. The sequence continues at coordinate 115,949,907 of NC_086453.1, forward strand.
TATGAATGCGCTGCAGGTGACGTATAAGGGAGGATGTTCCGAGGTGGTTAACGTCCTTACCCCTACTTATTACAGCTTGACAAAGGGAACACACGGCTTGACACCTGTTGTCCGCATTTCTGGTGAAATACCTCCACACCGAAGAGCTGATTTTTTTGGTATTTTCACCTGGCATGTCAACGGCCATATTCCTCCCACGGACAACAGGTGTCTCCCCGGGTGCCTGACTTAAACAAACCACCTCACCATCAGAATCCTCCTGGTCAATTTCCTCCCCAGCTCCAGCAACACCCATATCCTCCTCATCCTGGTGTACTTCAACACTGACATCTTCAATCTGACTATCAGGAACTGGACTGCGGGTGCTCCTTCCAGCACTTGCAGGGGGCGTGCAAATGGTGGAAGGCGCATGCTCTTCACGTCCAGTGTTGGGAAGGTCAGGCATCGCAACCGACACAATTGGACTCTCCTTGTGGATTTGGGATTTCAAAGAACGCACAGTTCTTTGCGGTGCTTTTGCCAGCTTGAGTCTTTTCAGTTTTCTAGCGAGAGGCTGAGTGCTTCCATCCTCATGTGAAGCTGAACCACTAGCCATGAACATAGGCCAGGGCCTCAGCCGTTCCTTGCCACTCCGTGTGGTAAATGGCATATTGGCAAGTTTACGCTTCTCCTCCGACAATTTTATTTTAGGTTTTGGAGTCCTTTTTTTACTGATATTTGGTGTTTTGGTTTTGACATGCTCTGTACTATGCCATTGGGCATCGGCCTTGGCAGACGTCGTTGCTGGCATTTCATCGTCTCGGCCATGACTAGTGGCAGCAGCTTCAGCACGAGGTGGAAGTGGATCTTGATCTTTCCCTAATTTTGGAACCTCAACATTTTTGTTCTCCATATTTTAATAGGCACAACTAAAAGGCACCTCAGGTAAACAATGGAGATGGATGGATTGGATACTAGTATACAATTATGGACGGGCTGCCGAGTGCCGACACAGAGGTAGCCACAGCCGTGAACTACCGCACTGTACTGTGTCTGCTGCTAATATATAGACTGGTTGATAAAGAGATAGTATACTCGTAACTAGTATGTATGTATAAAGAAAGAAAAAAAAACCACGGTTAGGTGGTATATACAATTATGGACGGGCTGCCGAGTGCCGACACAGAGGTAGCCACAGCCGTGAACTACCGCACTGTACTGTGTCTGCTGCTAATATATAGACTGGTTGATAAAGAGATAGTATACTCGTAACTAGTATGTATGTATAAAGAAAGAAAAAAAAACCACGGTTAGGTGGTATATACAATTATGGACGGGCTGCCGAGTGCTGACACAGAGGTAGCCACAGCCGTGAACTACCGCACTGTACTGTGTCTGCTGCTAATATATAGACTGGTTGATAAAGAGATAGTATACTCGTAACTAGTATGTATGTATAAAGAAAGAAAAAAAAACCACGGTTAGGTGGTATATACAATTATGGACGGGCTGCCGAGTGCCGACACAGAGGTAGCCACAGCCGTGAACTACCGCACTGTACTGTGTCTGCTGCTAATATATAGACTGGTTGATAAAGAGATAGTATACTCGTAACTAGTATGTATGTATAAAGAAAGAAAACAAAACCACGGTTAGGTGGTATATACAATTATGGACGGGCTGCCGAGTGCCGACACAGAGGTAGCCACAGCCGTGAACTACCGCACTGTACTGTGTCTGCTGCTAATATATAGACTGGTTGATAAAGAGATAGTATACTCGTAACTAGTATGTATGTATAAAGAAAGAAAAAAAAACCACGGTTAGGTGGTATATACAATTATGGACGGGCTGCCGAGTGCCGACACAGAGGTAGCCACAGCCGTGAACTACCGCACTGTACTGTGTCTGCTGCTAATATAGACTGGTTGATAAAGAGATAGTATACTCGTAACTAGTATGTATGTATAAAGAAAGAAAAAAAAAACACGGTTAGGTGGTATATACAATTATGGACGGGCTGCCGAGTGCCGACACAGAGGTAGCCACAGCCGTGAACTACCGCACTGTACTGTGTCTGCTGCTAATATAGACTGGTTGATAAAGAGATAGTATACTACTAATATTATATATACTGGTGGTCAGGTCACTGGTCACTAGTCACACTGGCAGTGGCACTCCTGCAGCAAAAGTGTGCACTGTTTTAATATAATATTATGTACTCCTGGCTCCTGCTATAACCTATAACTGGCACTGCAGTAGTGCTCCCCAGTCTCCCCCACAATTATAAGCTGTGTGAGCTGAGCAGTCAGACAGATATATAATATATATAGATGATGCAGCACACTGGCCTGAGCCTGAGCAGTGCACACAGATATGGTATGTGACTGACTGAGTCACTGTGTGTATCGCTTTTTTCAGGCAGAGAACGGATATATTAAATAAACTGCACTGTGTGTCTGGTGGTCACTCACTATATAATATATTATGTACTCCTGGCTCCTGCTATAACCTATAACTGGCACTGCAGTAGTGCTCCCCAGTCTCCCCCACAATTATAAGCTGTGTGAGCTGAGCAGTCAGACAGATAATCAGATATATATAATATTATATATAGATAATAGATGATGCAGCACACTGGCCTGAGCCTGAGCAGTGCACACAGATATGGTATGTGACTGAGTCACTGTGTGCTGTGTATCGCTTTTTTCAGGCAGAGAACGGATTATAAATAAAACTGGTGGTCACTATCAGCAAAACTCTGCACTGTACTGACTACTCCTAATGCTCCCCAAAATTAGTAAATCAAGTGTCTCTCTAATCTATTCTAAACGGAGAGGACGCCAGCCACGTCCTCTCCCTATCAATCTCAATGCACGTGTGAAAATGGCGGCGACGCGCGGCTCCTTATATAGAATCCGAGTCTCGCGATAGAATCCGAGCCTCGCGAGAATCCGACAGCGTCATGATGACGTTCGGGCGCGCTCGGGTTAACCGAGCAAGGCGGGAAGATCCGAGTCGCTCGGACCCGTGAAAAAAACCATGAAGTTCGTGCGGGTTCGGATTCAGAGAAACCGAACCCGCTCATCTCTACAAACACTCCAAACACCTTACATACTCACATACTCACCATGCTGCAGAAGACACGGCTTCTGACGCTGGATACAGAAGACCAAGCTTCGGAAGGTGATTAACAACTGACTAATTAAGGTAATTGGAAACATCCAATTGCTTAATTAGACCCCCAGGAGGGGGGTGTCGTCGGGGTCTCAGAGCAAGTCCCAGTGATTTTTCCTGCAATTAACAATTTTAGGAAAAATTAGACTTGCTCTAGAGGTGCGAGAAAATTTTTTTCAAAAGAAATCACTGCTTCCCATTTTTTGTCCCACAATTGAATACCAAAACCCTGCAGCTGCAGGAACAACCACACGCCGCTGGTTTTATTTACATTTCCTACTGGCAATTGGTTTCCCTCCATAAAGGCTCCAACTGCTTCTCTTGCTCCAACATTGACAGCCTCATTTCTGTCCACACGCCCTTTTCACTTCTCCATTGACAACTTCTTAACGTGTTCTGATCATTTCATCTCACTCCCCCATCCAAGATTTCTCCTGTGCTGCCCCACTGCTGAGGAACTCACTCCCTTTATCAGACTTTTGGCCAGTCTCACTCTCCACGCCCTTCTAGTTACCCCCATCTCCTCATAGACTGTAAGTCCTTACGGGAAGGGCTTCTACCCTAGTAATATCCTCCTATCCCTGTCACTGGTCCATTTCTGTCCTCTGTCTCCATTCTTCACTTTGGCTACTCTGTTCTTGTCTGCCCACCCAATTTGTTGGTACAGACTAATTGATTGCTATTTGTTACCTTCACCCCTTGTGTGACCCATTATTGCTTGCTTTCAAGCCTTAGTCAGTTTCCCCTCTACCCCAACCATGGTTTATTTGTATGATGGTTCTGCTTTGTATTTCTAAACTATTTAATTTTATCTTAATTATACAGCACTGTGGACAACTTGTGGTGCCCTATAAATAAATGTTAATGATGATAATAATAATAATAATAATAATAATAATAATAATATTATTATTATTAATAATAATAATAATAATAATATTGTGCTAATAGCATCTCAGTATTAAAAAACAAATGTTAATTTCTTAATGAAAAAATTGGCTTGTGTGTTGTTTTTGAGTTTGTTTACTTCATTTCTTTTGTGGTGCACAAGTGCTGTTATTGACATTTATTTGTAGAGTGCCACAAGGCCTCTGCAATGCCATATAATGAAAACCAAATTGCATACAATACAGGCACAAGAATGCTGTTTAAGTTAAGGCATGCTGGCTATATTAGATCCTCAAATGCCAGCATGCTGTGCCATGGGTATTGAGGATGCTGTAGTACCAAAGGTACCAGTTGTCCAATTGTTTAAAGGTAGCCAGGACATGCCGGAAACCAGTGGCAGGTCTTGTGAGTGGTGGGCCTAGGTGCAAAAATATAATTTGGGCCCTCCTCCTCTACTCTGGGTGTGGTAGGGTATGCCGGCGGCCAGGCTCCCGGCGACCAGCATACCAGCGCCAGAATCCCGACCGCCAGCATACCGACAGCTGGCCGAGCGCAAATGAGCCCCTTGTGGGCTCGCTGCGCTCGCTACGCTGCGGGCACAGTGGCGCACTACGCGCGTCACGCTATCTTTTCTTCCTCCAGGGGGTCGTGGACCCCCAAGAGGGAGAAAAAGTGTCGGTATGCCGGCCATCGGGATTCCGGTGCCGGTATACTGTGTGCCGGGATCCCGACAGCCGGCAAACTGAAGACCACCCCTCTACTCCAACCCAAGTTCACAATGTACTACACAGCAGTAGGTGACAGGGAGTGGCAGAAGGTGATAGCGCAAGGCAGGGGGTGACAACAGAAGGCAATGGGAGGCAGAGGGTGACAGTGGAATGCAGGGGGAGGCAGAGGGTGACAGGGTAAGGCAGTTGGCGACAGGGAGAGACAGTGGGTGACAGGAGTACATGCACAAGGCCCTCTGTGTTGTGGAGAACAGGGTGCATGTACCTTGGTGAGGGTAGAAAGACAATGGCCCCCACTCCTTGTGCTTTCCTCAGTTTGGCACTGGGTCAGACAGACTCTGACAGTCCGAGTTACACCATTTGTGAGCTGTCTTTAATTCACAGACAGTAGGGAATCAGAAACCTCATTGCTGGTCTGGGCAGCAGAGGGCCCCTTAGTCCTCAGGGGCTCCGGAGCAATGCACCTGCTGCACCAATGGTATTTCTGCCTCTGCTGGGGATTCTAGTGTGCCAGGGGAAAAAATTACATGTTCATCTTTTGAAACTTAACCTAAAGCCACCAGCCAGGGTTGTAGGAATAGCTCTAGTGCTGAACATCATCATCAATACGGACCGCACACCGCAGCCATGACAGATACACATCCTAAGAGGCTAATAATAATAATAATAATAATTAGATTTTTTTATTTATATAGTGCTTTTCTCCAGCAGGACTCAAAGTCACTTTACAGGTATCAAAAACTTAATACATAATACATTGTAGAAAGGCATTTGCAATACAGCAAGTAAAATACCTCACAAAACTAATTAAAAACAACAAAAGTCTATTGAACATATAAAGCATAATGCTGGATTGGTATAGGCATTTTGAGTAATAACTTCCATGTGTGTCCATTCCACCCACAAAGGTACCAGATGAGACAGCCATCTTGGGCGCACTACGTAGGATTACCCTGGGTGAGATAGGTTACGCCTAGAAGAGATGACATGAAATGTGATTGCAGCATTCTAACGCAAGGAGTAGGGTCCCATCATCAGTAGCGGATCTTGCCACGAGCAAGCAGGACTTTTGCCCGGGGCGCCTCCTTCCGGAGGGCGCCAGCGCCATCCGGAGGGCGCTGCACCATGGCAAGATCCGCTGCTGCTGTGCCGTGTGCCCCCCGCTGCCGCTGCCCCCGCCGTGAAGGGAACTAGACGCGTAGCGTCTAGTTTCCCTTCATGGAGAGGACCTTTGCTGTGCGGTGCGCGATGAAGTCATCGAGCACCGCACATCATTTCAGCGGCGCTACTACTGTACAGGGAGCGTAACTGACCACGCCCCCTGTATGAAGCCACGCCCCTATTGCCCGCCCAGGGCACTGAAAACCCACGAGCCGGCCCTGCCCATCATAACCATCCATGAGCGTACCAGGTGAGTGTACCAGGTGAGGCAGCCACTGGAATGTGTGCATTAGTATGATATACTCTGTATGACTAGATCTACGTGAAGTACATCCCGCCGGGTGTACTACGATTGGCTGGTGCTCGGGATCCCGGCGCCCAGCATACCGGCACAGGGATCCCATTCACCGGAATGCCAGCAGCGGGGTGAGCACAAAAGTGCCCCTTGCAGGCATGGTGGTGCACTACGCGCACCATGCTATTTATTCTCCCTCCAGGGGTGTCGTGGACACCCTACGAGGGAGAATATTTGTTGGCATACCGGCTGTCGGGATCCCGGCACCGGTATGCTGAGCGCCGGGATCCCGACTGCCGGTATATTCAGTGCCTCCCATCCCGCCCACAGAGGTACCAGCATACAGGCATAGCATACAGGGTGGTGGTATTACTAAAACATGGTACAAAGCAGTGAACAGTAGTGTCAGCAAACAGTATACAGGCATGAAGAGTGAAATGATGAATAGCCCCTGCATGAATAATTCATTGCCTTGCTCATCCCAGACCTGACGTACCAGATGAGGTAGCGTTCTAGGGCACACTACATAGGTAACTGTGGGCGGGATGAGCAATCTATGGGCCTGATTCAGTAAGGATTGCAAATTCTGCTAATAAGCAGAATTTGCAATCCTTGTGAACGCATGCTGGGGGCCGCCCATCGCAGGGCAAAGCCGCCCAGCATGCTGACCGCCGCTCCCTCCCTTGATGAAGCAGAAATTGCGATCGCATCGCAATTTATGCTTCATCGTAGTAATTAGGGTTGCCTCCTGCCGGCAACATCATGCAGCCGCCCGGATCACGCCCCCGTCACGCCCCTGTTGGCATCCCCAACCCCGTTATCAGGCCACGCCCCTGCAACTCTCCATCTCCGCCTAGGAAATGGAGCATTGCCTCCTCTCCGCCCCCTCCGATTGACAGGCAGAGGCGACCGCATTTTCTAAAGGGCGCTGTGCTTGTACCGCTTCTTTTTTGTAATTTTTGCAGTTGGATCGCGTTCTGCAATCTAATCTGAATCAGTCCCTATAGCAGCAACATGCAGTAGGAGATTGTTGAATCAATGAACCGGCAGTAATGAGAGAATTGTAGGTGGAATATGTTGCAAACGGGTGACCAAAAATATCCTGTGGTCTGCTTCCACCTATGTACTATATAAAGTGCATTTATATATACCCCTTCCTTTACTTGTTCTACCACTCTGAAACGTGTTTTTATTAAACAATATATGCAGTATATCTCCCGAAAACACCCATTTTGATGGGAAGGGGGTACCAGGGGCGTAGCCAGAACTTTGTGGGCCGCATAGCAACATTTTGAAGGGGCCCCTGTCCCAATGCTTCTAGAGAGGCACCTCTCCACAGCAGTTGTTAATTTTATGCCCCATAGTAATGCCCTAGTTAATATTCTGTACCATAGTAGTGCCCTAGTTTATTTTATGAGCCATAGTAGTGCCCTAATTCACATTATGTCACATTGTAGTACTGCCAGTACACATTATGCTACACAGCACCCCCAATTCCACATTATGACATATAGTGCCCTCCAGTTCATTTTAAACCACATTGCAAAGAGAAGGTCCAGGGGCCAGAATTAGATATTTGTAGGCCCCAAGGAAAAAGTTTGTAAGTGCCACTATGTACCTCCAATGGTAGAACATGTATAGGTCACATTTATCTTTGACAGGTAAGGTGGGCCCCTCTCAGCTCTGGGCCCCATAGCAGCTGCACTGCCTGCACCTATGGTAGCTACGCCCTTGGGGGGTACCCATAAATAGTATGGATCCCCTAGATTTACCATGGAAGGCCTATCAGCAGTATACACTCAGCACTAGGGTCACTTGGAGACCCTAGCACGATGCAAGAGTCTAGTGCGCAATTCAAGTCTCCCGGGGAAATGTGGCAATGTAAGCTCTCACGAGTAGGGCCCTCTTCCCTCATGTGCTTATCCTTTTCTTACTTTAATAATCCTCAACTGCCCAGATCCCGCAGTTTTTTGGCCACCTGGAACTTATCTCTATGTTGTTTACTGGTGTAGTTATGCTTAGTTACCCTGTACTTGTCCTATATTGTCTTCAACTGTAAGTCACTGTTTTCCTGTTTTGATTATTTGTTTATGTACTCTGTAATTGGGCGCTGCGGAACCCTTGTGGCGCCATATAAATAAAGGATAATAATAATAATAATAAAATGCTGGAAAAATGGTCACCAATGATTTCTACGGTGCTGCTGCGTGCTGCCACTCAAGTGAGACTCCAGAGGGGTAAACAATAAAAAATAGGTGCCGGGTTTGCAGTGTGGGCACCGCACACCCAGCACCCAATATAAATACACAACTGGTGGTAGCCTCAGGGCCGGCTCTACCATTAGGCAGCTGCAGGCGGCTGTCTAGGGGCGCCAGCACCTGGAGGGCACCACTGAACTATTCTAGTAAAACACTGAAGGATGTCTCTGTATGTGGCCTCCTCCTTTTACACTGCATTGGCTGCTGCTGTGGACAGGGTTGGACTGGCCCACAGGGGTACAGGGGAAACCACCGGTGAGCCTACTGCCTGTGGGCCCTACTCAGAGCCGGCCCCAGCCAATTTGATGCCCTAGGCAAAATTTTGTCTGGTGCCCCCTAGCTCCGCCGCCAGTTCTGCATCTGTACCTGCAACGCTCAGGTAGTGGGGCCCACCGGGGGGTTACCCTGTGGGCCAGTTCAACTCTACACAATGCCACACAGTAATGACCATAATACATATAATTCCACACAGTAAAGGAACCTTACACATATGCCCCACATTAGTAATGCCCATAATACACATAATGCCACACAGTAATGCACCTTACACATATATGCCCCACATTAGTAATGCCCATAATACACATATACTGCCACAGATACTGCCACACTTGCTGGTTATACAAAAAGACCAGTATCAAACATGTAGAAACTGTCCATTCTCTTCACTATTCAGAGTGTTTGCTGGTGTCTGTTACTGCATGCCCTTTACTTTATACTGTGGGAGTGATATGCTCTGCCCTCCAGTCTGATGTGTCCGAAAGTCATGCTGCACTGATGTTTCATATAGAAAAGCACAACGCAACTTACTGACCACGTTACAGTGCTGGGTGGCAGGGGAATTTTACGGCATGGACTGACTAGGAAATAAAGTGTGGGGAGAACATTGCCCATGTTATGTCCCTGCAGACACCTGGGAATTGCACAGGGATAAGGGACACAGGATAACAGGGTACCCCTCCCCTATGTGCACAAGCAGTATAGGTGATGTCAGGTTTCTGTGAAGCAGTCTTCCAAAATACACATGTGTTATAGAAGCCATCCAGTAATAACCTTATATAGTCAGTGAAAATGTCACAGGTCCAGGAATTGCATTTACTTGGCTTCTGCTGTCTGTCTGAGGTCTCACAAGTCAGGGGCATTCAAGCATGTCAGAGGAAGTTTAAGGCACAGTGTGCATTATTTTTTACAAATGTAAACAGCAGTGTATACAAGTACTGATTGAATACATTTGGAAAGTAACAGTTAGTTTGCGGACTGTCCCTCCCAGCATGAGATACTGCAGGGACATGCTTGGATGCCCCTAGACATGCTTGGATGCCCTAGGCAAATGCCTAGCCTGCCTATAGCTAAGGCCGGCTCTGGCCCTACTCCTCTTCTAGGGATCAGGTTCCAGACTGTGCACTTGAATTCGAAATTATAAATATGTTACCTTATACTGCACAGGCCTATGGTGTATTTTCTACAGTGTCTTTCTGGTACAGGTATGGGTCATTATGTCGACAAGACTTAGGTCAACAGTCATTAGGTCGACCACTATTGGTCGACATGCATTAGGTCAACATGGTCAATAGGACGACATGGTCATTAGGTCGATATATACTAGGTCAACATGAGTTTTTTTCCTTTTTTTGGTGTCGTTTTCTTTGTAAAGTGACGGGGAACCCCAAGTAGTGCATCATGGGGGTCATTCTGAGTTGATCTCTAGCTGAAAATGTTCGCTGCGATTAAGTGAAAAAATGGTACTTATGCGCATGCGTATGCGGCGCAGTGCGCACGCGCGACGTACTTTCACAACGGGCGATGTACTTTTACACAAGGTCTAGTGAAGCTTTTCAGTCGCACTGCTGGCCGCAGAGTGATTGACATGAAGTGGGCGTTTCTGGGTGTCAACTGACCGTTTTCAGGGAGTGTTCAGAAAAACGCAGGCGTGCCAGGAAAAACGCAGGCATGGCTGGGCGAACGCAGGGCGTGTTTGTGACGTCAAATCCGGAACTGAATGGTCTGAAGTGATCGCAAGCGCTGAGTAGGTCTGAAGCTACTCTGAAACTGCACAATATTATTTTGTAGCCATTCTGCGATACATTCGTTTGTACTTCTGCTAAGCTAAGATATACTCCCAGAGGGCAGCGGCTTATCGTTTGCACGGCTGCTAAAAACTGCTAGCAAGCGATCAACTCGGAATGACCCCCCATGTCCCCTCGCATGGCTCGCTTAGCTCGCCATAATTCGGGCAAGGTGCATTGCTGCGCTCGGCACAGGTTACTATTCCCAATCGTAGTCCACGTGGATTGTACAATATGGAAAAGTTCAAAAAATTTGAAACCATTTGAAAAACTCATGTAATCTCCAGTATTGTACCAGAGTCTACTGCACAAGTGCAGGTCTCCGGAAACATGGCGCCTGCCATGTTCTGGAGACCAATTTAACTACTACGCATGCGCTGCACACATTTTGGGTGTGATTGTTGCATTGGCTGCAGCGCCCTTCGCGGGACTCTGAAAAGGTAAGTATTAAAATATGAATGCAGTGTGTGCAGTGTGGGTCTCCAATGAGTACAGATCTTACTGCCCAATGGGTGATTTGCACTTGTAAACAGCATAATAGGGAAATAATATTGTGACTTTGTTTACAATATACTTTTTCACTTTAAAAGTCCTTGAGTGTTGTCCCTTTCCTCTTTATATGTATAATGATGCAATTCACGCCAGCCCACCTAGTGGCCATCTGCATCTCCCCTCTGAGAGATGGTGGTGGTGGTGGGGTTGCAGGTTAGAGGGCGCAAGGCTGAAGCTTTGCCTAGGGTGCAGAGAGACCTTGCACCAGCCCTGGGTAGCCTATAGTAACCTATGGGCTACTTACCGCAGATTTTCCTTGTGGAGAGTTCCTGGTGTTAGCCTATAGTAACCTATGGGCTACTTACTGCAGATTTTCCTTGTGGAGAGTTCCTGGTGTTAGCCTATAGTAACCTATGGGCTACTTACTGCAGATTTTCCTTGTGGAGAGTTCCTGGTGTTAGCCTATAGTAACCTATGGGCTACTTACCGCAGATTTTCCTTGTGGAGAGTTCCTGGTGTTAGCCTATAGTAACCTATGGGCTACTTACTGCAGATTTTCCTTGTGGAGAGTTCCTGGTGTTAGCCTATAGTAACCTATGGGCTACTTACTGCAGATTTTCCTTGTGGAGAGTTCCTGGTGTTAGCCTATAGTAACCTATGGGCTACTTACTGCAGATTTTATTCGTGGAGGGCTCCTCCAGATCCCTCTACGTCACCCCCCACTGAGGCACCTGAGTCAGTGCATTATCCATCACCTATACATGCGCAGTAAACGCTCTGAAGCTGAACCAGGATGGTGTAAGCTATCACTCTGCATCCAGCTCTTTGCAGAGATGAGCTCTTGTCAGAGTCCGTCTCCCTCCAAGATTATTTAATAAGTTTGCGTGAAATATTAATTTTCAAATTGCGAATGTAGGCGAAAAATATTTATCACATCCGCATTGTGATAAATATGTCCATAAGCATAGAGAGGTATAACACGGAGTCATATCTCAGGCCCTGATTCAGCATCAATAGGTAAACTACAAAAATCGCAGACTTACGCTTTTTGGCCATCTGATCATGCACGGAGTTCGCATGTGTGATGATTGACAGCGGCGACCGTCGGGGCCAGTCGATGCGTCATTGTAGGGGTGTGGTCCGGACATGGAGTCATGTCCGGACAGTTTGCGGGGCAACCAAGTGACGTCACAAATGGCCGCTGTGACCTGAAAAATGGCAGGGGTCTACCTGTATCTACAGCCTAGCTGCTTATGCCAGGGGTCAACCCTAATTTCTGCCTCAGCGCCGTGATTGCAATTGTTTTGCGATCACAGCACTGCCCACCATTTAGCATGCTGTGTGACCTTGACCTGTGCTGGGTGGCCCCAAGCATGTGATTTCATTGATAGCAGAGTCTGTTTTTTAGCACAATCTGCTACTGATACTGAATAGGGGGGCAATAACCCCACACGCGCAGGTTTCATCCTGCGCATGTGCCTATCTAATTACATACTCTATACAGTATACATAACATCACATATCCTGTCTTTCTTTACTCTCACACCCTCCTGACACTTGGCCAACATTGTGGGGTGATCATATCATACAACCCATTAAGAACCTAGCAATCCGGTGGACCATTATGCAACAGGTAGCATCTATCCTTGTGTATCAATGCCTATTTCCCTATAGATTGTAAGCTTGCGAGCAGGGCCCTCCTACCTCTACGTCTGTCTGTTTTTACCCAGTTTTGTTCTATTACTGTTGTTCTAATTGTAAAGCACAACGGAATATGCTGCGCTATATAAGAAACTATTAATAAATAAATGTGCTAGGAGCCAATGTGATTTGATCACACTGTCTGCGAGCCTCCGTGCCTGATTAACAGGCAGAGGCATTCGTGAGGCAGGCAGCGATGTGTTGCAGAGGTGGTGTGTCAAAAATGGGGGGCAGGTCAGCTGCGTTTTCAGGCTGCTGCATGATGTCACCCTCAGCCGCTTCGATCAAGAAAATGGTAGCAGACCACCTGCACAGGCAGCCTAGCTGCAGGGGGTCGTACACCGTTGCTGCGATCGCAGCCACTGGGCAGGCCATTTAGCATGCTGGGCGGACTTCCTCTACGATGGGCGGCCCCCAGCATGCAATAGAACGGATTGCAAAGTCTGCTTTTTAGCAGAATTTGCACTCTATACTGAATAACCCCCTGGGCCCTCAGTATGAATTCCAGCTGAGATGTTTGTCAACTGCACACACAGACAAACAGTACCAAAGCTCCATTTGAGATTTGATTTTGGACACACATACGACCTTACATGAGCCCCCATAGTCTGGAAATACAGTATGGCCAGACTTTAAGCTGCACCTCAGTGAGCAAATAACCCTCTCTGTCTTCCCCACACACTCACTCTGAGAGCCCTGCATTCCATTTCTCAAGCCCTGCACGTTGCTTAAAAAAAAGTTATGAGTTTGTTTTGTCCTGTCTTTTCCTACATAGTCCTGGGAAAGATTGGATTTTCATAATATTCTCTCATATTTATTTGTTATACACGTAACAGCATGTAGTGACCACGTAAAAACAATATTTTTCACATTCAGAAAAAAAGTCAACCTAAGCATTTTTTTTACTTTCCAAATGTTTCATTCAATACAGGAAAAAAAATTTGAATTGCTAAAGGGTGTCACATTTGGTGCTTAGCAAGATCAAGTAATGTATATGAGTGTAAACAAAAAAGTACAGTAACAAATGTTTACAAATGTCTTTGATAACTTCCATACAAACACAGTTAACAGTTAACACCTTAGTGGCATTTCAACAAAAGCAGTGCAATCTTGCAGCATAATGTAACTCAGGGCCACTGAGTTCCAAAAACAAGAAAAATAGGAATTAAAACACATGCTACCACTTAACAGTAAGAAAAAAAAAAAAAAACTTCCTTAATCATTCACAAATGTTGAGTGCATGTGATTTCTCAAGCCCGTTATTTTCTACCCTAAATGTGTTATTTATTTATATTGTTTCCTTTTCTTTCTTTCTTTTTTCTTTCTTTCTTTCTTTCTTTCTTTTCTGTCTGCTCATCCAGTTCTTGAACAGTTGATTTAGCAAGTTTAAAAAAAAAAAAAAAAAATTCTTAAATCCCTTCCCCCCCTTCTTCCCCCTCCCTTTCTCAGCCTCCCTTGCTTTTGCAGCACTTCAGGGGTTAACCGTGATTGAAGGCTCTTTGAAGATGGGATGAAAGGAATAGCTGCTGGAGACTCTGCGCTCTCATTGGCCCGGCTGCCTTCAAAGGACTCTTTTTCTTAACCAGAGGGGGGAGTCTGGCTTTAAGAAAGGAATTCAGAAATCCCAGGTCCTAGCAGAGAACAGCTCGCATGCAAAGGCTACAGATCGCCCGGAAAAATCCACACGGGTGTTTTATCGCCCTAAAAATCAAGAGTGGTTTATTATTTTATTTCGGGAAGAATGGAAGAGAGGAATCCTATTTTTTAACCACTTCTCTCACTGCTTTTTTGTTGCTGTTCCTCTACTGGGCTTCCAGGATGCAGCCTTCAGTGATCTCCACTGATGTTTCATTAAAGCCATAACACCCCTTTGTTCTTTTGGCTTTGTCCCCAGGGGGAGTGAAAAAGGGCTTTTTGGTTTTGATTAAAAAAAAAAAGTTCAGAGAGGAGGGAGAGGGAGAAAAATCCTTCCAGTCCTAACTCACTCAAGGAAGGTGTGAGCTTTTTCTCTCCCCTTCTCCTGCTTTTCCCTTCCCCTCTCCAGGCTGGATCATGTTTTTTTCTGCCACTTGGATTATTTCAGCGCTTGCAGCCATGACCCATCTTCCCTTGGCTCCCTGGATTACTTCTCCTCTGCTCTAAGGAGTTTACAGATCGTGGATCGAGAACCCGAACCCCCCCAAAAACATCAAGGTAAGTGCGAGATTTGCATCCCCCCCTTCCCTTCCCTCTGCGTCCCCACTGCAAACTTTTTTGCTGCTGTGTGATCCGTACTCCTGCCCGGGGAGCACGGTGCAGGCAATGGCCCTGTTCTCGCTGTCCTGCAAATCCTACCCAAATAGCCCATCGACCAAAAACAATTAAATGCCCCCCTCCCTCCCTGTTGGCTAGCATTGGTCCCAGTCTCCGTGATCGGTTTGGAGACTGCCAAAGAGCTGGATACAATTTGTTTCGCTTTGTAGCCGAGAACATATGGTTTATATTTAGGAGCTATATGTTTGTTTTGTTTTTTTATGTGTTTTTAATCATTGTCTTTATCACGTTATTGTTGCTATCTTGTATCTTCCTCTGTGTGTTTTCACAGTGTGTGTGTGTGTGTGTGTGTGTGTTTTTTGTAAACAGTTTTAATATCTGACAAACATTTTTCAAGGGCTTTTGTTAACCTGTCTTTTTTTTCTTTTTTTTTTTTTTTCTTCTTTTTTTGCGTTTGATCTGTGGGCGTTTTCTATTTTTTTTTTTGTTTCCTGGAAGTTTGAATACACTTCATTAGCTGACTTTTTATTAATTTTCTCCATGTGGTTTGTAATGGATACAGCATTGGGGTAAAGACCTGATTTGCACACATGTCCTTTTTAAGCTAATGAGCTGCTTTTTGTGGTGCTCTTGTGTTGTGGCCTAGAGGTTCTGATTAAATCCAAAGTGTTCTTTTTCATGGGCATGTGCTAGTCCCAAATACCTGTTAGGGTGACCCTAAAGAAAACAAAAACAACCCGCTGGGTAAGTTTTATAACATTGTGGACAGACTTGAAATCCTGGTATGTACACTGTTGGTTATTAATGTCCCTTGTATGCAATGTTGAGGTAATTACACCCCATCAAAATATTTTCTAAAGTGGGGTTTTTTTTTGTTTGTTTTTTACCTACCCCCGTGTGAGAAATTATGCATTGCGTTATGAAGAGGCTTTTATGTCTACTACAATCTAATGTTTGCAGTGTGTCCCAGCAGGAGGCCATGAATGTTAACCCCAAAGCGTCACTCTTTGAAATTAAGTTAACTGGTCACAAATACACTCTTTACCTGGGGGTCAGATGTAGGTAAATGAACTAATTGTCTCAATGTGCCCAAAGAGATGTGACCATTGCTCAAAAACCATGGCGTGATCTGCAACTCAGCTGCCTTATGGTTAGGGGGCAATATGGGCCTCATCTGTATAGTATTTCATGAGGATTGGTGAAATACCTTTTTAGCTTCCTTTATCCACAAATGTCTGAACTTGTACCTATAAAACTGTTCAAACATCTGGATATATTGGACACATTAGCTGGTATGCAGGGGAAAAGAGCTAGTCTTTGGCCCACCTGTTGTGAATAATTTCTATTGAAAAACTACAGGGCGACAGGGTATGGTGTAAGTCATGTTGGAAAGAAGGAAAAATGGTTCCCAGATGGTCATTTGCTTGTAATAGAAACTTGCAGTTCCGGTGGAGTTATGGGCTATAGTTTTAAAGTGGATTCTTCTCTTAATGCGAGCCTAATGATTCCTGAGAACTTTAGAACACTGACATGAAATAATACTTTTAAATTTTTATTTGTATATTTATTTATTTATTTTCCTTAAATTGAAGAAATTGCCCATAAGTTAATACTAGATAACAGAGTACTTGTTCTCGGCTTCTCATTACTTTAAGACTGTACATCATTAAAATATATAAAATCTTAAAGTGAATGTGACCCCAGTGTATACTGTAGGCAGCCAATTTGCAGACTGAAAAATAGACTTTTATCAATATACTACAAACATCACAGGTATGAGGGACAAAGGGGTTCGGACTACAACCTGGCTGCCTTCACTGTGTATAGGTGACAGGTGCACTTTAAAATCTACTTTTCACTACCAAAGCTTCATTCGGTGGTGGTGGTGTTGTTTTAGACCACTTAATGAGATTTTGTTTTGTTGTAATAGATTTGAACGCAACATACCCTACTCTGATTTGATAAACGTCCTATCATATAATGAATCTCACTTTCTAATCTGCCTTTTTTTTTTCTTCCCCCCCCCAGCTAGAAGTCAGAATTTGTGGTAGCCATGAGTTCTGCTGGGGTGCTGACCTGTATGCCCGACTCAAGACAAATATTCAGGGAAACGTCATTGCGCCCACCTGTGCCGGGACAGGAGACTAAAAATTACAAGGTATTCCTATCATAATGGATAAGACAAACTTTACTTTTAATTGTAGAAGATGTCTTTCTGTCTTTCCTTTTTTTTTGGTCTGTCTTTATTGTGAGTTTTGGACCACTTTTCTTAATTTGTCCTTTGACTTGACTATTCACTATCCTTTACAAACTAGCTTCTAGTAACTGTTTTGGGAACAGATGCATTAAACTGTTGAAGCTATGGGCAATTTATCTATTTGTTCAGTTCTCCACTTCAGCCTCAGTCCTCAAGGCACTTATACCTCTCTTAGACCGCAAATGGCAGATCACACCCGGGAGCCTTACATGAGTGATTCCCGCGTGCGACTTGCCTCAGCACCTTTCACACTGGTGTCCCCAGCCTGGAATATTGCCGGTTTGGTGACGTTAGCAGTGATGCATGCGGAGGCAGCGCTTAGAGATCAGCTGTTAACGGGAAACGGGTCGCATTGACCCGGCAACCTGTTGACATCGCACATTGACCCAGGTTGAAGCCGTATTCAACCCTGGTCGCTACCAGGGTTGAAATGCCAGGTCAATATTTCCCCTTGCACCTTTCAGACCGTACAGCAACCCTGGTTACTTCGCGCTCATGTGCAATAACCCAGGTTACGAGCTGGCAGTCTGAAAGGGGTATAACAGTCCATGTTTTAAGGATAGCCATGCTTGAGCACAGGTGACTTAATTAGTACCTCCTGTTATTTTGATTTAACCATGTGTGCCCAAGCGTGGATATGCTTAAAACTTGGACTGTTGGTGTGCCTTAAGGACCTTAAGGGTGGGACTAGGGAAGCCAATTCCTGGCCATTTTTTTTTTTTTCAATCCCGGGTATCGGGATTGAAAAATAGGCAATCCCGAGATACTCGGGATTGGCTTTAAACTATGTGACTGCCCCGCACACAACTCACAGTATACCGGGGGCGGCGGGTGGGGAACATCCTCTCCTGGCGGCGTGTGATGGCGCAGCGTGACCTCTCGCGCTGCGCTGGGGAGTCGGAAGAAGGAAGCCGGGCAGAGTCCTGTGGACGCTCAACGCTGATCCCTCAGTCCCCGGGATTGGAGCTTCCAATCCCGGGATTGAATCCCGCCGTTTTTGGCCCTAAATCCCAGGATCCTGCCGATTGGTCACCATAGGTGGAATACACTGCTTTGGAAGGTTTGATACATTTCCCCTTAGTCTCTAAAACTCTTAACATAAGAATTGCGCTTTGAAGTACTAATAGTCCTATAATTATCAAAGTAACACAAGTACACTTACTGTACGATTTTTATTTAGTTTTGTTTAATCTTGAATGTATTCACATGATGGATGTACAAATAAACTATTGACAATCTACAGTTTACAATTGGGATGATCCAGATCTTGCTGTTGGAAATACAACTAATATAATGCATTGTTCTTTCTATGACTTAAGGCTGAGAAATTCACTATGGACCACCAGCACTTGGAACAGCCAATGAAATGCAAGGAAGACTCTCTTCGGCAAGCGGAAGGTTGTGCAGCACATGATTCCCGCTTCTCTCGTTGGGGCAGATCCCTCAATATGTTGTTGGATGACCAAGATGGTGCAACACTTTTTCGTATGTATCTGGAAGGGCAGGGACTAGTGGATCTGTTAAGTTTCTGGTTTGCATGTAATGGCTTTAGAGCCATGGACCCAGAGGAACCGAAGACTTCAAAGACCGCTAAAGCCATATATCGTTGGTATGTACAAAATAGCCAAGCTGTTTCAGGACGTTTAAAGCCAGCCACTCGGTCTCAAGTCAAGGACTGTGTCAAGAACCAACAGCTGACTAGAACTTTGTTTGACCAGGCTCAGCAGGAGATTCAGAGGGCCATGGAACAGGAGGCCTTTCCGTCTTTTTTGCAGTCTGACATTTGCAAGGAATATGCTCATGCTGTTGAGGACAGTCCTACCCCAGACAGCCCAGGACCTGGACTTCCAACCTTGGCTGAGGAAGGGCTGAGGAAGAGGAAATTGGTGGGTTACACCACATTCCGGGTGGTTTGGGTGCCATGGGAAAAGTCAACCGTGCCTTCACACGTATCCCACCAAGAAACCAAAGGTAAGAACCAAGAGACCAGTTGGAAATGCTGAAGTGCATTTGACCTGTTTTTCAGCCCTGCATCACAATAGTCTTTTATTGCTATTGATATTGTTTATAATATTTTTTTAGGGAAGGATGGGTTAATTTTTATTACTTCGACCTATTTTGTTTGTTCTCAGGCACTTTTTCTGTATTTTCTTTGTTTCTGTTCCTCCCCTCCTTGTGTTAAAGGTTAACTTAGCTGTTATTCCTTTCCCTGAGCTCGCATATCTTTGATGTGAACAAAATCTTTCCCTGCTCCAGAGATCAAAGAACCACATCCATAAAGCGGGCTGTTTTTTTTTTTTTTTTTTTTTTTTTTTTTTTCTTCCCTGTACACTTCCCCCTCCCTCCCAAGATGCCTTGCTGTTTCAAAGCCTTCTTATCTTATAAAGTTTTTTTTTTTTTCCTCTTCTTTAGAACAGTTATTCTATATTTATGGCTTGTGCTGGATTAGATAGTAAATCTGTTTGGCAGATTTATATTTCAACTGCATCTTTTTGGTTGTCTTAAACATTTTGCTATACAGAAAAATAAAACCGGATTCCAGCCTTGCTTTCTGAAAATGACAAAAGTCCTAAATGAATAGTTTAACATCAAAAAACCTGATGTGATACACTGAGTTACTATCTGCAGTAGTGATCAATAATGTATTGGTCCACAAAGGAACAGAGTTAGCACAGGAAGTGGTGTTTTTTTTTATTTATTTATTTTTTATTTAATTTTCAAAGTTTATTCCTCAATTAACATGGGTCTGTCTTTGTCATTTTACTGTACATCCATCCATCAGTAACGAGTTAATAAGTTATGAGCTGTAATTGATATTTCAGCGAATTTCCTATCCTCTTATCTGAACTGTGCATTATTTTTATTTTTTTAGGTCCAATCTACGCAGAACTGAACCACTTTACCAGTACTTTGCTCCAGCAGCTAGTATCAATGACAGCGAGATTTCAAGTGATGCCCTCACTGAAGACAGTATGTCCATTACAGATGGTAGTGTGTAAGTATACTCTTACACAGCGTTCCACAGACAAATGGCTTTTCTCTGACAGGACCATAAGTTCTTCAAACATAGCTTGTCGACCGTTGATTATAAATGACAATGTAATATGTAAATTGCAGCATAAGAAGTGATGATCTAGGAAAGGAAATGCTGAACCTTCCAGAAATAATAACTTGACGTGCTTGGACAAGTTTAGGTGTCTTTGGAAGTGGTCTTGCTGGCCTCCGTTCTTTCAACAAGTAGACTGATAGAGGGTACAGGTCAAGAAACATGAGGCCTCTTGCTTTTTATCTCTCTATTGTTGGAGACAATGAATGGAATTTGCTGCTCACTTTGATGAAGTTGCCAAGAGGTGATGTCTGTGCACATGGTTCTTTGGCATATCCATAGCAGAAAGAACCTATGATATTTTTTGCTTCTTGCTTTTGTTCTGAACACTTGGGATAGTGACACTGTCATAATGTAGATCTTGGTTATTGGATAATACCTCAATTGTAAGATTTAAGTTTCAGCCTACGTTTTATAGGTTGACTGCTAATAATAAAGGCATCTGGCATATGTTGGGTCACCTTGGACGGTTCCCTCACTCCATCCCACCTTCTCTGTCCCCACTTAATACTTTCCTCATTCCTGGTGCCTGCAGATTAGAACTCTGTCCTCTAGGGTCTGTCCTATTGCTACAGTGGGAGGTGTTGGCTCCTGAGGTGCATGTTCTGGCTCCCACTGTGCATGTCTGAGACCATAGCTGATTTTTATATGGCACCACCAATGTCTGTAGCACCTTACATGTAGAATTACTATAGAGTAAAACAGTTCTGTATCAAACAGACGGTACAGGGGCAAATATGAAATGGGGAGATGATTATTCAACAAAATGATAACGATCACTTGGTGACACCTGTGCCTGGGAAGAGTCTACAGAAGGGATCATAGTCACTGGCTGGGAGTGGGCATGAACTGGAGACAAAGATAGTGCAGGGTGAGAACCAAGAGGGTCAAGGGCCCTGCTCGTGAGAGCTTACAGTCTAATGTGTTGGGATAGGAGATTGGAGACAAAACTGGGAGATGAGGAGGGAACACCTACAGCGTATGTGGTTTACAGTGTTAGTGTATGTAATATTTAATTTCTTCAGAAACAAGTTGCTACATTTTATATTGCATATGGCTAGAACTGTGGGTTTTTGTATAAGGGTTTTTTTTTTTTTTAAATGTAATAATTAATTTATTTTTAAATACTTTTAACAGTGATGGAATTCCCCCATACCGTTCCAAAAAGCAACGAGAAATCCATAGAAGTGTCAGCACTAATGGTCAAGTGCCTCTGCCTTTTGTTCCAGTAAGTCTTCCATCAAGAAAAGATGACTTGTGGATGGGAAACCTAACCACATACCATTATTTAGAAAAGTATTTTGCTACTACAACAGTAAGCCATAGTTCAGGCATTCCCAACATCTGTCCTCAAGGCACACTAGCAGTTCAGGTTTTAGTGATATCCAGGTTGGAGCACAGGTGACTTAATTAGTACCGGAGTTATTTTGATTCAACCATTGTGCTGAAGCCTGGATATCCCTTTAAACCTGCACTTTTAGTGCGCCTTGAGGACTGAGGTTGGGAATGCCTGCCATACATTGAAGGTATACATATAACGAAATCCATATAAGAAATGTGGTTCAGGCCCCCTCTATGGATTTAGAAGTCTGTTTTTTTTTTTTAAATCTTAATTCAAGAACATTGACACAAACTCTTCCCCTAACATTCTCCTATTGTACTTTGCAGAGAACTATGCGCCCCCCAGCTGATATGATGCCATCCAATCCTGTGGAGTTTGCAGCTAAATTGACAATGGCATTGGAAAAAGTTAAGAAACAGAGAGATGCCGAAGAACAACTGGAGGAGAGGTTACAAAGGTTGAAGGAGGTAAGAAAATATGTAGCTCACTAAACCTACACTGCCTGTCTTCTTGTAAATAGGATGCAGCGGCAGAACACATACGCATGCAGGAGGTGTCTATCAACACAAGACGGTTGCTGTTGCATTAGCATTTCTCTAACGTCCTAGTGGATGCTGGGAACTCCGTAAGGACCATGGGGAATAGCGGGCTCCGAAGGAGGCTGGGCACTCTAGAAAGATCTTAGACTACCTGGTGTGCACTGGCTCCTCCCACTATGACCCTCCTCCAAGCCTCAGTTAGATTTCGTGCCCGGCCGAGGTTGGATGCACACTAGGGGCTCTCCTGAGCTCTTAGAAAGTTATAGTCTTAGAATTTGTTATTTTCAGTGAGACCTGCTGGCAACAGGCTCACTGCAGCGAGGGACTAAGGGGAGAAGAAGCGAACTCGCCTGCTTGCAGCCGGATTGGGCTTCTTAGGCTACTGGACACCATTAGCTCCAGAGGGATCGACCGCAGGCCCAGCCTTGATGTTCGGTCCCGGAGCCGCGCCGCCGTCCCCCTTACAGAGCCAGAAGCAAGAAGATGGTCCGGAAAATCGGCGGCATGAAGACTCTGTCTTCACCAAGGTAGCGCACAGCACTGCAGCTGTGCGCCATTGCTCCTCTCACACACTTCACACTCCGGTCACTGAGGGTGCAGGGCGCTGGGGGGGGCGCCCTGAGGCAGCAATAAAAACACCTTGGCTGGCTAAAATACCTCAATATATGGCCCCAGGGGCCAGAATTCCATAAAAAACGGGAGAATAGGCCGCGAAAAAGGGGCGGAGCCTATCTCCTCAGCACACTGGCGCCATTTTTCCCTCACAGCTCGGCTGGAGGGAAGCTCCCTGGCTCTTCCCTGCAATTCTACAGTACAGTAAGAGGGAAAAGAGAGGGGGGGCATTAAAATTGGCACTGTATACAGTATATTATATAAAAGCTATTAGGGACATAACTCAGTTAGTCCCTGTATATATATATAGCGCTCTGATGTGTGCTGGCATACTCTTACTCTGTCCCCCCAAAGGGCTTTTGTGGGTCCTGTCCTCGTTTAGAGCATTCCCTGTGTGTCTGCGGTGTGTCGGTACGGCTGTGTCGACATGTTGAATGAGGAGGCTTATATGGTGACAGAACAGAGGCCGATATATGTGATGTCGCCCCCTGTTGGGCCGACACCAGAGTGGATGGATAGGTGAAAGGTATTAACCGACAGTGTCAACTCCTTACATAAAAGGGTGGATGACGTAACAGCTGTGGGACAGCCGGCTTCGCAGCCCGCGCCTGCCCAGGCGTCTCAAAGGCCATCAGGGGCTCAAAAACGCCCGCTCTCTCAGATGGCAGACACAGATGTCGACACGGAGTCTGACTCCAGTGTCGACAAGGTGGAGACATATACACAATCCACTAGGAACATCCGTGACGTGATCCCGGCAATAAAAAATGTGTTATACATTTCTGACTTTAACCCAAGCACCTCTAAAAATGGGTTTTAGGTTTGGGGAGAAAAAACAGGCAGTGTTTTGTTCCCCCATCAGATGAATAAATGAAGTGTGTGAAAGCGTGGGTTCCCCCGTTAAGAAACTGGTAATTTATGAAAAGTTACTGATGGCGTACCCTTTCCCGCCAGGTGGATAAGTTACGCTGGGAGATATCCCCTAGGGTGGATAAGGCGCTCACACGTTTGTCAAAAAAGGTGGCACTGCCGTCTTAGGATACGGCCACTTTAATAGGTACCTGTTGATAAAAAACAGGAGGCTATCCTGAAGTCTGTATTTACACACTCAGGTACTAGACTGAGACCTGCAGATAGTGCTGCTGCAGCGTGGTCGGTGACCCTGTCAAACAGGGATACTAGTTGGCAAACATAAAAACATATTAAAGACGTCGTCTTATATATGGGGGATGCACAGAGGGATATTTTGCCGGCTGGCATCCAAAATAAATGTAATGTCCATTCTGTCAGGAGGGTATTAGAGACCTGTCACTGGACAGGTGATGCTGACTTAAAAAGCGCATAGAGAGCCTTATAAGGGTGAGGAATTATTTGGGGATGGTCTCTGGGACCTCGTATCCACAGCAACTGCTGGGAAGAAATAATTTTACCTACCTACCAATTAGTGGGCTCGCTCACAGGTGGATCCCTGTTTCTTTCAAGTAGTATTTCAGGGGTACAAGCTGGAATTCGAGATGTCTCCCCCCAGCCGTTTCCTAAAATATGCCTTGCTGACAACTCCCTCAGGCAGGGAGGCTGTGCTAGAGGCAATTAATAAGCGGTATTCCCAGCAGGTAATACTCAAGGTGCCCCTACTTCAACAAGGACGGGGTTACTATTCCACACGGGTTGAGGTACCGAAACCGCATGGTTCGGTGTGACCCATTTTATATTTTTAAAATCCTTGAACACAAAAATTCAAGTTCAAGATGGAATCGCTCAGGGCGGTTATTCCAAGCCTGGACGAGGGGGATTACATGGTATCCTGGGACATCAAGGATGCTTACCTGCATGTCCCCATTTACCATCCTCGCCAGGAGTACCTCAGATTTGTGGTACAGGATTACCATTACCAAGTCCAGACACTGCCGTTTGGACTGTACATGGCACCGAGGGTGTTTTATCAAGGTAATGGCCGAAATGTTGATACTCCTTCAAAAAAAGGGAGTTGTAATTATCCCGTACTTGGACAATCTCGTTATAAGGGCGAGGTCCAAGGAGCAGTTGGTAGTCGGGGTAGCACTATTTTGGAAAGTGCTACAACAGCATGGTTGGATTCTAAACAGTCCAAAGTCACAGCTGGTTCCTATGACACGTCTACTGTTCCTGGGGATGGTTCTGGACATAAACCAGAAATAGTGTTTCTCCCGGAGGAGAAAGCCAAGGAGTTGTCATCTCTAGTCAGAGACCTCCTGAAGCCAAAATAGGTAGCGGTGCATCATTGCACGCGAGTCCTGGGAAAAATGGTAGCTTCCTACGAAGCAATCCCATTAGGCAGGTTCCATACAAGAACTTTTCAGAGGGACCTGTTGGACAAGTGGTCCGGATCGCATCTTCCGATGCATAGGCTGATAACCCTGTCTCCAAGGACCAGGGTATCTCTACTGTGGTGGCTGCAGAGTGCCCATCTTCAAGAGGGCCGCAGGTTCGGCATACAGGACTAGGTCCTAGTGACCATGGATTCCAGCCTTTGAGGCTGGGAGGCAGTCACACAGGGAAGAAATTTCCAGGGACTTTGGTCAAGTCAGGTTATTTCCCTACACATAAATATTCTGGACCTGAGGGCCATTTACAATGCCCTGAGGCCGGCAAGGCCTCTGCTTCAAAACCAGCCGCTTACTGATCCAATCAGACAACATCACGGCAGTCGCCCATGTAAACCAACAGGGCGGCACAAGAAGCAGGATGGCGATGGCAGAAGCCACAAGGATTCTCCGATAGGCGGAAAATCATGTGTTAGCACTGTCAGCAGTGTTCATTCCCGGAGTGGACAACTGGGAAGCAGACCTTCTCAACAGACACGACCTCCACCCGGGAGAATGGGGACTTCCTCCAGAAGTCTTCCAATAGGATTGTACACCATTGGGAAAGGCCACAGGTGGACATGATGGCGTCCCGCCTCAACAAAAAGCTATAAAAGATATTGCACCGGGTCAAGGGACCCTCAGGCGATAGCTATGGACGCTCTGGTAACACCGTGGGTGTACCAGTCGGTTTATGTGTTCTCCCCTCTGCCTCTCATACCAAAGGTACTGAGAATAATAAGAAGGCGAGGAGTAAGAACGATACTCGTGGATGGCCAAGAAGAGCTTGGTACCCAGAACTTCAAGAATTTATATCAGAGGACCCATGGCCTCTGCCACTCAGACAGGACCTGCGGCAGCAGGGGCCCTGTCTGTTCCAAGACTTACCGCGGCTGCGTTTGTCGGCATGGCGGTTGAACGCCGGATCCTGAAGGAAAAGGGCATTCCGGAGGAAGTCATTCCTACGCTTACTAAAGCCAGGAAAGAGGTTACAGCAACTCATTATCACCGCATATGGCGAAAATATGTTGCATGGTGTGAGGCCGAAAGGGCCCCAACAGAGGAATTTCAACTAGGTCGATTTCTGCATTTCCTGCAAGCAGGAGTGACTATGGGCCTTAAATTGGGTTCCATTAAGGTACAGATCTCGGCTCTGTCGATTTTTCTTTCAAAAAGAACTAGCTTCAGTACCTGAAGTTCAGACATTTATAAAAGGAGTGCTGCAGAGTCAGCCACCGTTTGTGCCTCCTGTGGCACCTTGGGATCTCAACGTGGTGTTGAGTTTCTTAAAATCACATTGGTTTGAACCACTAAAAACCGTGGATCTGAAATATCTCACGTGGAAGGTGGTTATGTTATTGGCCTTGGCTTCTGCCAGGCGAGTATCAAAGTTGGCGGCTTTGTCTTGTAAAAGCCCTTATTTGATTTTCCATATGGATAGGGCAGAATTGAGGACTCGTCCCCAGTTTCTCCCAAAGGTGGTGTCAGCGTTTCACCTGAACCAGCCTATTGTGGTGCCTAGGCTACTAGGGACTTGGAGGACTCCAAGTTGCTAGACGTTGTCTGGGCACTGAAAATATATGTTTCCAGAACGGCTAGAGTCAGAAAATCTGACTCGCTGTTTATCCTATATGCACCTAACAAGCTGGGTGCTCCTGCTTCTAAGCAGACTATTGCTCGTTGGATTTGTAGTACAATTCAGCTTGCACATACTGTGGCAGGCCTGCCACAGCCAAAATCTGTCAATGCCCATTCCACAAGGAAGGTTGGCTCATCTTGGGCGGCTGCCCGAGAGGTCTCGACTTTACAACTTTGCCGAGCAGCTACTTGGTCAGGGGCAAACACGTTTGCAAAATTCTACAAATTTGATACCCTGGCTGAGGAGGACCTGGAGTTCTCTCATTCAGTGCTGCAGAGTCATCCGCACTCTCCCGCCCGTTAGGGAGCTTTGGTATAATCCCCATGGTCCTTACGGAGTTCCCAGCATCCACTAGGACGTTAGAGAAAATAAGAATTTACTCACCGGTAATTCTATTTCTCGTAGTCCGTAGTGGATGCTGGGCGCCCATCCCAAGTGCGGTTTATCTGCAATACTTGTACATAGTTATTGTTAACTAAATCGGGTTATTGTTGAGCCATCTGTTGAGAGGCTCTATTGTTTCATACTGTTAACTGTGTTTCATATCACGAGTTGTACGGTGTGATTGGTGTGGCTGGTATGAGTCTTACCCGGGATTCAAAATCCTTCCTTATTGTGTACGCTCGTCCGGGCACAGTACCTAACTGAGGCTTGGAGGAGGGTCATAGTGGGAGGAGCCAGTGCACACCAGGTAGTCGAAGATCTTTCTAGAGTGCCCAGCCTCCTTCGGAGCCCGCTATTCCCCATGGTCCTTACGGAGTTCCCAGCATCCACTACGGACTACGAGAAATAGAATTACCGGTGAGTAAATTCTTATTATTTGAACATCACTGCTGTGTCCAAGACGCAGCAGCGATGCAAACAGCATCTATCCCTGAATCACCCCCATAGACATGATATTTGTATTTGCTATATATTGCCATTCAAGCTATCAGCTGTTTTGCGCAATATAGGGTTGCAAGCACATGACTGCAGTATGCCTAAATGGGATTACTGATAAGTGTTTACTGTGTTCCCCTTATGATATATAGCTTCAGTTCTGAAACTGCTCCTGAAACCATAATTTATATTCTATTGGATGTGATTAGCAACTTTTGTGTTTTATACTTCCATTTGTTTAACATTTTCCGCCCTTTAACTAAATCTAAAGGAGAATCTGAAGCGATGATAATTAGCTACCTAAAAGAAAATGTGAGTCTATGATGCTAGTATTCACCTGGCACTATGACAGAGTGACAGGTAGAGGCATGCAGAAGTGTAGAACGCTACTGGAATAGCTTTTGGCAAGGTTCTACGCTAAAAAGACTGCTTTGTATTTCTGTAAAGCCAGAATAAAAGCTGTGGCCGTATGGCATAGATTCATTCCGAAATATAAATCCCAGACTAAATTGAGAATGAAAAATAACCATCGTAATTTGCAATTATCTTTCAACAGGAAGAAGAGAAAGTTGATTATGACATCCCGGCATCCAGCCATGACACTCCACCAGCAGCTGCTCTTGAAGATGACCCACAATCCATCCTTGATGACCATGTCTCAAGAGTCTTGAAGACACCGGCAAATCTGTCACCTAGATCACAGTCCCCTTTCATTCAAAGGAAAGCCAAAGGTCAAGCAACATTTGGCAAAGGTCAAAGTTTAGCTTCCTGTCACTTAAGGCCAAAAGCTCTTCCAGGGATGGAAACGCCTGTCGCACAGAACATTGAACAGCGGGGATCTGTGAGGTACCTGCCAGAATTCCTTTTTTGTATTTTATGGCTTTCTTTGAAATATATAATAATGTGTTCTTATTTATAATATATTCTCTTTTTATATAATATATATATATATATATATATATATATATATATATACACACACACACACACACACACACACACACACACACACACACACACACACACACACACACACACACACACACACACACACACACACACACCACCCCCCCCCCCCCCCCTACACCTTTGTTTGGAAGATATATATTGTAAAGCCCCTTCACTGGGGTGATATTCAATTGTTGCTGTTGGTCACGCTTATTAGTGTCCGGTTTAGCAGCTTAAAGCAGCTAAACCCGACTAAACGAATGTGCATGATTGTGGGGAAAAAGGTGTAAACGGGTAACTTTTTTTTTTTTTTTTTTTGTACATTTCTGCTCACTGACACGGTGTGCTGCAAGCTGAAGTGTCTCCCTGCAGCTCAGCATGCCTGAACGGAGCAACAATTGAATCCCCCCTATTTATTAAGCTTGGAGTGAAATAAAGTACCAGTCAGTCGACTCCTACCTGCCATGTTGCATGCTGTGTTTTAAAAATGACCGTTGGGAACTGGTTGGTTCATACTTGATCTCTCACAAAGGCTTCGTACATAGAACCCATTGTGTCCCATACAAGTACTTATGTGGCAACTCTTTACAGTTCCCAGGGTACAAGGAGTTACAGAAAGACAGAAGGTTGTGCGCAGTCTCACAAACTAGAAGAAGGAAACCCACCTGCAGGACTGACTACTCCACTTTCACCTGAGCAAGAAGTAGAACGTAGCCACAGTGTCTTGCAGTGGGTTCTGGAGAGTGCAAAGATGATGAAAAAACATCACCGGGATGTTAACACAAGGTAAGCTAAACAATGTAAACTGCTCCCCTATATAGGTTTGTGTTACAACTTGACTTCTAGTAAGCTGTCCTTCAAATAACCTGGAGAAGGCATAAGGAAGTGATAAACCAGTGATATGTGCAAGGTGATAAACGCACCAGCCAATCAACTCAAATATGTAAATTAACAGTTAGGAGCTGATTGGCTGGTGCATTCATCACTGGTGTATCACTTCCTTATGCCTTCTCCAGGTAAATACATCTGCCCCACTATCTGTAGTGTTTGTCCTTATGGGACATGTCTCAAACCTTCTAAAGAATGGCGAAGTTGCCCATAGCAACCAATTAGCTTATAGCCAGCATTTTATCAATTCTGTAAAATGAAAGGTAGATGACTGGTCGCCATGTAAATAAATGCAATGTAATGTTTAAAGAAGCACTTTGAAGTAATCTTTAACATTTATTTTTTCTTCAAAGTTTAAGCCATTGCCCCGAAGTAAAGAAGACGACACACAGGGCAGCATCCCAGCCAGCTCATCTCTTCCTACAGGATACTTCCATGCCACCACTTAATGCTCCAAACACTCTGGACCAACTGGAAGAAGCTCGTCGGCGTCTTGTTGAAGACAAGAGAGTTCCTAAACTGCACAAGCCCAGGTAAAGATGCATTCTGTCTAGTTGAACCCTAGTTGGGAGTCTAATGTTTTTGGTATAGTATTTCCAGAACTACTTTCATAGTGGGTGCTCGAAATATGGAAGATTATCTAGTATAAGAAATCTAGAAGTATTGGTAGTTATTAAACCATTTATGTAGTATTAATAATATCGCATAAGAAGGGAAAATTTATTTGATTAGTTATCTTAGATTCTGAGATTGTTACCAATATTTTATATACAGCTGATGGTGGGGTGTGTATGTATATAAAAAAAATATATCATTTGCCAAGATTGGTCACTTTTTGCATCATATATATTCAGTTCTAATACATTACCTACAGTTTTATGAAGGATCCTAACACACATGCCCTTCCGGTTTTTAGTCTGTACTGAAATGTAGAAGCACCAGGGAGGAGGGGAAAAAATTTAATGAAGCTACAGCTGTCCTCGTATATCTTGCCTCAATAATCCACGTAGCATGAGCTGACTGGTCCCATACAACTCCATTAGCTTTGGGCGTTTTTTTTCTTTCTTTTTTTTTTCTGAAAATGCATCTTATTCACATTGCTCTGCAAATAAGACTCACAAGCGGCTTTTATGACATCCTCCAGCTGTTGAACTACACATACCAGCATGCCTTGCTACAGTTTTCCTATTTGGCGATGCTAAAACTGTTGCAGGGCATGCTGGGATGTATAGTTCAACAGCAGCTGGAGGGCCGAAGGTTCCCCATCCCTGTTTTATGATATGCGTCATGCGTATAATATGTGTGCAATTGCCAGTGTATCTGCATTCGAAACGCATGTGTAAACACTGTAGTGTAGCATTTTGTTATGCAGATACAGCTGCGGTTTTACGTAGGAGATGTATTTTAATGGAAAAGTCGCACAAAAAGATGCTCTACCATGTTGTTAGCAGAGCTGTTTTAACATGCAGGTGAGCTGTAAGATGTAAGTGTTGGTAAAAGTTTAACAATGTAAATATAATGTAGTAGTACAGCTTTAATAGTCTATTTTCATGATAAAATAAGCACCTAGGCAAACATGAAAATCAAATAATGCATAAAAATCTCACAGCTGTTTTAGTTCACAATGCTTAAAAGCGTTTGTTTGTATTTAAGGTGTGTGCAGTCTGCGACACTTAAAGAAAAAAGTAAAGCCGCGGAGAGTGTTTCGTCTTCTGCTTTCTCCACTCTTAAATTCTCTGAAGAGTAAGTTATCCTGTCTCCAAAGTATTTTTATTCCCCCCCCCCCTTCCTTGAATTGATAAACTAGTATATTAATTAACAGGTGTAGAATATTGGGGAGAGGAATAAATGCTCTCTTTATTCAATTTGTTATCTTACAGTGTATTGGGATGTACTATGTGTCTGTTTTGTATGTTATTTTTTTCATACATTTTTAGTCCAGGAATATAACCGACCTATGCTTGATGCATTTTCAAGCACACTGCAGCAGTGGCTTATCTATCGGGATGTAGTTATGTAACCACCGGTGACATAACAGACTCCTACATCCTGCCCCCCTCTAAATCCTGACAGTCTGCATGCCGACTAAGAGGGACTATTCCTATTCGTAGTTGTCCATGACACCGAGAGTGGGAACAAA
Organism: Pseudophryne corroboree; assembly: GCF_028390025.1. NCBI lineage: Eukaryota > Metazoa > Chordata > Amphibia > Anura > Myobatrachidae > Pseudophryne > Pseudophryne corroboree. The sequence continues at coordinate 115,981,597 of NC_086453.1, forward strand.
ACCCGTGGCGAGTGTAGTTTGCTACTGAACCCACAAGGGGCTTGTTGCGCTTGTGTTCCCACCCCTACCCACCGCCGGGATCCCACGGTTGGTCTGCTGACTGCCGGCATCCCCAGCGACAGTCACGCATACCGACCCCTATAATGGGTGCACACAGTCCCATTGGTCCAGGAGGGGCCAAACACCCTGCACCCAGGACAAATCTGTACTTAACTGCGGCTGCCCATGCAGCGCCCCCTCCTTAAATTCGCCATGGGTTGAGATCTTTTCAGAAAGTTGCTTTCAAAAATACGTTTTCATCATTGCATCTTTCTGCCATGTTTTATATCAAAAGTGTTGTTCATACATATTGATTTTACTAAACCTCCTGGAAAGCAGATTAAGGGGGGTTGGGAGGGGTGTATGGTGCTGGATAAGACTATTTACTATATCTGCCAAACTTTATATATAATTTTATTTTTTAACAGGCTTAAGTCGGCCAAAAAGATGAATAGTGACCAAGGGCAAGGAGGTTTAGCGATTGTCTATTACTTCTGTGGAGAGCGGATTCCGTACATGATTCGAACAAAGGAGCCCACTTTGACTTTGCAGGAATTTAAAGAGCTGCTTAGTAAGAAGGGAAGTTACAAGTAAGTATCATGATTGCAGTTTGATCTACAATTTGTATAACCAATGTAGAGATGTCTTTGTCAGATGCTTATATCCTACCCTTTTTTTTTCCAGATATTATTTCAAAAAGGAGAGCCAAGAGTTTGAATGCAATGCTGTATTTCAAGAGATATCCGAGGAAGATGCTGTTCTGCCATTATATGATGAGAAGATTATCTGTAAAGTGGAAAGAGCATGCTGAACGTACACTTGATGCAAGTGGAAAGCAATTCTCACTGCTGCTGTCTTAGAATTGAGAAGCCGAGCTGTGTTTATGGACCATGCGGCAAGTGGGTTCCCACAGTGTCTAAAGCTCTGAGGGATCACTACAAAATTGGATGCAGGATGGATCTCGGAATGGCAACTGGTAAAGTTTGTGGTCTTCTGAAGATATTGATACAGTATACCTATAGGAGGAAATGAAAATGAAACGCCTACCTGCAAAGCAAGTCTAGTTGGTGTTGTGTGCAAGATGCAGTATGATAGACCTTTGGGTTGAACGTGATTTCTTATAATGGATACAAGTGCTGGCTTCTGCTATAGGAAGAAAAAAAATGTTGACATGGGAAGGGGAAAAGGTTGATCCCAATGAGACAACTTATTTCCGGAAAGTTTATGGCCACTACGTTTTATTCAGGTACATTGTATGTACACGCTTCTGGTGTATTTATATAGCACATGGCTTCGTTTTGGTGGACAAGAGCGGCATTGCCACAGAACATGGCGCAATTATTGCTACGTTGAAAATTACCACTATGGAACTCTGAATTGTGAGCATCAAGCACTCTGATCATATAGAAATGCTGAATCACTCGTTCAAAGAATTCTACTTCAAGTGTGTGAGATTTAAAAGGAGCATGGAGAGGAAGATGGTGCAATTACGTAAAGGATTAAAACAAACTTTCCAACAATATTTGGAGCAAATAATCGAAGAGCAATTGTTTTCATTATTTCTGGTTCCCAAGCTATGCAAAACAGTTGATCAAAATGCTGCTAAAATGACTGCTGGTGGCATTCTTGTCTAGTTTGTAATGCAAGAATTCACAGCCATAAGGATCAGAGGGATATTGCCATCTACCATTTTACATTGTCTATTTTTAATATATTTTTGAATATATCAATTTAAAAAAAAAATTAAAAAAATCTGGTACTAGTTCTAAAATATTGGGATATGCTGGCCCTCTGGATTTTTACTTGCAAATTGGAGGTCCTGAACAAGTTACCTTTTGTTCTGTTTTAGGAACAGATTGGATTATTTTGTCATGAGGTGTTCTATATTATATTTGCCATCTCCCACAAGACCTTTTGATCCAGCCAGAATAGGCACATTGGATTTTAATGTGTGCAGTAAGATTGAATTTATTTTGGTCACTATGATACTGTTGAGCTAATGTGTTATCTAAATTGATGGACACCCATAACTGAAGCCATATAAACTATGTGCTGAACTCTGTTTTAAGAGTTAATATTGTCCCTTGATTATATTAAAGGGGTTGTTTGCCTTCTGTACATATTTAAAAAGGAAAAAAACGAAAAAACACAAAATGCCTTTTTATTTAAGCAATAATAAATGTCTGGACATTTTCTGGGTGTCTGGATCTCTTGCATAGTTTTGAAAGCTGTATATGAAACGAGTGATTTGGCCATAGTATATGGATCTATATTGAGTCTAGTAGGTACATCTCTGAGCTTGTTCACATTACTATTCTAACAGAAAAATTGCCACGATTTAAGAATGGTATCATTCTATACCACCCAGTCCCACTCTTCCCCCAGTGTTATGTAAACTTTAATATTTGGTACTTAAACATATTTTGGAGTCTTCAACACTTAGATCTTCTGTTATGGCCAAAATCACAGCTAATGTATTTGTAAGCTTAGTTCACTCGTGAACTGTTAATTTAGTGGTATTTCATCTGATAAATTCTCTAATGAAGCTGTTTATCTGATAAGTTCTAGCTTGTTCCTGTTTTATACCCCTGTTCCACCAGAAAACCCTGGTTCGACCTGGGTAATTAAACACTGTTTCACGCTGTGTCACAGCGACTTGAAACAGCGTTTACACCACAGGCTTGACCCGGGTTAGTGTTGTGCGTTCCTGTACCAACGCTTGGAGATGACATAATCTCCAAGCCCCGGTGAGCCTTCTTTTCATAGGTTTTTAAGCATTACCCAGGTCACCCATTTACACCACAAGTTACCTGGGTCCTACTCTGGTTCGATCCTGGTAGCTACTCGGGTCGGTTTCCCATGTAACTGGTCCCAGGGTTAATTTTCAGAGACCTCTTAACACCAAACGTTGGCCTGGGCTGCCCAGTCAATACCCCGGTTACTTGTTTGGTGGAAAAGAGGTATTTAGTGTGGGCAGATTGTTAGAATGGGCTTGCGCTCTGGCACAGTAATGCATTGACAAGCAAGTGTAGCTGTTGGTCTGATACAGAAATGGGCATCATTTTGTGTACCAGGCCCAGACTGGGCATACGGCACTTCTGGGCTATGACAGAAGGACCTTAGTGGAAAAGTACTGAGGTTTGATGAAAATGCATAATTTGCCTTCTAGGTACAGCTTTCTATCCTGGAATAATCCAACATTTGGATAGTCAAAGTCAGAGGTTCTCAAACGTGGTCCTCAAGGCACCCCAGTGGTTCAGGTTTTATGTTTATCCATGCTTCACTGCATGTAACTTAAATAGCTCCTCAGTCAATTGTATCTAACCATCTGTGCTAATCTATGGATATCCCTTAAACCTGGACATTGGGGGTGCCTTAAAGACTACGTTTGAGAACCTCTGGCCTAGTTCAATCTGTACTGTGTAAGTTCTTTAGAAATAACCCCCTAACCCCCACTTAATAGGTGTTTTATAGTTCCAATCTGATCTTTGCACACTTGTGACATCCAAAGGCATTCTAGTCACTTTGAGGGAGAAATGTTAAATTTTTCACCAAATGCCATGTGTATCGTCCAATCATACCAAGATGATCTTTGGTACATAAAGAAAGCTGTGTGTGCCCCCTTACATAATGCATCTCCAATATGTCACACTTTGGTACTAAAGCAAAGTTGATTTTGTTCCTGCAGTGCTTGCTTAGAGCTAGACCTTCTTTTTTTTCATCCCTATACAGGGAAGGACACATGTTTGAGTGGGCCACCCTTATCCATGCACTTGATTTGATACTTGTTGCCACCATCAGTGTGCACCCACCATACTCTTGTTCAAGAGAAGTCTGAAAATGGGTGTACTAGCTTGCGCCTCCAGCCAACTTTATATAGTAAACAATTCCCAAAACACACTCTGGCTCCTTCTGTTGCATGGTGAGATGCATCTAAATTACTCTACATTGCCTGTACATGCCTGCACAGTGCACAAACACACACGCTGTGCTCCACGGATGGGCGTATGTTAAACTCTGCGTCATCCATTTAATTTGGTGCTGACATAGCAAGTCCTGTTCTCGACCACTGGGGCTGGTAGTTCTACTCTCAAAAACTGATGTAGGTCAAATGCTCTTGAAATACCTACATTTAATCAATACCAGCATTACATGTATAAATACTTTTTTTTATTTTTTTCTGGGAAACAAATTGTAAATGTTTTATAAATTAAATTGACTATTTAATAATTCATATTAATAAAGTATTGTTATCATCTTGGTAATGTTGCCAGGATAGTCTAAACATTGCCACACCTGTTTTATAGGTGTTAAGTAAGAAGCGGTGGTAGTTGTTACAGAGAAAATAATTAAAACTATATATATTTTTTTTTTTTCTTCCTGTGACAATAGACAACAATGTGGTGGCCAATTATTCACCATCAGTTTTATACAATAATTCATATTTTTATATCTAAATATATACATGTATATAAATACATTGTTTTATATATTTCAGAGTGATAAAGTTGTATAAAATGTAAAACCTTTGCTATTCTACAAATGTACAAATAAGCTGAAATAAAATTTTATATTTTTTTGGAAACTTTTCTTCTGCTTGAAGTTTTATAATTTTGTGTTTTAGCTGCGTACACCGAGTCCTGTGGAAAATAATGAATGGCTTGGCTAAATGCTATTAAATGCTATTAAATGGAGCCTGTAATGTATAAGCTTTACTTCAGTGCATGGAAATACAAGGTCCCATTGTTAGAAATTAAGCCACTCCTTTTGTATACTGAGGATGAGACCTTATTACAGTAAGTTTCAAAATTAGCTTTCCTTTAGTACTTTAATATTAAACAGTCTCATCATGTACACTCTGATTCTGACAGCTATCCAATGCTAAGCAATTTAAACCATGACATGACTGGCAGGATCCACCTTTTGACGGAATAAAAATGTGACCGTCACTGCAGTTTGCTGTGTAAGTAGCTTACCTCATCAATATCCTCCATTAAAGACCTTATCATTGACACTGGGCGTAAAAGCATAATTAAACTGACTAGGAAGAGTCGTTAATGCTATACTGCTGCATGAGCGTGTTGCAAATTTGCAGCGCCTGTAGCAAATAAGGGGGGGGGGAATGTGTGTGTGTGTGTGTATGTATGTGTAATATATATATATATATATATATATATATATATATATATATATATATATATATATATATATATATATATATATATATATATATATATATTATGCATTAATCAGCACTACACCTATAACTACTTTACATTCTCTCTAATACAGATAATGAAATGGTTTAAACAATAACTTAATTCATATTGATAAAGTATTGTACTTTTTTTTTGCAAGGATAGTCTATACATTACCACATCCTGTGTGGCTATTCAATAAAGAGACTGATGCTGTAATTTACGTTTAATTATATTAAGTACATTTGAATTCTCTTCCCCTTCTATGTCCCCTTATGCATTCACACACTGCTGCATTTTTTTTTTCCATTGGTCAAAGCAGTGCTGTAGCTCATTCTGTCAGCTGTCTCGGCTGTTCCATTACTACTACTTTTCTTTAGTAACTGATGCAAAACAGGTTCCCTTGAATACAGATTGGACTTTAGAGAAAAGAAAAGTCACACGGTGCTAGGCCTGGCGAGTATGGAGGGTGTTCTAGCACTGCAATCTGTTTCTCTGCCAAAAACTGCTTCACAGAGAGTTGTGTGGGCTGATGGATTGTCCTGACTGAGGCTGAAACCATTTTCCATAACTCAGGCCTCTTATTCTTTCCCGCAAAGTTTGTAGTAATGTTGATTAACTGTTGCGCCTTTTCATATCCAGTCTGCCAAAATTACATGCTTGATCTCAAAGAAAACTATTAAAATGGCTTTTGGTTTGCTTTAACTTGCTTTCTTCATTCTTGGCGATAGATCCCCCATGGCATTACAATGGGATAACATCCCTCTCCCATAGTTTAGACAGGACGTTTTCCAGGGATTGCCCACCTGCTGGTATATTGCCTCCCTCCTCCCCTTACTCTGTGTCTTTAGTGTAGGTTGTACGTTTTGTTAATTTCGGGGATTACCTCATTTATTCCCATCATATTTGTGTTTCTCCACAGCTATGATGGGGTACCATGAGGGGGGGGGGGGGGGGTGGAAGAGGTACAGCATCTGAGAGTGCAGCCAGATATGCTCCTCAGGCTTGGCCAGATCGATGGAAGCACTGGACAATTGCCACGGTGTTGGTAGTGTGGCCACTTAGTGTGTCTGCCTAGTGGCCACACTGCTGTTGGAGAAGCCGGGACATAACATTACCTGACGGAGCGAATCTGCACCACTTCTGGGATCGCGGCAGACCCACAGTGCACAATGGGTCACATGCAGCCCAGAATGCTGTGCGGGTCAGGCGGAGCATACATGGTGAGGGCTTCATACCTATTTAAAAATGGTGCTGGTCACCACACATCAAGCAAGAGCCACCATTTATCAAGCCTTGGAGAGTGATACAGTACCAGCCAACCTGCTCCTAACTATCATTTTTCAAACACAGCCTGTGACCAGTGCCGGATTTCCCACTAGGCACGTGCCTAGGGTCGTACTGAGCTGCGGAAAGTGGCAGGGGGACCTTTCAGATGGGAAGTACCTTCCCATCTGAAAGGTCCCCCTGCCACTTTCCGCAGCTCAGATCTTAATAAATGATAGGCAGCGCTGCCACTACAGCCAGACATTGCAGTACAAGCCCCTGGAAGGATACGGAGACTGTGAAATCTTGCACCTGCGCAGGCTCTCCGATCTGACTGACTGGCCGCCACACGGGCTGTGAGGAAGGAACCTGGGTTGGCGGTGGGCACATAACAGGGATTCTGCCGGGAGAGGAGCATGCAACAGGCACTGCAGTGTGCAGCCATTAGGGAGGCCAATACCTGGATTTAGGCCAAAAGATGGCTGGGATTCAATCCCAGGATTGGAATCTCCAATCCTGGGGATTCAGGGATTTACCAGCCCATTTTTTATTTTTTATTTTTTTTAATGCTGGGCAGCATTGAGCGTCCTCAGGAGGCTCAGATACTGCCTGGCTCCCTCCTCCCCCTGCCCCCCGTAGTGCATACTGTGTAGAGTGACATAATGTCAGAGGTCTCGCTGCTCAGTGTGAAGCCAGCCACCCGTGCTGCCTGGACCATGCCTCGCCGCCCACACCACGCCGCCCACGAGCCCTCCCACCCACAATGGTGAATCTGAAGCCAGCCGTCCGCGCTGACCGGACTGCACATCGCCGCCCGCAAGCACAGTTCCCACCTACGATGGTGAGTAGTTGTGTGGGGTTGGCGGGTCTTCAACCCAATCCTGGGAATCTCGGGACTGACCTTTTTTCAATCCCGATATCCAGGATTGGCCACCCTAGCAGCCACGTAGGTGATCAGGCTTTTCTCCCCGAAGAGGAAAAAGTAAGACTCAGTTATTTTTTGTGTGGAGATATGTATAAGGGGCTGCCTGCTGCAACGTGTATGATCAGCTACCTGGTGCAATGTGTATAATAAACTTGACCTGGCGCAATGCGTATAACAGGCTTGACTTTATTAACAGTTCTTATATAGCGCAGCATATTCCGTTGCGCTTTACAATTAGAACAACAGTAATAGAACAAAACTGGGTAAAAACAGACAGAGGCAGGAAGGCCCTGCTCGCAAGCTTACAATCTATAAGGAAATAGGCATTGATACACAAGGATAGATGCTACCTGTTGCATAATGGTCCACCAGATTGCTAGGTTCTTAATGGGTTGTATGATATGATCACCCTGTAATGTTGGCAGAGTGTCAGGAGGGTGTGAGAGTAAAGAAAGACAAGATATGTGATGTTATGTGTATTGTACAGAGAGGATATAATTAGATAGGGAAGCACTGAAGTTTGTGGCTGGGTCTGGAGTTTGATAGGCTTGTCTGAAGAGAAGTTTTCAGGGAACGTTTAAAGGTTTGGAGACTAGAGGAGAGTCTTATTGTGCATGGGAGGGCATTCCACAGAGTGGGTGAAGCCCAGTTAAAGTCCTGTAATATTGAGTGTGAACAAGTAATGCATGTGGATGAGAGACGAAGATCTTGTGCAGAGCGGAGAGGTCGGGTAGGGAGATATTTTGAGATGAGTGAAGAGATGTATGTTAGTGCAGTTTGGTTAATAGCCTTGTATGTCAGTGAAAGTATTTTATATTTAATATGGTAGAATACCGGTAACCAATGGAGGGACTGACAGAGCGGATCTGCAGACGAACGTCTAGCAAGGAAGATTAGCCTCACAGCTGCATTAAAAATTGAATGTAGTGGAGAGAGCCTATGTTTGGGAAGACTGGTCAGGAGACTATTACAATAATCAATGCGGGAGATAATGAGAGCATGGATTAGAGTTTTTGCTGTGTCTTGTGTAAGATATGGTCGTATTTTGGATATGTTTCTTAGATGTATGTAACATGATCTTGAGACAGATTGAATGTGGGGAACAAAGGACAGTTCAGAGTCAAGAATGACACCTAGGCAGCGAGTTTGTGGGGTAGGGATGATTGCTGAGTTCTCAACAGTGATAGAGATATCAGGTTGGTAAATACTATTGGCCAGTGGAAATATAATTAATTCTGTTTTGGAAATATCAAGTTTGAGGTGACGAGATTATTATTTATTATTATCCTTTATTTATATGGCGCCACAAGGGTTCCGCAGCGCCCAATTAATCAAACAGGAAAACAGCAACTTACGGTTGATGACAGTATAGGACAACTACAGGGTAAATGAACATAGTTACATCAGCAGATTACACTGCAATAAGTATCAGGTGGCAGAAGACTGCTGGATTTGGTGCAGTTGAAGATTATTAAAGTAAGAAAGGATAAGCACATGAGGGAAGAGGGCCCTGCTCATGAGAGCTTACATTCTAAAGGGGAGGGGTAGACAGACAGGGGTGACACAGATGGGGTACATAGAGAGCATAGAACAGAGGGTTCGGATGAGATTTGGCTGGGTTTGGTGAAGAAGTGGGTCTTGAGAGCCCGTTTGAAGTTTTTTAGAGAGGTGGAGAGTCTGAGGGGGAGAGGTAGGGAATTCCAGAGAAGTGGTGCAGCACGTGAAAAATCTTGGAGGTAGGAGTGGGAGGAAGTAATCCGTAGGCAGGAGAGTCGGCGTGCATTAGCAGAGCGAAGAGGACGGGTGGGAGTGTAAAGGGAGATAAGGTCAGAGATGTAGATGGGAGAGGAATGAGTGAGGGCTTTGTAAGCAAGTGTGAGAAGCTTGAAATGGATTCTGAAAGGGAAGGGGAGCCAGTGAAGGTCTAGTAAGAGAGGAGAGGTGGACATAGTGCGTTTGGCAGGGAAGATGAGCTGGGCAGCAGCATTGAGGATAGATTGGAGTGGAGAGAGGTATTTGTCAGGAATGCCAGTCAGGAGGAGATTACAGTAGTCCAGTCTGGAGATGACCAGTGAGTGAATAATAGTCTTAGTAGCATCCTGGATCAGAAAGGGTCTGATCCTGGAAATATTTTTTAGATGAAAATGGCAGGTTTGTGAGAGGTGCTGAATGTGTGGTTTGAAGGAGAGGGAGGAGTCAAGGATTACTCCAAGACAGCGCACTTGGGGGCTAGAGGAAATAGTAGTGCCATCAATAGATAATGAGATAGTAGGAGGTGAGGTTATGCGGGAGGGAGGGAAGATGATCAGCTCGGTCTTAGACATGTTAAGTTTAAGAAAGCGCTGGGACATCCAGGAAGAGGTAGCAGAGAGACAATTGGAGATACGAGTGAGGAGAGCAGGGGAGAGGTCTGCAGAGGAAAGATAGATTTGGGTGTTATCAGCATAGAGATGATATTGGAAACCAAAAGAACTAATGAGCTTACCTAGTGAGGACGTATAGAGAGAGAAGAAAAGAGGACCAAGGACAGAACCTTGGGGTACCCCTACAGTTAGTGGAAGTGAGGGGGAGGTGGAGTCATGAGAGGAGACAGAGAATGAACGGTCAGAAAGGTAGGAGGTCAGCCAAGAGAGGGCAGTGTCACGCAGACCAATGGAGTGAAGGATTTGCAGCAGGAGAGGATGGTCCACAGTGTCAAAAGCAGCAGAGAGATCAAGTAGAATAAGTAGAGAGTAGTGTCCCTTAGATTTAGCAGCATGGAGGTCATTACATACTTTTGTAAGGGCAGTATCAGTGGAGTGGAGAGGACGGAAGCCAGACTGGAATGGGTCAAGCAGTGAGTGTGAGGAAAGAAAGGAAGTAAGGCGGTTGTAGACAATACGCTCAAGGAGTTTGGAGGCAAAAGGGAGGAGAGAGATGGGTCGGTAGTTGGAGAGAGTGTTTGGATCAAGGGTAGGTTTTTTAAGAATAGGAGAGATGAGTGCATGCTTGAAGGCAGAGGGGACAGTGCGTGATGAGAGGGAGAGATTGAGAATGTGGGAAAGATGGGAACAAGCAGAAGGAGAGAGGTAGCGGAGGAGGTGGGGGGGATAGGGTCAAGTGGGGAGGTGGTGAGGGGACAGGAACGAATGAGGGCCATAACTTCCTCTCCAGATGCATGGGAGAAAGATGTCAGAGTAGGTGCGAGGGATGGGAAGGGTTGGTAATGGATGGGAGAAGGCTGATTACTGATGGACTGGTGTGGTGTGATGTCCTGACGTATGGAGTCAATTTTGGATGTGAAGTAAGTGGCAAAGTCAAGAGCAGAGAGTGAGGAAGGGAGACGAGGTGGAGGTGGGCAGAGGAGTGAGTTGAGAGTGGCAAAGAGGCGCCGGGGGTTGGAAGACTGGGAGGAGATGAGGTTCTTGAAGTATGACTGTTTAGCAAGAGAAAGGGCAGCACTGAAGGATGAGAGCATAAGTTTGAAATGGAGAAAGTCTGCCTTAGAGCGTGATTTCCTCCAGTGTCGCTCAGCAGTACATGAGCATTTTTGCAGATATCTGGTGCATTTGGTGTGCCAGGGTTGAGGTGTTAATTTGCGAGGGTGAATAGTGGTTGGTGGAGCAACAGAGTCAAGAGCAGAAGTAAGGGATGCATTGTATGTGGAAGTGGCTTGTTCAGGGCATGAGAGAGAGAGAATAGGAGAGAGAAGTGAGTCAAACAGGGAGGAAAGGAATGTGGTGTCAATAGCTTCAATGTTACGCTTAGTGATGGTAGCCTTAGGAGGTAGAGATGGGGAAGTCGAGAGAGATAGGTTAAAGGAGAGCAGGTGGTGGTCAGAGAGGGGAAATGGGGAGTTGGAGTGAAGACCAGATCCAGTGAGCTCCCATTCACATGGGAGGGTGAGGAGGTCCACTGGGAGAGACCAAGTGAAGAGGTGAGGTTAAGGAGTTTAGAGGCAGAGGATTGTGTGGGGATCTCAATAGGGATGTTGAAATCGCCTAGGATAATGGAGGGAATGTCAGAAGAGAGGAAGCCAGGAAGCAAAGTTGTCGATGAATTTGGAAGCAGTGCCAGGGGGGTGGTAAATGACAGCTACTCTAGGATGGACTGGTTGGAAGAGGCGTATGGCATGGACCTCAAATGTAGAGAATGTAAGGGATGGTTCTGGTGGTATGAGTTGGTAGGAGTAGGTAGAAGGTAAAAGGACCCCAACACCACCCCCATGGCGACCCCCAGGTCGGTGTGTGTGTGTGTGAATGTGAGGCCCCCAGCAGAGAGAGCAGCAGGAGAAGTAGTGTCAGAGGGCATAATCCAAGTTTCAGTAATGGCTAGTAGGTGTAGGGAGTTGGAAATGAAAAGGTCATGAGTGGGGATCAGTTTGTTACAAACAGATCTGGCATTCCAGAGGGCACAAGATAGGGGGTATGACTTTGTGGGAGAGATGTGAATGAGATTATCAGGGTTGCTGTAGCGATGAGGTGAGATTAACTTTGAGGGCAGGGATGATAAGAGAGTAGTGATGGTGCGGATGTCTGAGCTAGGAGGGGAAACTGCATGAGGTGGGCAGGGAGGGAGGTCAGTGTGATGTGGGTGTGGGGAGGTGACAGGGAAGGGAGAGAGGGAGCAGGGCTGAGTTGTGGGGTAGCAGGACCATGGGGCAGAGGTGAATGAAAGTGGGGTAACAGGAAAGGAGGGGGAAGGAAACAGAGGGATGGAGGGGAGACAGAGGAGGAGGTGTAGGAGATTAGGGTGGAAGGATAAAGATACATTATTAGGTAGACACTGAGTGATGTGGGGAGTATAAGAAAGCCTTGACATAGTGTTAAGTAGGTAAATAGGTTGAGGGAAAGTGGAAGTAGGAGAGGAGACTGTAAGGCAGGCATTCCCAACCACGGTCCTCAAGGCACACCAACAGTGCAGGTTTTAGTGATATCCAGGCTGCAGCACAGATGGTTAAATCAAAATAACTGAGCTACTAATTAAGTCACCTGTGCTGAAGCCTGGATATCACTAAAACCTGCACTGTTGGTGTGCCTTGAGGACCGTGGTTGGGAAAGCCTGCTGTAAGGGAATCCGAGCAGAAGAATTGCAGAAATGCAGGTGAGAAAAGCAGTGTAGGCTCAATGGGTATGAAATGAGTCAAAAGCGTAGATAAAGTGGGTGCATAAATGGATTTGGGCTGTAAGAAACGAAAGTATTGTGAAAGGGTTAAGCAGCAATGGTAATTCTGTTTTTTTTTTTAAGTGTTTGTAGATGAGAAGATGAACTCACAGTTGTCCCAAAGAAGATCTTTGTGATCCTTATTATGGATAGAAACTTGATCTTACATATGTTTCTTTCTGCAAATGGGTTGCATAGTGTTCACAGAGTGAAAGTTGGAGGGTGATACATTTGCATATACAGTTGATATTGATAAGTAGTTCATCTGTTGTTGTTTGAGGTTTTCTTTCAGTTTTTCATCCAGTTTAAGTCCAGGCTAAGTCCAGGCTTTGATATTAAAATTATATATCTGCTCCCTTTGAGTCTACTCCCTTAGAGTCCTACAGCCTGGATCAATCAGCCAAGTATACTCTAATAAGATGTCATCCAAGATGAAATGGCAGAAAGGCATTCAGTGAGGATAGGTGCATACAGATGGTATTGAAATCCAAAAGAGTTGATTAGTTTGCCAAGAGATGTGGTATAGATAGAGAAAAGCAGAGGACCTAGAACTGATCCTTGCGGTACTCCAATTGAGAGAGGTAGCGAAGAGGAGGTGGAATCAGAGAAACTAACACTGAAGAAGCGATTAGATAGCTAGGATGAGAACCAAGAAAGGGCTGTGTCCTGAATCCAGGGGTGTATCTACCCATTGGCCAGGACGGCACTCGCCAGGGGCGCCAGCCAAGGAGGGGGCGCCGCCTGGCAGTGACACCCTCGGCCAATGGGAGGAATCACTTAGTAGTGGCATCTCCTGTGCTGGAGGATCGCACAGTATTCGGTGTTCGGCACCGCAATGCACTAGTGAAGAAAGTGAAAATAAACTACAGTTACCAGCAGCCCTTGCTGTCGGGAGCTCCTGCAAGCAAGGGTTGCTGGGAGCTGTAGTTTACTTTCACTTTCTTCAGAAAGTGTAGTGTGGTGCAGAAGTGTGGTGTTCCTGCCTACTGTGTAATTCTTTAGCCCAGGTGATGCCCAGCTCATCACACTAGGTATACATATTACGGATATGTTCTTTGAGAGTAGAGGACTATATACAGGGAGGGGGAGACTGCCTATGTGCGGGGAGGGGAGACTATGGCTATGTGCAGGGGGGGGACTATGCCTATGTGCAGGGTGGTGGGAGACTATGGCTATGTGCAGGGGGGGGAGACTATGCCTATGTGCAGGGAGGTGGGAGACTATGGATATGTGCAGGGGGGGGAGACTATGTCTATGTGCAGGGAGGGGGAGACTATGCCTATGTGCAGGGAGGGGGGAGACTATGGCTATGTGCTGGGAGGGGGGAGACTATGGCTATGTGCAGGGAGGGGGGAGTCTATGGCTATGTGCAGGGAGGGGGTTGACTATGCCTATGTGCAGGGAAAGGGGAGACTATGCTATGTGCTGGGAGGGGGGAGACTATGGCTATGTGCAGGGAGGGGGGAGACTATGGCTATGTGCAGGGAGGGGGGAGACTATGGCTATGTGCAGGGAGGGGGAGACTATGCTTAAGTGCAGGGAGGTGGGACACTATGGCTATGTGCAGGGAGGAGGGAGACTATGCCTATGTGCTGGGAGGGGGGAGACTATGCCTATGTGCAGGGAGGGGGGAGACTATGCCTACAGTATGTGCAGGGAGGGGAGACTAAGGCTGTGTGCAGGGAGGGGGCAGACTATGGCTATATGCAGAGGGAGGAGACTATGGCTATGTGCAGGGAGGAGGGAGACTATGGCTATATGCAGGGGGGTAGACTATGCCTATGTGCAGGGTGGTGGGAGACTATGGCTATGTGCAGGGGGGGGTACTATGCCTATGTGCAGGGAGGTGGGAGACTATGGATATGTGCAGGGAGTGGCGAGTCTATGTCTATGTGCAGGGAGGGGGGAGACTATGGCTATGTACAGGGAGGAGGGAGACTATGCTTATGTGGAGGGAGACTATGCTTATGTGCAGGGAGAGGGGAGACTATGCCTATGTGCTGGGAGGGGGGAGACTATGCCTACAGTATGTGCAGGGAGGGGAGACTAAGGCTGTGTGCAGGGAGGGGAGACTAAGGCTGTGTGCAGGGAGGGAGCAGGCTATGGCTATGTGCAGGGAGGGAGGAGACTATGGCTATGTGCAGGGAGGAGGGAGACTATGGCTATGTGCAGGGAGGAGGGAGACTATGGCTATGTGCAGGGAGGAGGGAGACTATGGCTATGTGCAGGGAGGGGGGGACTATGGCTATGTGCAGGGAGGGGGGAGACTATGCCTATGTGTAGGGAGGGGGAGACTATGCTTATGTGCAGGGAGAGGGGAGACTATGGCTATGTGTAGGGAGGGGGAGACTATGCTTATGTGCAGGGAGAGGGGAGACTATGGCTATGTGCAGGGAGGGGGCAGACTATGGCTATGTTCAGGGAGTGGGGAGTCTATGCCTATGTGCTGGGAGGAGAGAGACTATGGCTATGTGCAGGGAGGAGGGAGACTATGGCTATGTGCAGGGAGGGGGGGGACTATGGCTATGTGCAGGGAGGGGGGAGACTATGCCTATGTGTAGGGAGGGGGAGACTATGCTTATGTGCAGGGAGAGGGGAGACTATGGCTATGTGTAGGGAGGGGGAGACTATGCTTATGTGCAGGGAGAGGGGAGACTATGGCTATGTGCAGGGAGGGGGCAGACTATGGCTATGTTCAGGGAGTGGGGAGTCTATGCCTATGTGCTGGGAGGAGAGAGACTATGCCTATGTGCTGGGAGGGAGCAGGCTATGGCTATGTGCAGGGAGGAGGGAGATTATGGCTATGTGCAGGGAGGAGGGAGACTATGGCTATGTGCAGGGAGGGGGGGACTATGGCTATGTGCAGGGAGGGGGGAGACTATGCCTATGTGTAGGGAGGGGGAGACTATGCCTATGTGTAGGGAGGGGGAGACTATGCTTATGTGCAGGGAGAGGGGAGACTATGGCTATGTGTAGGGAGGGGGAGACTATGCTTATGTGCAGGGAGAGGGGAGACTATGGCTATGTGCAGGGAGGGGGCAGACTATGGCTATGATCAGGGAGTGGGGAGTCTATGCCTATGTGCAGGGAGGGGGGAGACTATGCCTATGTGCAGGGAGGGGGGAGACTATGCCTATGTGCAGGAAGGGGGTAGACTGTGCCTACAGTATGTGCAGGGAGGGGAGACTAAGGCTGTGTGCAGGGAGGGGGCAGACTATGGCTATGTGCAGGGAGAGAGGAGACTATGGCTATGTGCAGGGAGGAGGGAGACTATGCCTATGTGCAGGGAGGGGGGAGACTATGCCTATGTGCAGGGATGGGGATGGGGGCTATGGCTATGTGCTGAGAGAGGGATGGAGACTACGGATATCATGTGCTGGAAGGGGGATGGGGACTACTTCTGTGTGCTGGGAACAGAATGGAAACTACGGCCATATGCTGGGAGGGGAATGGGGACTACTTCTATGCTGGAAGGATGTGGGGACTACGGCTATGTGCTCAGTACAGGAGGTTATCTACAGTACCCATTGGCAAGGATGGCACTTACCAGGTGCACTGTCTGAGGAGGGGGCACTTCCTGGTGTTGCCACCCTTGGCCAGGGGGTGGAATCACTTAGTAGTGGCAGTGCCAGGGCAGGTGGTTCACACAGCAGCCAGGAGCTGGCACCAGTGTTCGGCACTGCAATGCACTACAGTGAAGAAACTCAAAATAAACTACTAGAATACTATCCTTAATATATCACTACATTACCAATACTAGGTAGTGCGCAGAGATACCTTTTCCTTGCCATTAATATTTGATTATACCCCCTGGCTGCGGGTGGCATCGCCGGGTGGTGCCCTTTCTTGGCCGCTCCAGGCACTGCTGATTTCTCCACAGTGTGACTAGGATTACTACTGTACTAATTAAACGTAATTTTAATTGGGAGTACTATTGTGTGGTCATGTCCCTTTCCCACAAGATCATGCCCCACATGTGCATTCCCTATTTCAAATATGGGGGCGCCAGTCTCTTACTTTGCCAGGGCGCCCGGACCCCTATATACACCTCTGCCTGAATCCCTAGGGATTGTAGTGTTTGTATGAGAAGAGAGTGGTCCACAGTGTCAAAAGCAGCAGAGAGATCAAGGAGAATAAGTAGTGAGTAATGGCCTTTAGATTTAGCAGTGACCAAATAATTCACTACCTAAAGGGCCCCATACACTTATGCGACCACATGTCTCAGGCGATCACCTCGGCAGCCTCCCGGAGGGCAGGATTGCCCAAGATACATCGTATGCTGTCCTTTTGCATACGTTGTATCTTGGACGATCATGGGCGATCCCAGCCATGCCCCCAGGTCGGACCTGATTGAATGTGCAGAGCATTCAATCTGGAGGATCCGATCCAATGTTCATGGGAACGCGCATCGGATTGGATCGGAAATACCTTCAAAATGCCCAATTTCCTCCGATATATCGGGCCGAATGCCTGAAATCAAATGAAATCGGGCCTTTCGCTCTAGTGTATGGGGCCCTTTAGTCAGTGCAGTCTCTGTGGAGTGTTGGGCATGAAATCCTGACTGAAGTGGGTCCAGTAGGCTGTGTGAGTTTAAAAAGTGTGTGAGGCGAGTGTAGGCAAGTCTCTCAAGTAGCTTGGAGGGGCATGGGAGCTGAGAGATGGGACGATAGTTTTAGAGAGAGTTAGGGTCAGAGTTTTGTTTTTTTCAGAATGGGAGTAATCACTGCATGCTTGTACAGAGATGGAAAGATACCAGTAGACAGAGAGAGATTACAGATTTTAGTTAAGGTTGGCATGAGCACATCAGACAGAGCTTCACTAATTTGTGAGGGTATAAAGTCAAGGGGAGAGGTAGTAGAGTAGGCAGATGAAAAGAGTGCAGATACTTCATCTTCATTTGTAGGATCAAATGAAGATAAGGTGTTAGAGGGTTCAGGCAGGGAATTGAGCAGGTCACTGGCTGTGGAAGAGCATACCATTTCATTTCGGATCTTTTCAATCTTGTCCTTGAAATAGGAAGCAAGATCTTGCGCACTGACAGTGGTTGGTGGGTTCGGTGAGGGAGGGACAAGAAGTGATTTAAATGTATTAAAAAGTCGTTTGGGGTTAGAAGCTTGAGCAGAGATGAGAGATTGGAAATATGTTTGTTTGGCAGTGTCCAGAGCATTACGATAAGAGTGGTACACAATCTTATATGTGAGGAAGTCACTTGAACTACGAGATTTACGCCACTTGCATTCTACTTTCCGTGAGAGTTTTTGTAGGTGTCTAGTGTGTTTAGAGTGCCATGGTTAACATCTAAGTCTACGTGGAGTGTGATGGGTAGCTGGAGCCACTTCATCAAGTGCTGTTTCTAGAGTTTGGTTAGGGTGTGACACAGCAGTCTCAGGAGAGGTGAATGTAGAAATTGGTGAGAGCAGTGGTTGCAGTGAGGTAGATAGTTGTTGAAAATTAATAGCGTTAATATTTCTACGGGTTAGAGGCGGCTTGGTAGACATCAGGGACATTGAGTTTGAAGTAATGGAGGGGAGCATGCAGGTGATAAGGTTGTGATCTGAGAGAGGGAAAGGAGTGTTAGTGAGTTCAGAAACAGAGCATAGTCTGGTGAATACAACATCAAGGCAGTGGCTCAATGTGTATAAGAGAGGGGAGTTTGGATGTTCAGCGGCCGATATCATTGTGCTTGGGGGGGGGGGGGGAGAGCGGCTAATACTGTATCATTGTGCCTAGGGGTGGCCTGACCCCTAAATCCATCTCTGCCTGTGACATGGAAGTTAGGAGCTCATTGGTTGGTACTTTATCACCGCGCTATTTTTCACTCTCCAAGGCTTGATAATTGGGGACCAAGGTATGAGCTTGGCACACAGCTCTTAAACTAAGTACACACTATACAATTATCGGGCCGATTTGGGACATCAGCCTGATTTATCGTATAGTGTGTACAAATGAATGTTACAGCGTTTCGACAATAATAATAGAAATTCTCGCCCACACACACGAGCAATCGGTTTTGCGATATGTCATCCTAAACCAAAAATCTCTGCCACAATCTCTCGATATCTAGCAGTGTGTGTGCACTCTCAGTAATCTGCCCATATTTCCTACGTTTTTGTGTCACAATGTCACCTCCTTGTGGCCGGACATATGCAAATGCAGTGTGATGTGGCAGAAAATGGGGAACTGTAAAAAAAAATCTTCAAGTGTGTAGCTCAGATATTGGTGCCTACAATTTCATGAAAAATCGTCCGATTGTCGAGCTGACCAAAAAAGATCTGACAGTGTGTATCTAGCTTCATTCTGTACTCTTAATTGGATTGTGCTGCTTCTCCTACAAGGATAGATAAAGAACCCCCCCCCCCCCCCTTTTTTTTTTGCGGCAGTAATAGGCTTTTTATTATTATCACAGTGTGCCTGCACTAACTCCAGAACCTAGAAAGAAAATGTCTTAGTAGAAGCATTTAGCCTTAACATGTGCAGGCTGTGATAAAGTTTTTCTGGGACTCTGGATAAAACTTTTTGTGAGGATTGTGAGAATCTAGCTACTGTATCTAATCAATCTAATTAGCTTCAGGAGATCATGGATTTGATGAAGAAATCATTTATGTCTAGAGAAGAGTTCTTGGAACTACAGAGTATTAAGAGTATAAGGCCTAGATCCCAAACTAGCCTAAATTATGATGGTGCAGTTTCCTCAGATGAGCTGTTGGAAGAGGAATTAGGTGATATTTCTAGTGAAGAACACGGTGAGATAAGGGAAGAAGCTAGAATGTTTAATATTGACTTGGTTGAAAGCACGTTAAAGAATATATATAAAACCATGAAGTATAAGGAAACTGTGAAGCCTCTGAAAGCAGGGCCGGTGCAAGGTTTCTTGGCACCCTAGGCAAAATGTCTGCCTACTGCCCCCCAACATCATCAGTTACTCACTTTCCCAGTCACTAAGGTGAAAGTTCATAGGTGGCATCTTATACATTTCCCAGCCGTCTAACTGCATTATCTCTCAAAGATATCATTAATTATTTGATAGCTACACTCAGTGGCACCCCCTTCCCAGATCCGGGCACCCTACCCAGCTGCCTATCTCTTTCTATTTCATTCATCTCTCATACATTCATACATACATATCCATACACTGCCTCTCTCATACATACACTGCCTCTCTCATACATACATACATACATACATACATACATACATACATACACTGCCTCTCTCATACATACATACATACACTGCCTTTCTCATACATACATACATACATACACTGCCTCTCTCATACATACATACATACATACATACATACATACATACACTGCCTCCCTCATACATATATACATACACTGCCTCTCTCATACATACATACATACATACATACACTGCCTCTCTCATACATACATACATACATACATACATACACTGCCTCTCTCATACATACATACATACATACATACATACATACACTGCCTCTCTCATACATACATACATACATACATACATACATACACTGCCTCCCTCATACATATATACGTACACTGCCTCTCTCATACATACATACATACATACATACACTGCCTCTCTCATACATACATACATACATACATACACTGCCTCTCTCATACATACATACATACATACATACATACACTGCCTCCCTCATACATATATACATACACTGCCTCTCTCATACATACATACATACATACATACATACACTGCCTCTCTCATACATACATACATACATACATACATACACTGCCTCCCTCATACATATATACATACACTGCCTCTCTCATACATACATACATACATACATACATACATACACTGCCTCCCTCATACATACATATATACATACACTGCCTCTCTCATACATACATACATACATACATACATACACTGCCTCTCTCATACATACATACATACATACAGACATACATACATACATACATACATACATACACTGCCTCCCTCATACATACATATATACATACACTGCCTCTCTCATTCATACATACATACATACACTGCCTCTCTCATACATACATACATACAGACATACATACATACATACATACACTGCCTCCCTCATACATATATACATACACTGCCTCTCTCATTCATACATACATACATACATACATACACACACACACACACACTGCCTCTCTCATACATACATACATACATACATACAGACATACATACATACATACATACATACATACATACATACACTGCCTCCCTCATACATATATACATACACTGCCTCTCTCATACATACATACATACATACATACATACATACACTGCCTCCCTCATACATACATATATACATACACACACTGCCTCTCTCATACATACACTGCCTCTCTCATACATACATACATACATACATACATACATACATACACTGCCTCCCTCATACATATATACATACACTGCCTCTCTCATACATACATACATACATACATACATACTGATAAAGCTAATTATTTACCTTTTAACATAAGCTATTTACTAATACCGTGTAACCGTAATGGCCGCTAAACCACATGCACGTGCTACGCACTTCGTACGCTATTTGCGTACAAAGACCTCACACGTGGTACGCAAGTTACGTACACACGCTGCGCTGGGTGTACGGAATACACACAGCGAGCGTACACACAGACAGTAACCTTTATAAACTTTAAACACAGAATATGCTTACACTGTAAACCTTAATACCGTGGTACTATAATGGTGTAACACTGAACCTTTGTGACTATGCAAGCTGTTTGAGCAATTGAGATGCTCTGAAACCCTTAGCACTTATATGGTGAATCACACAAACACTTGTTAAGGTTCCAACACCTTACCAGATTATTTTTAGTAAGTAAAAGGGAAAAGAATACAGATTACAGCTTATACACTACAAACCTAACATTAATAACTAAAAGGAATAACTAAATAGAAACATACACAATAGCGAACGATCGTAACACAGATACATATAATAAACACAAAGAGAATAAAATGGCAAACACTTAAAGGATAACAAGATGAGAACGAATTGCATACAAACAGAGTAATGAAATGGCCACAGAGAAAACTTACACACTTGGGAATGAATCGCATGCGCTATCTGGAAACCAGCTCCCAGTCATCACGGGGAAAACCTTGTGGAGTGAAGTGAGAGCTGGTCTGGCTATGGGGGTCTTTATATACACAGAATACTGTACACTACAAAGGGCCCTACAATCTCATTGTTCATTGGACACAGGAATGTCCCTCTGCATTATAACCAAAGGTCATAGGTGGATTCGAACAGGTGGGCTGTGACTATTTCAAATTGCTCAGGTGGGAGGAATCCTCAGGATTCCCGCCGCATGGATAATGAACTGCAAATACTGTAAATGTCCATAAATTTCTTTTAAACATAACTATATGCAGGAGCGACTAATCTCTTCCTAACCAACACCGGATTGTTTAAAATAAAATACTCTTCAGTTAGGTACTAGACACCACTGTTCAACCTTTGTCAGACCCTTCGTATCATGCAAAGAGGAATCCCTATGTCCACGAACCATTTACACTAAACATACTTGCAGACATTATTAAGGGGATTAATATCTACAAAACACACTATAAAGGTTAACTATGCTATAAACGAGTCGCCCGCTACAAGCTCATAAACTCTACCGTAAATACGCATATACCGCGCGTAATCGCCGGAGCGAGCGTACGCAATTTGCGGACATGTGCACGTACAGCAGACTAAATGCACGAGCAGCGGGCATGCGCATGGGGTTAGTATATGACAATGTGAAGTATGATATTTTTCGACTTTGACAGTCCACCCTTTGGCAGTCACCAATAACTGCCACTTCCTAAACAATTCAAACAGAAAAATAATGTCATCATGTAAATACCTTTTTATGATTGGGTAGAGGGAGGAGAGGAGAAGGTGGGAATGATATGACCTAGTGAGATAATAAAAGCATGTGTGTATGAGATCCATGTCTGAGGGGTCATGTATCATCGTGCCGTACGTGTTTTAAATCAAGCTTCGAGGTATTGCGAAGTATACATTTGAATCCTTCTTATCCTGTATTAAGGGTCTGTGGATGGGCTGTCAAACTCTACCGAGCTCTTTCCGGCTTTTGGTTACAACAAATGGGGTGCACATTAGTTGATGATACATGAAGGGGGAGAATATGTGATTGCTAATATGTGAAAATCACCTGTCGACTATGTGGGATACTACCTGGAGGTTGTAGAGATGAAGATAAGAAACAAGCGTTATAAATGCAGTCATATAACTATGTGAGGTTTAGTATACAGTCGCCGATTGGGGTCTTGCTGATGTCTTGTCTGGTGTCTTGTTGGGATCGTCGGGTCTTTACTGTAGCTTTGAGGTTTATTGGCAAACAAAAAGCTTCTTCAAGTGTCCATAAGAAGAATTACAGTCTCTAAAAAGCTCATCAGGTGTCAAAAATAAATTTCAGTCTCTAAAAGCTCATCAGGTGTCTGTGACACAGTTCATCATTGGTCTTGTATAAATGGTCATCAAATTCTTCTTCCAGGCTGAACTCTTGGTACCTCTGGGAGAATCAAAGGAGAAACGGGTGAAAGAAACGGACCGTGGAATCACATTTTATCACAACATTGTCTCGATTGACGGGTCATATATCAAATTAGTTGTTGTTACAATGCCTTCACTCCTCAGACTCATCAATTTGGTACTAAGCTTGCAATTTGTTAGAATTCGAACACATCTGAATACCAGACCAATCAGTACGATAACTCCCAAAACACACAAGAGGAACTTTCCTACATCCATGATGACTCCCTGAGCCCATTCGCCTAAACCTGAGAACCAATTTCGTGGGTTCAACCATGACACCCAGCCAGTCAATTCATTTCCCACAGCAGCGAGTGTAAGATTGTGCCTCCTTCGAAACTCCCACTTTACTTGCAATATATCATCCATTTTTCGATCTATAACCTCGGTTGGGTCCTCAGTGCTGTTAGTGATGTATGTACAACATTTCACGCCATACTGAGTCGCTAGGGTGACACAATACCCGCCTGTTACCGCTGTGAGGTAATTGAGAACCATTCTATGCTGGACCAGCTCTGTTTTGTAGGCTTGCAGCTCTCTTCCAGTATACCTAAAGGTGTCATCGTACATCTCGGTGATATTATCTATCAGGTTCGCTAGCGCATTAATATACCTATAATTTATAACTCCTCTGGCGGTACGGGTGATATCTAACGCAAGTAGGAATTGAATCCCAGTGGATTCGTGAATCAAATCAGAGGCCGCATGCTCTGTTCTATCTACAAGGTGTCTTTTAACGATGTGTTCGTAATGAGTGTGAGTGTAAGGAGCTTGGGCATTGCTGTGAATGTCTTTCATTTTGTTATGGGTAATGGTTATTATTTCAGGCAGTACTTTTCCAACGTAACACAATCCCTCTGAGTTTGGGGCAAGCCACTTATACGCCTTTCTCCCACATATGAAATATGACTCATCGGGGAGAACATATGGGATAGCAGAGGACATGACCATATTACAAACCTTCCATGAAAACAGTCCTATCCCTAACTCTCTCATTTGTCTAGTACACGTATCAGGCTGTATGACATGTGCACAGTATCCTGGTGATACTTCTCCAACTCGCATGATCCTACTTCCTAGAGTGTACCTATACTGGAAATATTTTCCACTGTTGGCTATGTGGCGTATAAGCTCTGAATCTATGGGCATTCTGTCGGCTCTGTGCGAAAATGTCATGGTTTGGTTGTTCCATGACACCTCCCAATTTCCCGGCTTTCGGGGATTGGAAATATTAAAACATATTAGGGACCTATCTACGTGGTATTGTTGGAGCTTCAAACTAGGAGGACTAGAAATATTAAATCTCTTGTCCAGCGGTCTCCCACCCTTTAACTCAAGTACCTCTTCTACTGTTAAAGGATATGGCACTAGTCCTGACTTTCTATGACCTTGAGGTACTTGTGAGCACACCCAATAGTCTGTCTGATTTAACACTTTACCCACCAATGAGTGATAGTCACTCAATGGATGCCGGTCCATGTTGATATTAAAACGGGACTGACATTCCTTGATGCAACCGTCCTCAACTATGTTGTCACAATTCCTACAGATACAATTCTCTTCAGCTAACAATCCTTCACAATGTCTATTAATAACATGGCTACCAGATCGTTTTCTGATACTCGCCTTTTCTTGGTGATTGTGTTGCTCTTGGAATTCTACGCCTCCATCCTGATCATCAGATCCCATTCCAGATCCCTCTTTGGCCTCTCTGGTACTCTCGCCGAAACAGACTGCTCTGGTCAACAACAGGGTCAACAGGAAAATCCGGAACACAGTCTCTTGGGGCAAGTCCATCTTAGAGGAGGGAAAGGAGAAGATTAAGAAGGGGGGAGGAGAACAGGAGGGAGATGGGAACTGGGGAATAATAAAAAAAAAAAAAAGGAAAAAGAAATCTTGGCTTGACAACCGCCTCCGATCTTATTGCTTTCAGTGCTCAGGTGCCGTCTCAACCTTCCTGAAACAGACACTCTAACGATACAATTTCCTCTACCGTCTGTTCTTTGTCACGGGACCTCTCTGGATCAGCGACCTTCTTACAGTGAGACGAATGAACCCAAGTCTCTCTCTCGGCAACCTTTAACGCTGTCGTGCTGGTCAATAAGACTTGATATGGTCCTTCCCATCTGTCAATAAGGCAACCTGAGCGTAGAAAGTTTCGAATCATTACATAATCCCCAGGTTCAATGTCATGACAATTACTATCTGGCAGATCAGGAATCACTAGCTTTAGATTATCATTTTGATTCTTTAACTGCTTACTCATCTTAACCAGATACTTTACAGTTACTTCATTGTTACATTTCAAATCATCCTGGGGGTCAATCATTACATGGGGTTGTCAACCAAAAAGAATTTCAAAAGGAGACAGATTAAGGGGGGACCTGGGAGTGGTTCTGATGCTATACAATACAAGTGGCAAAGCTTCCGGCCACAACAATCCTGTGTCAGCCATCACCTTGCTCAATTTGTTCTTAATAGTGCTGTTTACTCTTTCCACCTTCGCACTCGCCTGGGGGCGATACGGAGTATGCAGCTTACTATTAATTCCCATTAATTGACACATTACCTGAAAGACTTCACCTGTAAAATGGGTACCCCTATCGCTTTCAATTATCCTAGGGATACCGTACCTACACACAAATTCCTGCACAATTTTCTTTGCGGTAAACGTAGCGGTATTTGTGGCAACGGGGGATGCTTCAACCCAATTTGAAAACACATCAATACAAACCAGTACATACTTTAAATTTCTACAAGGTGGTAATTGTATGAAATCAATTTGTATTACCTGGAAAGGACCATCTGTAGGAGGGATATGGGATGGCTCTGTTGGTATTGCCTTTCCGATATTCTTCCTCAAGCAGGTGAGACATGTCATTGCTCTTTTACCCGCATGGGAAGAAAATCCTGGTGCGCACCAATAAGCTCTTACCAACTTACACATTCCTTCTTTACCTAGATGAGTCAGCCCATGTGCCGCTTCCGCTAGACTTGGAAGGTATGCTCTGGGTGCAACTGGCTTACCCTGTCTATCTGTCCAGAGTCCTGAGGACTCCTGGCCATATCCTTTTGACCTCCAAACTGCCTTTTCTTGTGGTGAACACAAATTTTGCATTTCATACAATTTCTGTGTGTTTACAGTATTAAATACCATCAGTTGTGTGGTGTCTGTCTGCATGGGGGTGCTGGCTGCTGATTTAGCAGCTTCGTCTGCTCGGCTGTTACCAAGTGACACTGGGTCCTGGCTGTATGTGTGGGCTTTACACTTGATAACAGCCACTCTGTCAGGTTCTTGTATTGCTGCTAAAAGTCTTTTGATGTGGGTTGCATGTGCCACGGGTGTGCCAGCTGCCGTCATGAAATTTCTGAGGCGCCATAGGGCCCCGAAATCATGAACTACTCCAAAGGCGTACCTAGAATCTGTGTAGATATTGGCTGACTTACCTTTAGCCAATTCACACGCTCTGGTTAGGGCGACCAGCTCAGCAACTTGTGCTGAGTGAGGTGGGCCCAGGGGTTCCGCTTCTATGGTACCTTTGTCATCTACGACTGCGTATCCAGTACACAAGTCTCCCGAGTCCGTCTGTCTGTGACAACTACCGTCAGTGTAGAAAGTAAAATCTACATCTTCCAGTGGATTGTCACTGATGTCAGGCCTTGCCGTGAAATTTTGGGTCAAATATTCCATACAATCATGTGAGTCAGTGTCTCCATCCTTCTCATCCTCCACTTTTTGTGCCTGTCCAGGCACACCTGGGAGATACGTTGCTGGATTTAGTGCACTGCATCTCTTTATGGTGATGTTTACAGGAGCCATTAGTGCTAGCTCCCACCTTGTAAACAGTGCAGATGAGACGTGTCTGGTTTGGGAAGAATTTAATAATGCTGACACTGCATGAGGTGTATGGATTGTGAGGTTGTGTCCTAGCACTACGTCTTCGCTTTTACTCACTAGCAATGCTATCGCTGCAACACTTCGCAAGCATGTGGGGAGGGATCGCGCTACCGTGTCTAGCTGAGCGCTGTAGTAGGCTACCGGCCTGCTGGCATCACCGTGCTTCTGGGTTAAGACACCTGCTGCACATCCAGCATTTTTCCGTACCGTACAGTTCAAAGGGTTTTCCATAATCTGGCATACCCAATGCTGGTGCCTGCGTTAGGCACTGCTTGAGTTTCTCAAATGCCATTTCAGACTCATCTGTATGTGAAATCCAATCTGGTTTGTTTGATGAGACCATCTCCTGCAAAGGCAGGGCTAGTATGGAAAATCCTGGGATCCAGTTACGGCAGTACCCACACATTCCTAGGAATGTGCGAATCTGCTGCTGAGTTTGCGGCAGAGTCATGTCGTGAATTGCCTGTACTCTATCAGTAGTGAGGTGTCTCAGTCCTTGGGTCAAACAATGCTCCAAATATTTTACCTTGGTTTGGCATAATTGTAACTTGTCCTTTGAAACCTTGTGTCCTGTATCAGAAAGATGAAACAGAAGCTGTTTCGTATCTCTCTAGGATGATTCGAGTGAATCAGAACACAGCAGTAAGTCGTCTACATACTGTATTAATATTGATCCGCTCTCAGGTTGAAAGGATTGTAAACAATCATGCAAAGCCTGCGAGAAAATACTTGGGCTGTCGATGAAACCTTGTGGTAAATGAGTCCAGGTGTACTGTACTCCTCTATATGTAAATGCAAACAAATATTGACTGTCAGGGTGCAGAGGTATCGAGAAGAAGGCGGAGCAGAGGTCAATTACAGTGAAAAATTTGGCAGTGGGAGGGATCTGCATAAGTATGACAGCTGGATTTGGCACTACGGGGAATTGGCTCTCAACTATTTTGTTGATCCCCCTTAGATCCTGCACTAGCCTGTAACCCCTCCCCCCGCTCTTTTTCACAGGGAAGATGGGACTATTGGCAGTGCTGGAAGTTCTAACCAGAATGCCCTGTTGTAGCAATCGCTCTATTACTGGGTAAACTCCTAACTCCACCTCTGGCTTCAGAGGATACTGTGGGATTTTTGGAACTATCCTACCATCTTTTACTTGAACTACTACAGGAGCTACATTTGCCATCAATCCAGTGTCTTGTCCATCCTTGGTCCAAAGTGATTCCGGTATCTGGGAAATCATTTCCTCTACCTTGGACGGACACTTATCTGTAACAGCAGTATGCGTCATTAATCTTTGTGGGGAATCTAGCATATCCTGTACTTCCTGAGCGTGATTCTCTGGAATATCTAAGAACACACCTCCAGGAGTACAATATATGACACATCCCATCTTGCAAAGTAAATCTCTACCAAGTAGATTAGTCGGAGCCGATGCAGCTAGCAAGAAAGAATGCTTGGTCTGCAAAGGCCCTATCGTAATCTCTGCTGGTTTGCTTAAAGGGTAGAGTTGTACTACTCCTGTTACTCCCATGGCTGGAATTGTCTTACCAGTGGTCTTCATACCCACTGTTGAATTTATCACTGACTTGGCCGCCCCCGTATCTACAAGGAAAGGTAGAGATCTACCAGCTACATCAATTGTGACCTCGGGTTCACTGCCAAGGCTCGCAATTAATTTCACTGGCTGCAGACTACAGGTGTGGCCCCACCCCTATTGTATGTGGTGACCTCCCCGGAGTGCGTTTGCAGCTACAACATGTGAAGGGGGCAACTGGGAATTATCAGAGACCTGCCAGTCCCTTTTTGGTGGGTACCTTTTTGTTTCCCCTGCATGTGGCTCATAACTCCGTCTCTGCGGTCCCTGGTCCCAATTTCGTGTGTCTTGTCGTTGTCTAGGGGGTTGATATACCTTGTGTGTGTCTTTATACATACAATTTCGTGCAATATGTCCCTCTTTCTGACAGTTGTAACATGTTATTACATTTGACTTACCCACAGGGGTCTGGGGCCTATACTGAGGTGGCTTTGTTGTAAGGGCTTGTATACTCACTGCCATCAGCTTATCGCCCTGTGACTCCCTGTGTCTCATGATGTTCCGATCATGGTCAATAGCGGCCTCTCTCAAAGTAGCCACCGACAAACCTAGCCAACATGGTTGGGTGGTCTGTACCCTCGTCCTCAATACTTCCTTTAAACCATCCATTAACACAGAAACTGCTACCTCTCTATGATTCACATTTGTCTTAATGTCTTCTATTCCTGTATACCTAGCCATTTCCTACAGTGCCCGATGGAAATAATCAGCAGCTATTTCTCCCTCTTTTTGTCTTATGGAGAATATTTTGTTCCACTTGACAACAGCTGGGAAATATGTTCCTAACTGCAGGTTTATGCGTCTTACATTCTCCTGATTGTACTCATCAGTGAGGGGCATTTCTTCATCTAACCCACAATCAGTGATAAATCTCACAGAGTCAATGTTGGGGGGCAAACATGCCCTCAACACTGTTCGCCAATCTTTGTTATTGGGTTCTGCGGAGTTACCTAGCTCTCTAACAAACCTTTGACATGCAACTAGATCTTTCCTAGGATCAGGGAATTCAGACATAATTGCTCTTAATTCTGTCCGGGAAAAGGGGCAATGCATCGCAATGTTTCTGACGGGAGTGACTCCCGAAGCGTCAGTTTTCCCATTTGGGACTGCAATTACCCTGACAGGATTAAGTTCAATAACATCCCTCTGGGTTGATTCTACAATATGTGGTGTAACTGTTTCTGCGTAGTGTATTGTGCCGTACTTACCTGCCGACACGACCTCACCTGTCCCTCCACTAGGGGCCTTTACTACTCCTCTTACTGGTTGGGCCGTGCCCACTGTAGTCTCTGCTATGGTGGCTGCTAGAGAGAGTGCCGACATTGTGGTAGGTTCATCTTCCTGCTCGCAATCCTGGGGGAAGTTTAAGATGGGATACAACTTGCACGGGTTAGCATTAGTATCAATACACTTATCCACTTTACTCTTATCACTAACACATTTAGTAAGTACATTTTTATCATATACCAGTGTGCCATTCTCTGCAGCCATTTTCTCTCCTGTTATGTATGGTGGTGGTGGTGCGGTAGCTATCAGTTTCCTGATAGGATTGGAACCAGCTGCTTGAGCTAATCCTCTTTGAATTTCACCTTCCTGTTGCCATAACTGTATGTAATCATAATGTCTAATTCTTCGCTTCCCGGACTTTATTAGACATATCCTTCTTCTTAAATTGTGCAACACCTCGGGATTAAAACTGCCCACCCTGGGGAACTTTTCCCCATCATTCACAGTCATACGTTCCCATTCATTGCATAAAACCTCGGCGTGTGAACCATATTTCTCACACATTATGTACCTGGCCGACCCAGCAGGTCGGGGTACTGAATCAACCTGAACCTTGGTTGATCGCCCCATACTTGAGCAACTGGCCCCCATTATTTTGCAGGTATTTCTTTTTCAGCAAATTTCCTACAAAAACAACCAAGTTCCCAGAGGTAAGGCGACGGTGAAAGTTCAACGAGTGCCTTCACCCACTCTCACCCACGTCGACCAATATGCCCACACGTTCTGACGTAACGCTGGCGTACTCAACCTAGGGCCCCTGCAACCTGAACCTCTATTTACTGGAGCGTGTGGGAGTGATCCGCAGAGCAATTTCCCTCCCCAGTAAATATTAGTTGCTGGAGAATTCCTGTGTGATCAGCGAACCTCCCTTAAAATAAAAAAAACCTACACAAATCACGTTAGATGTACAAGTAGCGTTTATGATCCCACAGTAAATCTTAGTGGGTATCAAGGTAACAAACTAATGCACACAATTACGTGCGGTACAGTCGCACTGTGTATAAATAACTAATATTTATACGCCTTACGACCAGCGGAATCGATTGTTTAGGCTGCGAAACCTTCAGCCGGAGCTTTATTCTTAACACGGGCCTATATGGGATTTGCGCCAACCTCTCTGTGGGTTGCGCCCACTGCCTCTGACCTTTCTTAAGTCAGGGTCTTTAAACTTAGCGACCTTCTGGTCTGCTTTAACACTAATTGCTCCTTTTACCTTAAATCACTTTTAACGTGAGATGGCCTTCTCCCACGCCACCACGTGTTCACTTCACGGGTGTACTTCTACGAGATCTCGAATTTTCTCAAGGTTCACCCCAAAGAAAAATTTACTTTCATATACACGCTTCTATCACTTCATATATACTTTGATTTTTTTCTGTACAGAAAATTACTTGCATTCAGGTAACACAGGTTAATCCCAGAGGAGATGCAGCAATAGAAGGAACCTTTTAAAACTAGTTTTGGGAACTGAAAGAACTTGTGCTATTATCACGTGGCTACTATACCGCCCCCACTAAAACAATGTTATCGTGTGATTTGTATCTAGTGGGCGTATCTGTACTCAAGTTGCGTAATATACGCTCCTTGTGTACGCTTTTGCGTCGCGTTCGCTTGACTCGCACTCGGTGAGAGACATGTGTACACAGCTTGGATACGCCCGCAGTGACACAAATAACACACTTCTATAAATGTAAACGATATTAAGCTATAATCGCTTACTGACCACCACACAGTAACTGCTATGCTGCGTGCGCGCTTTTTATAATTACACCCTTAAATATTACTGTTTACTTTTAACTAAAATAGCAGCAAATTTTCTCAGTACATTATCAAATGCAAATGGCAAACAGGATGGTGAGATATGCGTAAAATACACAAAATGAGAATGCAGGTGTGTGTGTGCGTGTATTGTATGCGCAATTGGCGCCAAACAGAGAGAGAGAGAGAAAAAAACAGATTTAAAACAATAGCTGTATGTTCTTACCTTCCTCGGATTCCACCAGCATCCCTGCAAACCAAGAGAAGCAGACACAGACGCACATCCGATCAGCACTACAAGATACTACCTATCTACCTATCCGCCCTTTGCTGATCGATAAAGTCTGTGTGTTTTCGCCTGACTGCGGATATGAGGTGGACCGGACTTGCCCCCAATTGATAAAGCTAATTATTTACCTTTTAACATAAGCTATTTACTAATACCGTGTAGCCGTAATGGCCACTAAACCACATGCACGTGCTACGCACTGCGTACGCTATTTGCGTACAAAGACCTCACACGTGGTACGCAAGTTACGTACACACGCTGCGCTGGGTGTACGGAATACACACAGCGAGCGTACACACAGACAGTAACCTTTATAAACTTTAAACACAGAATATGCTTACACTGTAAACCTTAATACCGTGGTACTATAATGGTGTAACACTGAACCTTTGTGAGTATGCAAGCTGTTTGAGCAATTGAGATGCTCTGAAACCCTTAGCACTTATATGGTGAATCACACAAACACTTGTTAAGGTTCCAACACCTTACCAGATGATTTTTAGTAAGTAAAAGGGAAAAGAATACAGATTACAGCTTATACACTACAAACCTAACATTAATAACTAAAAGGAATAACTAAATAGAAATATACACAATAGCGAACGATCGTAACACAGATACATATAATAAACACAAAGAGAATAAAATGGCAAACACTTAAAGGATAACAAGATGAGAACTAATTGCATACAAACAGAGTAATGAAATGGCCACAGAGAAAACTTACACACTTGGGAATGAATCGCATGCGCTATCTGGAAACCAGCTCTCAGTCATCACGGGGAAAACCTTGTGGAGAGAAGTGAGAGCTGGTCTGGCTATGGGGGTCTTTATATACACAGCATACTGTACACTACAAAGGGCCCTACAATTTCATTGTTCATTGGACACAGGAATGTCCCTCTGCATTATAACCAAAGGTCATAGGTGGATTCGAACAGGTGGGCTGTGACTATTTCAAACTGCTCAGGTGGGAGGAATCCTCAGGATTCCCGCCACATGGATAATGAACTGCAAATGTCCATAAACTTCTTTTAAACATAACTATACGCAGGAGCGACTAATCTCTTCCTAACCAACACCGGATTGTTTCTCATAAAATACTCTTCAGTTAGGTACTAGACACCACTGTTCAACCTTTGTCAGACCCTTCGTATCATGCAAAGAGGAATCCCTATGTCCACGAACCATTTACACTAAACATACTTGCAGACATTATTAAGGGGATTAATATCTACAAAACACACTATAAAGGTTAACTATGCTATAAACGAGTTGCCCGCTACAAGCTCATAAACTCTACCGTAAATACGCATATACCGCGCGTAATCGCCGGAGCGAGCGTACGCAATTTGCGGACATGTGCACGTACAGCAGACTAAATGCACGAGCAGCGGGCATGTGCATGGGGTTAGTATATGGCAATGTGAAGCACGATATTTTTTGACTTTGACAATACATACACTGCCTCTCTCATACATACATACATACATACATACATACATACACTGCCTCCCTCATACATATATACATACACTGCCTCTCTCATACATACACTGCCTCTCTCATACATACACTGCCTCTCTCATACACACACACACACACACACACACACACACACACACACACACACACACACACTGCCTCTCTCATACATACATACATACATACATACATACACTGCCTCTCATACATACATACATACATACACTGCATCTCTCATACATACACTGCCTCTCTTATACATACATACATACACTCCCTCTCTCATACATACACTGCCTCTCTCATACATACATACATACATACACTGCCTCTTTCATACATATACTGCCTCTCTCATATATACATACATACATACACACACTGCCTCTCTCATACATACACTGCCTCTCATACATACATACATACATACATACATACATACACTGCCTCTTTCATACATATACTGCCTCTCTCATACATACATACATACATACATACACACACACACTGCCTCTCTCATTCATACATACATGCATACATACATACACTGCCTCTCTAATACATAAACTGCCTCTCATACATACATACATACATACATACATACATACACTGCCTCCATACATACACACAGGGTTGATATCGGCTGACCGGCGGTTGGGAGACCACCGGTCACCATACTGAAGCCGGGATCCCGTATGTCAGATGGCCGCCGGGTGGGGGGGGGGGGGGGGGGGAGGGGGCATCCATACATATGTAAACATAAACTGCCTCTATACATCCATACATATATACATCCAAACACTGCCTCCATACATACATACATACACACACACACACACACACACACATATATATACATCCATACACTGCCTCCATACATATATACAATACATCCATACACTGCCTCCATACCCATATACATTCATACATACACACATATATACAGCCATACACTACCTTCATACATCCATACACTACCTCCATACATACGCACATATATACAATACAGCGATACACTGCCTCCATACATACACACATATATACATCCATACACTGCCTCCATACATATATACAATACATCCATACACTGCCTCCATATACATATACATTCATACATACACACATGTATACAGCCATACACTACCTTCATACATCCATACACTACCTCCATACATACACACATATATACAATACAGCGATACACTGCCTCCATACATACACACACACACACACACACACACACACACACACACACATATATACATCCATACACTGCCTCCATACATATATACAATACATCCATACACTGCCTCCATACACATATACATTCATACATACACACATATATACAGCCATACACTACCTACCTTCATACATCCATACACTACCTCCAACCATACACACATATATACAATACAGCGATACACTGCCTCCATACGTACGTACATACATATATATATACATTCATACACACACTGCCTCCAAACATACACACACACACACACACACACACACACACACACACACACACACACACACATACATATATACATCCATACACTGCCTCCAAACATACACACATATATACACCCATACACTGCCTCCGTAGATACTTACGTATGTACGTACGTACGTACGTACGTACATACACACATATATACATCAGTACACTGCCTCCATGCGTACGTACGTACGTACGTACATACATATATACATTCATACACGGCCTACGTACGTACACAGCCTCCATCCATACATACATACATACATACATACATAGCCTCCATATGTACATACATATATACATACATACACTGCCTCCATACATACATACATACATACATACACTGTCTCCATACATACATACATACATCCACTGCCTCCATACATACACACATATATACACTGTCTCCATACATCTATATACACATAATGTCTCCATACATACTGTACATAAATCCAACCCCCCTTCCCCCTTCAGTGCACACTTTAGCAACTACCACTTCCCCGGGGTGTGACTCCAGGCAGCCACTACTCCGGGTGCCCCACCATCGCACAAAGGGGGCGACATCTTACCGCTGGCCAGGATGAGGCACTGTTCCCTGCTGCTGCCACCATCTTCCGGCTCACGGTGCCGCCTGGGTTAGCGCTTCTGCTAGCGGGGAGATACTGCTGCTGTTGCTGCCGGCGGCTCCATAGTGCACAGCAGCGGGTGAGGGGCGGCCGGCTGCTGCTGGCGGGGAGGCACTGTTCCTGGTGCTGCCGTCGGCTCCGAGTGCATACTGCGCTGCAGATAGCGCGAGGTGGGCGGCTGCTTCTGTCGGGGGGCGGGCGCCTGCTGCTACCTGATGCCGCACTTGTCCTCAATCCCCTCCGTCCCTCCGGAACCCACAGAACTATATTAAAAAAAAAAAAAAACGGGTCCGTGGGTTGCGGGGGAAAGTGGAGGCCGCTCACTCCTAGTTGTGCTGCAAAGTGCCGCCCTCCAGCGGCCGGCGCTCTAGGCAGCTGCCTAAAGCTGCCTAGTGGTAGCGCCGGCCCTGTCTGAAAGATCAGGATTTGTTGTTTGAAGATAGGACAAAGGGTAAATGTTTCCCTGTGCATGAAAGAGTCAATTTCAAGAGAGTGG
Source organism: Pseudophryne corroboree (assembly GCF_028390025.1). NCBI lineage: Eukaryota > Metazoa > Chordata > Amphibia > Anura > Myobatrachidae > Pseudophryne > Pseudophryne corroboree. The sequence goes on from NC_086453.1 coordinate 116,017,704, forward strand.
CAAAATTTGGATAAAAGACCAGGGAGATTTTCTCTTATAGGATTGTATGTATCCAGTTTGTGATGAACAATTCCTTATTTGGTGTATGGTGCCTAAGGTGAATGCAGCTGTAGCTGAATTAACTTCTAGAACTACTATACCCTGGGAAGATGTTGCATCATTTTGTGATTCTATAGATAGAAGAATGGAAAATAGATTTGGAAGATTGCATATTTCATCTGCTGTATCTTTGAAATATGGAGTGGCTATAGTCTTGGTATCTAGGGCTTTGGAGTTCTGCTATGCATACGGATCTAGAAGAAAAAAATTCTAAACATTTATAGAATGAGAAATTTAGAGATTATGCAAAAGACCATAGAATTTCTGTGTGAAGCCTCTTGGACATGGTACCTTTTTCAGCAAGATCAATAGTACCAGGTGTAACAGCATGGAGAGCATTATGTCTACAAGCTTGGACTGTGGATGTCCTTGCAACACTACCATTTGAAGGTTCCTTACTATTTGGTGGCAAACTTCCTGCTATGGCTCAAAGATTGTCTGGTGGGAAATCCAGTCACGCTATCGCAAGATAAAAGGAATATATTTTCTTTACCTACATCTTCCAGACAGAGCCGGATTAAGGGGGGGGCTCTGGGGATAAGTACCCCTGGGCCCCACGCTGTAAGAGGGCCCCCCGCCACCCACCGCAGATCGGCTCTCTATTACCGATCAGATCTGCGGCTTGCGCTCCCTGCTCACCCCATCAAGCAGCCGCCGGCGCCGCCAGTGCTGCAGACTTTTAGTGGGCAGCCGAGCCGAATGACGGCACTGCTGTCCAATAATAAGTGAATCTGCAGCCTGCGGCTCCGTGACTGGTTGGAGCGCAGGCTGCAGGGGAGGAAGGAGGCGGGATCCCGGGCATGCAGAGCCTCGCGCGAGTGGACCCGCTACCGTGGACTGGAGGTTATTGTAATAACTGGTGGAGGAGAGAGGAACATGGTCTCCTCCTGTTCTCTGTGTGTCTGTCACTCATCACACCCTGTCTCCCATCAGAACAGCAGTGTAAAAGTAAGACAGGCTGCATTACCTTTTTCTTGTTATTAAAATGTAAGTTAATGTTATGGGTATATATATATATATATATATTATATATGTTTATATATGTATATGTGTTTGTATGTATATATATATATATATAATAGTGTGTACGTGTATTTTTATATATATATATATATATATAATAGTGTGTACGTGTATTTATATATATATATATATTATAAACTACCCGATCCTCCCCTAGTTGAAATTGTAGTGTGTGTCATTATATATATATATATATATATATAAAATATATAATCACCAGTATGTTACGTATAAGAATGAGGCGACACTCCAGGGTAAGTCAAGAATCCTGTGTATTAATAATTCAGCATAATTCCAAACATGCCAACGTTTCAAGGTCCGCAGACCTTTTCGTTAGGACGTACAGAAAAGGTCTGCGGACCTTGAAACGTTGACATGTTTGGAATTATGCTGAATTATTAATACACAGGATTCTTGACTTACCCTGGAGTGTCGCCTCATTCTTATACGTAACATACTGGTGATTATTAATTTCTTTGGGAAGGCACCCTACATTTTGCAGTTTTGTCCTGAGTACCAAGCTATTCTGCTGTGTGTGTGTGTGTGTGTGTGTGTGTGTGTGTGTATATATATATATATATATATATATATATATATATATATATATATATATAAATCTTAGACCTTAGGGCCCCCTTGTTTTAAGTACCCCGGGCCCCCCGAAGCCTTAATCCGGCTCTGCTTCCAGACAACAATTCAGAGAGGATAAGAGCTAAAGACCTGGCAGACAATATGGTAAAAGATACGCTTTTGTGTATCTAGGCAGTCCTTTTCGTCAGTCGTATAGAAGAACTAATACAAGAAGGTCATGTGTTGTTTAATAGGGTACTTGGTATTGGTAGAGCAGGAAGTGAAATGGTTCATCTTCTTTGTACTGGTGCTGTATAGTTTACAATTGTTACAACTGCCACAACGGTAGAATCCTCCTGTTACGCAGTTATTTGTTAATGTACTTGGGGGGAAATTCAGAGTTGATCGCAACAGCAAATTTGTTAGCAGTTGGGCAAAACCATGGTTTTGGCAGATATAACATTTGCAGAGACAGTTAGAATTGGGTGGGTTATTTTGTTTCTGTGCAGGGGAAATGCTGGCTGCTTTATTTTTGCACTGCAATTTAGATTTCAGTTTGAACACACCCCACCCAAATCTAACTCTCTCTGCACATGTTATATCTGCCCACCCCTGCAGTGCACATGGGCCCTCATTCCGAGTTGTTCGCTCGGTATTTTTCATCGCATCGCAGTGAAAATCCGCTTAGTACGCATGCGCAATGTTCGCACTGCGACTGCGCCAAGTAACTTTACTATGAAGATAGTATTTTTACTCACGGCTTTTTCTTCGCTCCGGCGATCGTAATGTGATTGACAGGAAATGGGTGTTACTGGGCGGAAACACGGCGTTTCAGGGGCGTGTGGCTGAAAACGCTACCGTTTCCGGAAAAAACGCAGGAGTGGCCGGGGAAACGGTGGGAGTGCCTGGGCGAACGCTGGGTGTGTTTGTGACGTCAACCAGGAACGACAAGCACTGAAATGATCGCACAGGCAGAGTAAGTCTGGAGCTACTCAGAAACTGCTAAGTAGTTAGTAATCGCAATATTGCGAATACATCGGTCGCAATTTTAAGAAGCTAAGATTCACTCCCAGTAGGCGGCGGCTTAGCGTGTGTAACTCTGCTAAATTCGCCTTGCGACCGATCAACTCGGAATGAGGGCCATGGTTTTGCCCAACTGCAAACAAATTTGCTGCTGCGATGAACTCCGAATTAGGCCCTTTGTATTTTCTCTTTTTCTCTTAAATGGCTTCTTACCAGCTGTTGTTTTAGGTCTAGTGGCTTCCTGTAGATGAGTTTCGGTTGCTCGGGCAATATATCGGTTAAAATCTCATCTGTGCCAATGTTTGTTGATGATCTTCTGCAGTTGTCTGGTGTCCTGGTTGCATTGTGTAGTGAAGGCTGTCTTGAATATTTGATTGCTCTCTTCTATATTCTTTTTGTTTTTTGTAGTTCAGGATCTTACTATCTTGCCTGTGTCGCTGAAGTGTTGTAATTTTTGCTGATAAATTGTTCTTTCAGTATTTCCCTTGTGCACGATAGTGTTCTATCTGTGAACAGTTCCATCTGATTATTTTACTTTGACTAGTGGGGATGCTGTGCAGCCAGTTCGGGTGATATCCGCTACTGGAAAGAATGTAACTGTTGACATCTACTGATTTTTGGTATGTTTTTGTGTGTATTTCATTTTGATCAAAAAATATGGTAATACCAAGGAAATTGACTTGTTTTTGATTGTAATCCAGTGTCGTACTGGGGCGTGAAGGGCCCAACGGGGAATGCAGTGGTAGGGGCCAAATTTTAGGGGTATAGCCAGTCTCCAAAGCGGTGTAGCCAACCATCACATTTGGGTTGCCTAACCATTAGAAAGTGCATGGTCTGGGCCTCTTGATAAATATAACTAGTAAATACTATTAGTGCATGCATGATAATATAGCAGATTAATAACAGAAATGCACTGTAGAGAATACACCATAGTCCTGAGCCACTTAATTTAACATACGTCTAATGTATAAGTCAAGTGCACAGTCTAGAACCTCAATCCTAGAGGAGGAGGTGGGGCCCCTGGCATTAGGGTCAACCGGGGGTTTCCCCTGTACCTCTGTGAGCCAGTCCAACCCTGTTGTAATCTGTGGTGAATTTGAGGTTGTGATGGTTGTTGTTCAGGTATTCCAGAAATTTGATCAGTGTTGTGAATGCCAAATTGTTTCCTTACAAATATTTAAAATGCCCGCTCTAATATATATTGTAAACGCCTGCACCTCTTATTACCATGTGCCATGAATGTGCGCTATACATAGCAAAACACTGCATCCCATAAGAGAAAACAATACACCCACACATTATCTGAGTTCCAAAGCTCATTGATGTATATATTTGTTATTAAAAGGATATGGATTCAATATATTACAATGTACAGTATACACATAATTACATGATTACAATTTATACAGTAAGCAGTTAATACATACAGTTACATGCCAGCATACAATACCATTATCTTTCTCATATAAATTTGTCTCTCCATATCACTCTCTCTCTCTCTGTAAAATCATGCAGGAACTGGTCTGGCAGCAACTCCATCATCGTCTGGGACAACAACAGCAACTGAGAACTGTGTGTCTCTGCTATGTGTTATCTAGTTTTTGGGGGAGGGAACTTCCTCATTCATGATGAGTCACTGGTTTGTTCGTATGCTAAACAGGTTCAGCCTTGAAGACATCCAAAGGGCTGGCCTGAGCTTCCTGTCCACTACCTGTTTGGAATATCTATTGTTCTAATAAAAGTGATTTTACCTTTCATACATTTATTCATAACTATTTGTTGCAATGTCCTACAACTTAATAACAAGTATTAAATGGATCTACACATTAATCTGGTTGCTTTAATAGTAAATATGACAGGTCTATCTTGCTTCGTTCAAATAATACACATACTGTACATGACATTGCTTCATTATATAATTTTAAATCATCATGATGTCTGGCACTTGATATTATTATAATTATGTACTGTATGAAATAAGTGTCGAATCCATCTCTGTGGCATGTCCATGTAAATGCGTGTGTTACCTTATATTGCTGAGCTCGCTGCGCGTATTTGCAAGTATAGTGACTTATAATGTGTGTAGTTTGTATGTTCTTTATATGTAATATTTTTTACTTCGAAAGTCCACCCTTTGGCAGTAAACAATAACTGCCATCAATTATTAACATAAGAAAAAATATTTCAGACAATAATCGGTGACCTAGACACAAGTATGTATTCATTTCGCAAATCAGACACTTGACTATATTTGGGGAAGACGGGGAGGAGGACGAGACATCCTCTATATGCACTCGACGGTCACGGGACCACTGGTTGGGTGTGGGACAACATTCAACCTATAGAGTATGCTGGGCCAGTGCTTTGGCCTATAATGTCTGATTTGCGACGAACATTTCACAAATACATGTACCTACATCTTTGTACACTGATGTTTGGATTCGATTGAGGTTCTGCTGGGTAGATGAAGAAGACACAAACAAATCGTGACAGTGACATATAAAATTTTCATGATCTACATATTCCTATCATTTTCGGAACATTGTTTTCATTTCTGGAACGTATGCTAGGTCTGTTTAATCATTGAACAAGGGTTATAAGTAGTGTCCTTCCTAAATAACATAAACCTTCGGAGTTCGGAGAGAGCCACTCATAGACCTTTCTTCCACATATATTAATGAGCTCTTTATCTGCAATGTGTGAATAGCCATTGTCTGATTGTTCCTGATTACCTCTGAACTCCATAACTACTAGACCTTTGATTTTTCTCTGACTTTAACAAACTGATCGGCTAATCCTGGGTTCCTATAAGGAAATCACTCCTTCCTCCAGAACCAGTTCCAGTCCTACACTCGACTCCTCATAAAAAAACCTCGCAAAAATAGAATATCCTGAAAAAAAATGTTTGTCAGCGGGAAAGAGAGAAAACAGAAATAGAACAAAACAACTCTTGTTCATAACAAATCAATTACAATGACTGGTCTTTCTGCAATCCTTTAGTACACTCAGGTAGTGTTCAACAGGGCCGCCTCTCAGTCTTCACGAAACAGAGTCTCTGGTGAAACTTTTGCGATCTCACTCCATTTACGAGTTCCTTCCGGACTACCGACTTTCCTGCAATGGGAATCGTGGACCCAAGTCTCTCTCTCGGCTACTTTCACTGGGATAGTGCTGTCAACAAAACTTGGTATTGTCCTTCCCACCTGTCTATTAGGCAACCTGAGCGTAAGAACAATCACACAGTCTCTTGGTTCACAATCAAGACAGTTAGTATTTGGCATACCAGCAATCAACAGTTTCAAATTCTTTTGTCAAGTTCTCAAATGCTGGCTCATCTCAATAAGGTACTGTACTGTCACCTCATTGGTGTATTTCTGATCATTGTGCGGATCAATCATGACATGAGGTTGTCTTCCAAAAACAACCCAAAAAAAAGACACAAATACCAAAACAAAAACACATTTCGAAGAGGGTGATTCGTTGAGTGAAGACCTGGGAGTGGTTCAGATGCTACATAATACTAGTGGCAGTATCTATGATCACAATAGTACAATTTCAAGCTTTGCTCCTACTTCTAGGGGTACCATTATCTGCACACAAATTTCTGCGCAATTTTTCTTTGCGGTAAACACAGCAGCATCCGTGGCAGCAGGAAATGCCTCTACCCAGTTTGAGAAAACATCAGTGCACACCAATACATAACAATAATTCCTAAAGGGTGTTAACTGTACGAAGTCGATTTGTATTTCCTGAAAAGATCCGTCTGCAGGAGGGATATGGGATGGCTCTGTTGGAATGGCTTTACCAATATTCTTCCTCAAGCAAGCAAGACAGGTCATTGCTCTCTTACCTGCATGAGAATAGAATCCTGGCGCACACCAGTAGGCTCTCATCAGCCTGCACATACCCTCTTTGCCTAGATGAGTCAGACCGTGTGCCACCTCAGCTAGACTTGGAAGGTATGCTCTGGGGGCTACTGGCTTACCGTGTCCACCTGTCCACAGTCCTGAGGACTCCTGGCCATACCCCTTTGTCCTCCGGACTGCCTTTTCCTGTAGGGAACACAAATTTTTGTATCTTAATTCAAACTGTTGTGTGTTTGCAATGTAGAGTATCATGAGCATAACTCAAAAAAGAAAAAGAAAAAAAGAAACATCTCTAGAGGAGAGAAAGAAGAAGAAAATGAAAATGAAAAAGAAAATGTAGGTTTGCCATTCACCAACAGGCATATCAGTGTCTATACAAAATTTCCCTTCAACAGTATTCTCATTCTCCACCCTTTGTGCATGACAAGGCACACTGCGGTAATACTGGTGTTATCGTGCTGTTGAGATATACTGGGTTCGGGCAGAACTCTAAAGGACCTAGGCATGTGGAGTTTGAACTGTAATTGGGTCCATGTATTGTACCACCCTGTGTAAACGCAAAAGATGAACAGGAAACTGTAGAGAAACAGAATAGAGGTTGGTGACAGATGAGTTTGTAGAGGTGAAGAAGATTTTATAAAAATTTGACAACTGGATTGGGCACTACGGGGAAGTGATTCTTTACTTGGTCTACTCCCCTTAAAAAAATTCTGTGTTTATCGTATCGCTATTGGGACTATCCCAGCCATCAATCCAGTGTCCTGTCCATCCTAAGTTCATAGGGAACCCGGTATCTGTGAGATAATTTCCTCTACTTGTGATGGACATGCATCTAGAACAGTAGAATGCGACATTAGCCTTTGTGGGTGTGTGGAGATGTGCCTGTATCACAGGATCTGCGTCCCCTGCAAGGTGCGGCGGTGGCCGGCGCTGGGGCGGTGTGTCTGTCCCCAGCGCCGGTCAAGTTACGGAGGCAGGTAGCGGCGCGGCAGTGGCGCTTTGAACTTGGCGTCAATCTGGCCGCCAATGAAAAGTGCCGCCTGCGGCCTTTCAAACCCGGCGCCGCCTGCGAGCCAATCATGGCTCGTGGGGTGCCGGCCAATCAGAGGAGGCCGCGGCGAGCCAATCGGCGCTCGCCGCATCCTAGGCCCCGCCCCCGGCATCTGACGTCAGACGCCGGGCGGGAGCCGAAGAAGAGAAGCGCGCGGAAGAGCGCTGAAGGGGATGCCGTGAGGAGAAGACGGGAGGCCGCGCCGAAGAGCGGTGAAGAGCTCTAGTGGCCGCTGAAGAGGCAGAAGACGTCGGGCTGCGGAAAGATGTCCAGCGGCGGCTGGACGCGGTGAGGTGATGGCGGCGCCGCTGGCCAGGACGGGATGGTGGCGCCGCTGGCCAGGACGGGATGGCGGCGCCGCTGGCCAGGACGGGCCAGCGGCCGAAGATTGAGAAGGAGTGCCGGAGGGGTCACCAGGGGTGGAAAGGAAGAGAGCTGACGAATCTTCCCCCTGGTGCCTCTCCCAGCGGGTCAGGTAGGCCCTTCATAGGTGCCCCTGTACCCGCTCCTCCTTAGACCACCGGGTGATCGGGCACTAGGCCCGGGAGCACAGTCGGGCCCTCCCAGCCCATGGGCAAATAGGCGGGCATTAGGCCCAAGGCACAATTCATGCACAATTCAGGCCTGTGGCACATACAGGAGGTTGGGGGTCACCATTTAATTTGGTGGTTTGGGCATTAGGCCCAAGCCACCTCAACAGCGCAGTAGGCGGGCATTAGGCCCGAGGGGCATATCAGGCAATAGGCCTGGAGGACATTAGAGGGCATTAGGCCCTAGTGTATTTTGGCAAATTAGGTGAATATAAGGTGACCGCTGGGTACTAGGCCCAGGAAACCCAACGAGTGACAAGTTAGGCGGGCGCTAGGCCCATGGGTAATTAGGGGGGCGCTAGGTCCAATAAATAAGTGGTTCCCCCAAGGTGAAAAAGGTGGCACTAGGACTAGGCCACCCCAAGGTGTATAGGTAGGCAGGCTCGCTTGGCCTGAGCCCCACATAAGAGAGGGTATGGGAGGTGGGTAGGCTGTACGGCGTCCACCCCACGGAGTGCAGGTAGGGATTTAAAGGAACAGCACCGTTTGATGTTGTACTCTGATATGTGTGTTGTTACCGTGCAGGGCAAAGTGTTGTTTTAGAGTTTGTGCATAGTTTGTGTTGCACCACCCACACTTGAGCCAGTTTGAGGGCTTTGTTTATGTAGCTAGTGTAGCGAATGCACACTAGGTTAGAGTTAGACCCTGCACGGCTGTTTCTCTCTTTGCCTCCTTACAGGGACCTGTAAGTGGAGAAGATCGGAGTGCAAGACGTAGGACGGGGAGTAACATCTGTCGGTGTGTTCCTTCTGTGTTGGTCCCTATCTGTCTCCCTTCCTTCAGGGCAAACGGTGAACCTTGCACGCCGGTGCTAGGTTGAATTTCCACCTGGTGCGAGAGTGCCAATAGGTGAAATTCGGGCTCTGAAGCCATGCGCCCAGGATGACCCTCATCTAGCCCGAAAGCGCTATTTTCCTCTGCTCCGGAGGGCGTTTCGGTTCACAGTCAGGGGGACGGCACTCAGCAATCTCCTTCCTCCTAGGTCATCGTGTCCGGGTCCAGTCTGAAGATTTCCAGGTCCGTTGAAGGTTCCGGTACCTGAAGGTGAGAGAGAGCGGCGCCTGGTGAGTAGCAAAACTACACCTGCATGGCAGCAGGCACTACACGCACCGCCATCCTCTTACATTTTGGCGTAATCGGCAGGATCTCGGATCACGAACACGATGTGGAATGTCCCCAAGAAGACCTCCCTGCGGATGGCTCTGGTACAGACCCACCCCCGGATGTGTGCGGACCAGAGCGACTGGGTGACGGTGTCTGGGGCAGACCTCCTGAAGATGGTGCAGCGTGGGAAGGAAGAGCGCTGGGAGAAGGGGCGCAAGAAGGCCGCTGTGACGCCCTGCAAGAAATGTCGGCAAACGGGACACTTTGCCGACGAATGTACTTGGCGAGAGATATCCCCAAAGAAGCGGCCCAGGAAGCGGACCGAAGACGTCAGAATGGCCAAGCGAAGAAAGAGTCATGGTGTTTGCTCTGCGGAAACTACGGGCATGAGCATAACAGTTGTCCCCGGGATGAAGAGTTGAGCCAAGACGAGGGTGATTTCTGGTGTGAAAGCTGTGGAGATCCCCGACATCGGCTCCCGGAGTGTCCATGGACGGAGGACAGGACAGACTACGAGGCCACGACGAAGCAGCTGACGGAGTCTCGTCAGCAACTTTGGGACCGGGTAGCTGCAGAGCCCGTGTGCGCGCTCTGCGAGGCTAGGGGACATGCGCTTCCCGATTGTCCGTGGAATGAAGACTGGATGATTGCGGATGGTCGTGCCCAGAGATGGTAGGAGGAAACCAGAGAAATGGAGCGGAAGACCCTGCTTGAAGTTAGTTCGCAGGTGCCCATTTCCTCGGAACCAATGGGTGAAGATCCCTCAGTGAAGGAGGTGGCCAAGGAACCCATCTTGGAGAAGGTGGCAGTGGCCCTCCCTTGTTGGAAGTGTCGGCGACCAGGGCATTCGGCCAATGAGTGTCCCTGGGAAGATGCCGCGGACCTACTCTGTCCCAAGATGGCGACCCCAGTAACGAAGGATCCTTTCCCGCATAAGGTGGAGGTGGACGACTGGGAGGAGAAGAAACCACACTGTGAGGAAAGGCGTGAAGACCCAGTGACGGGAACGTCCAGAATCTCCCCGCGTTGGAACCGTCCACGACCAGGACGTGTGGAACAGGTGTGTACTGGGTACCAAGAGATACCAGCGGAAGCGAAGGAGTACGCTGAGGAAGCAGAGATGCCAGCGGAAGCGAAGGAGTACGCTGAGGAAGTAGAGATGCCAGCGGAAGTGAAGGAGTACGCTGAGGAAGTAGAGATGCCAGCGGAAGCAAAGGAGTACGCTGAGGAATTAGAGATGCCAGCGGAAGTTAAGTACGCTGAGGAATTAGAGATGCCAGCGGAAGGGATACGCTGAGGAGGAAAATAATCCCCAAATCCAGGTATCGGTGAAGGAGGACTCGGACTACGGTGAGAAGTCCGCCGACTAATCCCTCCAAGAGCAGATGGAGGACGACTCTGGCATCGGGAGTGCCGATGAGTGTGACTGGCAGGATCGGGTGGAGTTGTGCTCCCAGTTGATTGCCCTCCGTGAAGAGGAGGAGATAGTCCTGGAGCAAGAATACCTGCAGGAAGTGCCGAGTTGGACGGACGTACGGGGAGAGGATCGTGATGCCGTGGGAGGACCCATTCCAGAGGAGGACATAGGAACTTTGGAGATGCCCCACGAGGAAATGCGACAGATGGTGGTTGTTGCCCGGGAGGAAACGGATGCCCCGGAGGATTCCGCTGTTGGGTGGTGGTCGGTACCACACCCTGAAGACAGGGATGATGCCCCAGACAATATGGGAGACCAAGAGTGGGTGACTGTTGTCACCGTGGAGGAAGATTCCCCTTGGTGGCCCACGTCGAGCGACCGTGAGGAGATGCCACTCCCCCAGAGGATCCACCGATGGAGGTCAGGAGGAACGAAGAGGAGGAATACGGAACCGGTGGAGGAAGGATGTGGGGTCACAGTCTGTCCGGGCTGGACCCTCGAATACAACCTCGCCGGAGGGACCTCGGAATTCCCTGACCCGCGGACGATGGACGTCATGGAGACCTTTGTAGGGACTACAAAGGAAAAAGGGGGGAAAAATGTGGAGATGTGCCCTGTATCACAGGGCACATCGTTGCAGCGGCGGAGTGCAGGGGATCTGCGTCCCCTGCAAGGTGCCGCGGTGGCCGGCGCTGGGGCGGTGTGTCTGTCCCCAGCGCCGGTCAAGATACGGAGGCGGGTAGCGGCACGGCAGTGGCGCTTTGAACTTGGCGCCATTCTGGTCGCCAATGAAAAGCGCCGCCCGTGGCCTTTCAAACCCGGCGCCACCCGCGAGCCAATTGCGGCTCGCGGGGCACCGGCCAATCAGAGGAGGGCACGGTGAGCCAATCGGCGCTCGCCGCATCCTAGGCCCCGCCCCCGGCGTCTGACATCAGAAGCCGGGCGGGAGCCGAAGAAGAGAAACGCGCGGAAGAGCGCTGAAGATGACGCCGCGAGGAGAAGACGGAAGGCCGCGCCGAAGAACGGTGAAGAGGTCCGGTGGCCGCTGAAGAGGCCAGAAGACGTCGGGCTGCGGAAAGAAGATGTCCAGCGGCGGCTGAACGCGGCGAGGCGATGGCGGCCGAAGATTGAGAAGGAGTTCCGGAGGGGTCACCAGGGGTGGAAAGGAAGAGGGCTGATGAAGCTCGCCCCTGGTGCCTCTCCCAGCGGGTCAGGTAGGCCCTTCTCAGGTGCCCTTGTACCCGCTCCTCTCTAGACCACCGGGTGATCGGGCACTAGGCCCGGAGGCACAGTCGGGCCCTCCCGGCCCATGGGCAAATAGGTGGGCATTAGGCCTGAGGCACAATTCAGGCACTAGGCCTGTGGCGCAGATAGGAGGTTGGGGTCACCATTTGATTTGGTGGTTTGGGCATTAGGCCCAAGCCACCTCAACAGCGCATTAGGCGGGCATTAGGCCTGAGGGGCATATCAGGCAATAGTCCTGGGGGACATTAGAGGGCATTAGGCCCTAGTGTATTTTTGCAAATTAGGTGAATATAAGGTGACGCTGGGTACTAGGCCCAGGTCACTCAACAAGTGACAAGCTATTTTTTTTTTACATTTAAATTTATTTATTTTTTGCTTGTATTTGTACCGTGACACCATACTGCATTTGTTGAAATCTTAAAATTTGCTGATTTTTTTGGGTGGACATATAGTGGTAATGTGTATTTGGAGTGTCACATCACAGAGCTAATTAGATATTGCATCTGTATTATTTAAAAAAAAAATACAAAATGAAGATGTGTGTTTTAAAAAAAATATAAAACCATTCCTTTAACTTGTGGCCTATGTCAGTGTCCTGTACATGTTTGCCTGTCTTGATGTTGCCATAGTGCATATGTGTTTTTTAATTTTTTTTAATTTTGGTATTTCTAGTCCTTATGTTTTTTAGAATTAAAAACCAAGCATTTCTAAAGGTCAAAATGTTTATAAGCATAATGGGTGGATGTATACACAATAGCATGATTTATGAATATATCTCATTTTATACAGTGTCTGAAAAAAGCAGTACTACTCGTCGGCCAGTAAATCCTAACACATCTGATGATGATGACGCTGCGGAAGCAGGTAAAGTGTCCATTGTAGTATAGGGTATGCTTGTAAAGGAATTGCCATAACAAAATTGCACTTTCATTAAAAGGTCCATCCAAAGAAGTATGGAGCAGCAGAAGTGTCTCTTCTGTTAGACATCACCACAAGAAACCTGTGGCCGAAAAGAAAGCAAGGTCGTCTGTCCCGCCACAAACACAGCAGGCTACCCCGCCACAAAGATTATCGTCCGTATGTTCTGTCCCCCCACTCCAAATTTTGGACACACCTCCAAGACGTCATCCACACTCCCCTCATCTTGATTGTGAGTATCAAACTGAAAAAAAAGTGAAAAATGTCAGAACATAATCATAATCAGTCATAACCGCATTAAGTCCAAACACATCCAAAACAAAAATACTTACCGCAGTAAGTAAAAGCTGAAATGGAATCCAAACTAAATGGCCTTGTCCACATCCAGTAAAGATATGTATGTCCACTTGAGTCATACAGTATGACATTGGGTATAAGATGCTGCAACAAAAAAGCATGTTGGTTTGTTTGTAAAAAGTAAGTTATTTTTTCCAAAAATCTCATGTGTGCTTAAGGTAACATTGCAAAATACCTACAAAAACATTACTATGTTTGTTTGAACAAAGCTATAAGGTAACACATTATGTATTACAATGTTTCTTTTATGCTGGAGTATGTGTGAGCTACAATAAAACTAAAGTGTTTGCTGTCACAATTAAGTAACCAGACACATTTGCCACAAACAGGCATATGTATGTATTTAAGCTATGAGTGATGATGTTGCTAGGCAGAATAGTTTAAAGCAACAGTGAATGACATGTGTTCCATGTGTAGTGTTTTTTTATCATTTCACAACCATATGGATAGCTAACGGAGATATGTTTAACATTTCAGCTTCGAGTCCTGGGAACAGCATCCCTCCGCAACAACACCAACACAGTGACATGGAGGAGACAAACATCTTAGAAATGCAGCCAATAATGCAAGGAATGAGCTCTCCAGCACCTGTGAGTACACCACCACAGCAAAGCACACCACCCCCACCACAACACAGCCCAACAACACCAGGAACACAAGGCCCTGATCAGGTGTTTTGGACTATTTGGGCTAGACAGCAGGCCACTAATGAAGATTGCCTGCGTAAGCAGACACAAATGTTTGCAAGCCTACCATCTCACCTCAGAAGAATCTCTAGAGATCTGAGTAGACAAAATGAGCAAACAACCAGAATAGGCAATACCATGGAACTCATGCGTACAGACATTACACAGGTCAGGGGCAACTTACAGCGCATAATGGAAGAACAGCACAGACTAATGGAAGAACAGCACAGACTAATGGAAGAACAGCACAGACAACAGCAAAGTTATATGAGCATTTTTCAAAACAGTCAAAAGATTAATGAAAGTTTATTCAGAATAGTAGACAATCAAAATGCTGCTACACGTGAACTCAATGCCACCCTCACTAACCTGAATGAAACACTCAGATGCATGCACCAACAGCAAACAACCAGCAGTTCTGGTACGACTACTCCAAATGTCACGCCAGGCTCATCACCACCAAGACGGTCCACCAGAGCACGCCAACATGACAATGCTAAAGGCAAAGGGCAGGACAAGCAGCCACCAAAAAAAACTTAACAAAAAAAGTTAGACATTTGTGATAAGTAACTCAAAATAGTTAGCAAGTGTTTTTGATGCTTTACAAAATATCACACTTAGCTCCTTGCCCCTTTTTTTAACATCATTAATTATAAGTGCACCAAATTAATTGGAAAAAATAGTACGCACATTTATTCCTTTTCATTTTTGGGGGGAATTGGAGGAGGAAAATGTTGATGGTGCCACACATACATGTTAGCAGGAAGTAAACTGACCACTTGATTTTTTTCTAATCATTACTCTTTCTAGATTCCAATCATTCTCTTTGCCTGCAGATACAATAATTGCCAGCCAGGCAGAATGTCTTTAGCAGGAAGTAAACTGACCACTTGATTTTTTTCTAATCATTACTCTTTCTAGATTCCAATCATTCTCTTTGCCTGCAGACAATCCAATTTACAATGTTAGTGATACATATCTTAGCTGTCTTATCTATACAACATTACAAGATGAACACAATTGAGTGGCGTAAAAAGCTTGTAATATGTTGCCTTTGTTTTGTTTGAAAAACATTGTCCAAATGAATGTCAGTATTGTTGGGACAGGTTTGTGTGTGCTAAAAATTATGAAGCATGTTTTTACACATGATGCTGAAACAAACAAATATGTACTTTTTAAAAAAAAAACTGTTTATACAGGTTGAGTATCCCTTATCCAAAACGCTTGGGACCAGAGGTATTTTGGATATGGGATTTTTCCGTATTTTGGAATAATTGCATACCATAATGAGATAACATGGTGATGGGACCCAAGTCTAAGCACAGAATACATTTATGTTACATATACACCTTATACACACAGCCTGAAGGTCATTTTAGCCAATATTTTTTGTAACTTTGTGCATTAAACAAAGTGTGTCTACATTCACACAATTAATTTATGTTTCATATACACCTTATACATACAGCCTCAAGGTCATTTAATACAATATTTTTAGTAACTTTTAGTATTAAACAAAGTTTGTGTACATTGAGCCATCAAAAACAAAGGTTTCACTATCTCACTCTCACTCAAAAAAGTCCGTATTTCGGAATATTCCGTATTTCGGAATATTTGGATATGGAATACTCAACCTGTAATAATGTATATGTGTGCCAAACTGTGTATTTACTTACACATCATCAAGTTTACAGCATCAAACATTAGGAAATAAATTATTCCTGATTACAGTAAGTTTGTGAGTCTTAAATATGATGGTGCGTCACACATAGGGACACATGTATTCCTCAAGGTAAACATATTATATGTTGAGGAGTGTTTTTTGGGAACACAGGTTCTCAAACTCGGCCATCAGGAACCCACACAGTGCATGTTTTGCAGGTCTACTCACAGAATCACAAGTGACATAATTAGCTCCACCTGTGAACCTTTTTACATATGTCTGTGAGTAATTCATACACCTGTGCTTCTACTGGGTAACGAGAAAAACATGCACTGTGTGTGGTCCTGGGGGCCGAGTTTGTGAACCTGTGCATTAGGACATTACACACAATGATAAAGTGAAATACTAAATGGATGATGTGGGCTTGTAAGAAATTAGCACTGCAAGATTTCGAACACTTATCCAGACTTAATGCATGCCACTCATAATCTGTTGTTTTGATATTAAAAAGACACACAATACACATGCAACATTTGTTGATCATATAGCGAGGGTATGTTTGTATGTGTCAAGGAGACAGACAAATTCTGAGTAATGGATTTTGACCAAAAAAACAAAACATCTATTTATGAAGACACAACAAATGAAATAAGCAAACCAAGCTTACCTAAGAAAAAGCGATTGATGATCTGTTGCCTAACTTGACTCCCTACATCAGTACTCCAAGTATCACCAGATGTCTCTAATTCCTCTGCTTGCTGGCTGCTTTCTTCCTCCTCCTCCTCAACATGTGGCAGATGTTGTTGCAAACACATGTTATGAAGAAAGCAGCAGCAGAACACAATTTGAGTCACCTTGGAGGGACTATACAACAAAAGGCCACCAGACTTATCCAGACACCGAAACCTAGATTTCAGCACACCAAAACATCTTTCTATCACATTCCGCGTGGACTTATGTGCATTATTGTAATTGTGTTCAGCAGGTCGGGACAATGGAGTTAGAAGCCAAGAGAAACAGCCATATCCTCCATCACCTAAAAGACAGATATAGTAACATGATTCATGTGAAGATACAGCAACGCATAAGTAACACACTGTGGGGCAGATGTATTAACCTGTAGAAGGCATAAGGAAGTGAAAAACCAGTGATATGTGCAAGGTAATAAAGGCAGCAGACAATCTGATCCTAAATGTTAATTTACATATTGGAGCAGATTGGCTGGTGCCTTTATCACCTTGCACAGATCACTGGTTTCTCACTTCCTTATGCCTTCTACAGGTTAATACATCTGCACCTATATTTGGGCAAAGTATACGCAGGCCTACACATATCAAATTACATACCCAGCAGCCATCCATCTGGCATTTGTCCATCCTCAAACTTATCAAAGAGGGATGACTGACTGAGGATGAAGGAGTCATGGCAGCCCCCAGGGTAACCAGCAACAACACTCATTATTTTGAGATTTGCATCACAAACCACCTGCACATTTGTGGAGTGTTCAAAATGGCGGTTTGTATATATGTGCTGCCTGCCCTAGGTGGTCTCAGCTGAATGTGTGTGCAATCTATGGCTCCAAGCACATTGGGCATGCCAGCCAGCTCATAGAAATCTACCCTGACGGCATGCCACTGAGACTCCTGGGTAGGGAAGCAGATTGAGGCCTCGATGTTAGGCTGCAAAACAGCCAAAACCTGTGTGAGCATTTTAAAGAACAATAAACTTGAGATTTTAGGACAGAACTGCCCACCGAGAAATTAAAACAAACACAAAACAGAAGAGGTAGTTAGGTATACATCACCTGTGTTAAGATTCTGGAAAATGAGGGCTGTGAGATTCCTATGACATCCCCAGACACAGCCTGAAAGCTGCCAGTAGCCAGAAAGTGCAACACAGCCAGGAGTTTGTGCAGGCCTGAGACAGGGCGAGAGCGTGCTGTCTCAGGGTCTAGGCCCAGTTTGACAAGGTCATACAGATGGAAAATGTTGTTACGATTTACGACGGAACATCTGTATGACCTTATCATAGGACAATGCGTTCAAGTTTAAACGCCCCCTAAAAAAACGAGGCCTGCGCAGCCTCCGCGGAACCTGTACAACCTGCTGACCATGTTCAGTTTCTTGGCCCTGGGTACTTACAGGCTGATGTCTGAGTCTGAGGAATCCCACAGCACACAAAAGATCACTGGCCCACAGTCCTGCTGCCATTTCTGAGTGTAGGTGTATTGAAATGGGCCTAACATCCTTTTATAGGCATCCTAATTCAGGTGTGAGTGATTTTTTATTTGCAACACATGTAAACACGACTGAAAAAAGCAGGTCTATTTTTTTGCCGCTTTTTTAAACGAATCGCAAAAAAATACGACCGCATTTGAGCCCTCAGAGACTAACACCCAAATACGAATGAATAGTGAATTCCCGTATTCCCGTATTCTATGAAATAACAACCACGTTTGACCGATGGTCTATTCATTCGTATTTCGGGACGTTGTCATTCAAACCATTACGAATAGACCAGACACTGCCGAGATTGGTGCTTAGTGAATTCCCGGATTGGGACTTAGAAAAAAAAACACAAATCGACCAAAATCGGATTTTTAGTAAATACTGGCCTATGTGTTTAATAATGTGGCTTGTGTTTTCTGTCTAGGGGATCTATATTGACTATGTGTCCTACTACTCCTACAATCTCTGGCAAAATGCCCTTCCTTCTTACAAGTGTAACATATTATTGACCATTAGGGATCTGGGTTAGGACTGATGGGTCTTTCCTGTATGTGCCTGTATACTTACCGTCCTCAACCTCTCCACCTGTTGTTCTCTGCGCCTAGCACTATTCTTGTGATGTTCAATAGCACACTATCTAAAATTAGCTACTGTGACCCCTTTCCAATTTTGCAAAGAAGTCTGCACCCTGACACTCAATTTGCTGTGCTTGCCCTATTTGACACGTTTTTATGAAAATTATTTTATATTTATTCATATATATATGAATTGAATGATTCATTTGTTGCAACAATTTTTATAATAAATTGTGATTATTAATTTTCCATATCCAGTTTTTTAGCGCTGTTTACACACCCCTTTACCCTGACACTCAATGCCTTATTGAGCCTGTCCATTTGCACAGAGGGAGCCACCTACCATTTGCCGAATTAGTGTTTACCAGTGATCTTATCCAGATGGAGAGTTTTCTATTACTGCAAAAGACAAAAAAAAAAAGAAGTTTAACAAGCTTCTAGGTCATGCGAAGTATTCATTCAATCCTTCTCATCCTGTATTAAGTGGTCCAGCAAACATTTCCGAGCTCATCTTGACTAGGGGCATTACTAGGAATGAATACTTCTTATATGGTAACTGAAAGAAATATCCGGGGGTTACCTTGTCTCTGTCCGCTTTCCTACTGGCAAATACTAATGTGCGGACAGGTTTTTCTCCATTTCTGATGTTACTTTCTTGATTTTTTTGTTTTATTTATTTTTTTGGTTTTACTATATATGTACACGAATGATACCATACTTACCTGTTCCACTGGTCTCAGCCACTTCCCCCGCAGGCTACTGCTCTTCTTTTACTGGTTGGATACTCCTCTGGGTACATGAGAAATGGCTGAAAACAATCAGGTCACCTTCTTCTCCTAAATAAAACTTCAACATTCATTAGTACATATATAGGTTACAGTCATATTTTTAATATTTTTATTATTTTCTATAGTTTGTATGCTGGCCGTAACTGTTTCCACATCTACATATGGCGGTGTACTTGCATTCTTTTTTTTTTCTTCCTACTTGTTTATTGTTGCTACAAGTTGAAACAGTTCTTATATTTCCATTCTTGTCTTATATGACTTTGGTTAGACATACCACCTGCAATACCTTAGGATCAAACTCACCAACCCCTCTCGCTGCCACAGGTTTAAACAATTTGTATGTCTGATCCTTTGTTTTCTGGATTTTATCAGACATATTTTACTGCTTACGTTCTGCAGTACCTCTGGTTCAAAGCTGCCCACCTTAGGGAATGGTACTCTATCGTTGTCAGTCATACGTACTCATTCAGACAAAAAGTCTTCAGCGTGTGGACCATATTTCCCACACATAATAATTTTTCCTTTAAACCTCGCTGACCCCTTGGGCCGCGGCTCTTCAGCCTGAACCCTGGCTAAACGTCCCTTAGTTTAGCAACTGACTCCCATAGTTGTGGGCCTTTTCCCACAAACACCAAAATACTCAATATAAGGTGATGGTGAAAGTTCTCCGAGCGCTTTCACCCACTCTCGCCCACGTTGGCCAGTACTACCATACACTGTCGATAGCGAAGGCGATGTACCCAACTTAGGGCCCCTAATTGACCTATATTTACTGGAAGTTTTTAGGAGTAACTTACCCTTTCCTGTAAAATATCTTTCATTGGAGATTTTCCTGAGAGAGACCAGCGAAAACTCCCTATGCACTTTTTATACACAAATCACGCTTGCGTATGCTGTACACAGCGCTAATGATACCGCGATTTTATGCAAAAGCTCGTAAAAGGGGTATCAAGTTGCGCTATATATCGGACCCACAAACGCGCGGTCCAATCGCACAGCGTATAGGTACTTGTTACTTATCTGCCGTACGACCACTGGAATCGAATCACAAGCTGCGAAACCTCAGCCGGAGCGTATAAAAAAAAAACTACATGGGTCACACAGTACACAATTCACAATTCCCTACCACGCTCCTGTGCAAGTCTCCTCACGACTTACGTATTTCAAATCTTATACTAACGTGAGTCAGCCGCCTCACGCCACCAAGCCTCCACTCACTTGGTGTACCGAACGACGGGATCCCGCATTCCGGGGTTTGAATCTACTCACTCCTACGTTCTCTCACTCAAATACACTTTGTTTTTCTCTGTACAGAAAATTTCCACTCGTTCAGATTGGCAGCTTTACCCCCAAAGGCAATACAGTTTTTAAACTAAATTTAGAGTAACCTGCTTTTGAAATTGGATAGTTATGTGCTATTGTATTAAATGTATACTATCCCACCTTAATTGAACAAATATCATGTGCTTTTATTATGTAATTCTCCACAAGAATTTACAAATAAATTGTTTAAAAATCATACAATGAGATTTCCTAGATTTTTTTTTTCAGATTCTGTCTCTCACAGTTGAGGTGTACCTATGATGGAAATTACAGACCTCTCTCATCTTTTTAAGTGGGTCAACTTGCACAATCAGTGGCTGTCCAAATACTTTTTTGCCCCACTGTGTATATATATATATATATATATATATACACACACAAATGAAAACCCAGAGGGCGCTATACCATATGTGATATCATAAGTGTACTTGTGAAAATTAAAATGATGAATAAGTGTCCTTTTGAAACTGTGTCCAGTCTCGAGTGATTAAAACAGGTTCATTCGGCTTAAGTCCTCACTGGTATCCCAATAATGGGGGTTGGTGTATCACATACACTCTGGAAAGTAAAGTATATCCCTCCACGAAATCAAACAAAAACAAGGGCCCAATGGCAAGTCATTAGTTGATATAAAAAATATTTTATTCTTGATAAAATTATATACACGCTTTAAAATTTTCTTACAGCATAAACAATAATGTCCCAACAGTCTTAAAAACCTTGCAAGATTTCATATCACAGTCAGGGCCTAATTCATAAATTGTACGCACATGTCTATGCCGCTGCAATTTTCCAGGCTATGGACTTGATAATTATCGCAAATGAAACCGGAGCCATCGCAAAGTCCTCAGCAACTGTGTGCAGCACCGACACAATAATGAGGAACATAAGGAGATTTATGGTAGACTTACCATTGTTAAATCTCTTTCTGCGAGGTACACTGGTTTCCACAGGGAATAACATCTGGGGTGTAGAGTTGCATCTTGATTCGAGGCACCAATAGGCTAAAGCTTTGACTGTTCCCAGGATGCACTGCACAGCCTCCTCTATAGCCCCGCCTCCAGGCACTGGAGCTCAGTTTTGTTAACCAGTCCAATGCAGTAGCAGGTAAGAGAGACAGTAGATGTTAGTCACATAGAACCACATTCTCACGACAGGAAAAGGGACTAGCAGCTAATGCCAATACAAACCCAAAGAAGCCAAATGCGTCCGGGTGGGTGCCCTGTGGAAACCAGTGTACCTTGCAGAAAGAGATTTAACAATTGACAATGTTAAATTCTTTTGTCGTATAAACAACCCTTTATGAGGTCTAAGAACACAGTACGCTGTTTACTTAAGAAGTACCGTAAGGGTACGCTAGTTGCGTAACGATCGCTTAGCCGTAGGCGAGACGCTCAAGCGTCACGTTCGCTCACGGCCCAGTGATCACAGGACAGCACGTTATTGGCGATGACTAGAGTAATGATTCGCTATGGCGTAGCGGACGCTCGAGACCACGAGGAGATCACCAGCGGCGCAGACGCTCACAACGCTATACCTTTATGTCTAAACCTTTTATCAATGAAATACACAGAATACCTTAATGTGAATACAGGGTGTAAGTGCAACCTTGTGTAACCTGACTAACTACAAAGCTGCTTGAGCGTCACCGACGCTCAAGTGAACACTTAAAACTATAGGAAATACACAGATACTGGTTTAGGGTCCAAAGCCTATTATCTGTATTATAACTATTATACTTGCAAAAAGAATCACAGTACAAATGATACACTACAATATAACAGAGACTTCCTAACCAAATAACTATACAAGAAATACAATACAATACTATGCTGATCTAATACAATACAATACTAGTCAATGGGAGATACGAGAGAAAGAGAAGGGAGAGAGAGAGAGAGACGGAGAGAGAGAGATTGGCTCACAGTAAGACAATATGATTACGGAGAGAAACTTACGCACAAAGGGTATGATCGCATGCGCCTCGATATCCAGCTCCCGATTATCAGCAAGAAAACCGTTGATGAGAGTGAAGTTGGATATGGTCGGCCTGCCTATTTATGCCCCACACACAATGCAATCTCATAGTCCCTACAATCCCATTGTCCATTGGACGAAGGAATTCGGCCCCGCATCATAACAAAAGGTCATAGGTTGATTCATACAGGTGGGCTGTGACGATTTCCAACAGCTCAGGTGGGTGGGAAACTGGGTTTCCCGCCGCATACCTGAGTATGAGTAAATAATAGAAATGGACATAAACTTCTTATGTCCATAACTATCCGCACGAGCGATTAATACGCTCCAAACCAACACCGGAATATTGTTAATTAAATACTCTTCCGATGGGTACCAAACACTGCTGTATGACTCCTGTTAGACCCTTCCTACAATACAAAGAGGGATTCCTCCTTTCAGGGACATTCTATATTAACCAAACTTTCAGAATCTATCAATGGGACCATGATCTACAAACTACATTAATTGTGGAAATATGTAACAATTGGGTCGCACGCTACGACTACATACTCCTTACCGTAAATACGCATACCGATGCGAGCGGGTGCACGCATCAGCGGGTATGCGCTATCACGGGAAAGCGCACGCATGCGCAGCGCGGGCCAGCGTGAGGTGCAAATATGGCAGCGTGTATAGGGATATTTTTCTGACTTTGACAGTCCACCCTTTGGCAGTCAATAATAACTGCCACCTTCTAAAACATTTCAAAAGGAGAAAAATATAAGTCAGGGGTTAATTCATTTCCATGGTTGGGTAAGGAAGAAGAGAGGAGTAGGTGTGAAAAGGGTATGACCTAGTGAGATAGCAGAAGCATGTGTGTATGAGTCCATGTTTGGGGGGGGGTCATGTATCATCGTGCCGTACGTGTTGTAAATCAAGCTTCGAGGTATTGCGAAGTATACATTTGAATTCCTTCTTATCCCGTGGTACAGGTCTGTGGATGGGCTGTCAAACTTTACCGAGCTCTTTTCGGCTTTTGGACAAAATGGGGAGCACATTTTAGTTGATGATACATGAATGGGGGAATATGTGATTGCTGATATCTGTGCCTGTATTCCCTATACTATGTGTGTTATTACCTGAGGGTTGTAGAGATGAAGATAAAGAACACTTATGGAAAATGCAATGATATTCTATGTCAGGGAAATGTACATCTGTTGTTGAAGTTTTGTTCGGTATCTGTTGAGAGTCGTCTTCTTTGCGCTGTATTGCTCCTTGGGCATGAGCAAATAGCTTTGTCAGTGCCATCAGATTTACAAAAATGTTGGGCTAGCGTGAGTTTAAGAATACTAGGGAAACTGGGGATCCATGGCAAAGTTCATCAAATGTCCATTTCTCAAGTGGTCAAAACTTCATCTTTGGTGCTTGTCTGTTGTCTGTATAGCGTCTCGTCAACTTCCTCGTCCAAGGGGGTCTTTGTATCTTGGAGAAAAGCAGAAAAACAGGTGAAAGAAACGGACCGTATAATCGCATTTTTCATCACATCCTGGTTTCTATCATTGTGTCATAAATCAAATCCAGGTTAATTACAGTTTCCTCACTCCTCAAGCTCATCACTCTTGTACTTTGTTTGCACCTCATTAAAGCCTGCCCGCATCTAAATATCAATCCAATAGATATAACAACACCTAAGATACATAGGAGAAACTTTCCAACATCCATTATGACTCCTTGAGCCCAGTCTCCTAAACCGGAGAACCAATTTCGCGGGTTCAACCATGACACCCAACCAGTCAGCTCATTACCTACAGCAGCAAGGGTGAGATTGTGTTTTCGACGAAATTCCCACTTCAATTGGAGAATATCGTCCATCTTTTGGTCTATGACCTCTACCGGATCCTCGGTGCTATTTGTGATATACGTGCAACACTTTATGCCGTACTGTGTTGCCAATGTAACACAATATCCGCCTGTTACTGCTGTAAGATAATTAAGAACCATCCTATGCTGAACTAGTTCTGTTTTATAAGCTTGAAGTTCTCTTCCAGTGTATCTGAACGTGTCATCATACATTTCAGTGATATTATCTAACAAATTGGCGAGTGCGGAAATGTATCTATAATTCATCACTCCTCGAGCGGTGCGAGTGAAATCTAACGCTACCAGAACCTGAATCCCGGTGGATTCATGGATAAGATCAGAGGCCGGATGCTCTAACCTTTCTGACAGTTGTCTTTTAACTCGGTGCTCGTAATGAGTGTGAGTATAAGGAGCTTGGGCACCACGGTGTATGTCCTTCATTTTGTCATGTGTAACAGTCATCACTTCAGGCAATACTTTTCCAATATAACACAATCCTTCAGAGTTTGGGGCAAGCCACTTGTACGCCTTTCTCCCGCATATGAAATATGCATCATCGGGGAGAACATATGGGACAGAGAAGGACATTACCATATTACACACCTTCCAGGTGAACTCTCCTGACCCTAATTCTTCCATCTGCTTAATGCACGTATCAGTTTGTACGATATGTGCACAGTATCCTGGTGATACTTCTCCAACTCTAGTAATCCTATTTCCTAAGGTATATCGATACCGGAAAGATTTTCCTCTACTGGCTATGTGGCGTACAAGCTCTGTATCTGTAGGCATTCTATCTGCTCTGTGTGAAAAGGTCATGGTAAGGTTGCTCCATGACACTTCCCAATTTCCCGGCTTACGGGGATTGGAGATATTAAAACATAAGAGGGACCTATCCACATGGTATTGGTGGAGCTTCAAACTAGGAGGGCTGGAGATGTTAAACCTCCGGTCCACCGGTCTCCCACCACTTAGCTCAAGTACCTCCCCTAACGTTAAAGGAAATGGTACTAGCCCTGATTTGCTATGACCCTGAGGTACTTGAGAGCATACCCAACAATCTGTTTGGTTTAATACGTTACCCACTAAGGAGTGATAGTCACTCAATGGATGCCGGTCCATATGGATATTAAAACTGGATAGCCATTTCTTTATGCACCCATCCTCAATCAAATTGTCACAGAGCCTACAGATACAGTTTTCTTCAGCTAACAATCCATCACAATTTCTTCTATCGGACCGTTTTCTGATACTCGCCTTTGCTTGTTGGTTTGGTTGATCTTGGAAAACTACGCCTCCATCATCATAATCGGAACCCATTCCAGAACCTCTCTCGACCTCTATGGTACTCTCGCCGGAACAGACTGCTCTGGTCAACATCATGGTTAACATCAAAATCCGGATCACAGTCTCTTGGGGCAAGTCCATCTTTGAGGAGGAAATAGAGAAGAATGAGAAGGGGGAAAAAGAAATTTTAAGGGAGAGGGGATGGGAAGTGGAGAAAAACAATAAAAGGGAGAAGGGAGTCAACAACTGCTTTCGGTCTTCAAGGCTCAGGTGCCGCCTCAGTCCTCCTGGAACAGACATTCCAGTGATACAACCTCTACCGTCTGTTCCTTATCACGGGACTTCTCTGGATCAGCAACCTTTTTGCAGTGGGATGAATGGACCCAAGTCTCTCTCTCAGCAACCTTCAATGCTGTGGTGCTAGTCAATAAGACCTGGTATGGTCCTTCCCATCTATCAATAAGACAACCTGAGCGTAGAAAATTTCGTATCATTACATAATCCCCAGGTTCAATGTTATGACAATTACTATCTGGTAAATCAGGAATCACCAACTTCAGATTATCATTTTGATTCCTCAACTGCTTACTCATGTTAATCAAGTATTTTACAGTCACTTCATTGTTACATTTCAAATCATCCTGAGGGTTAATCATGACATGCGGTTGTCGACCAAACAGAATTTCAAAAGGGGACAGGTTAAGAGGGGACCTGGGAGTGGTTCTGATGCTATACAAAACAATGGGTAAAGCTTCTGGCCACGTCAATCCTGTCTCTGCCATTACTTTACTCAATTTATTTTTAATAGTGCTGTTCACTCTTTCGACCTTCGCACTCGCCTGTGGACGGTACGGAGTGTGCAGCTTGCTATCAATACCCATTAATTTACACATTCCTTGAATGACATCACCGGTAAAATGGGTACCCCTATCACTTTCGATTATTCTAGGGATACCATATCTACATACAAATTCCTGCACAATTTTCTTAGCTGTAAACATAGCGGTATTTGTAGCTGCTGGAAATGCTTCGACCCAATTCGAGAAAACATCTATACAAACAAGTACATATTTCAAATTTCGACATGGGGGTAATTGAATGAAGTCAATTTGTATTACCTGGAAAGGGCCGCCGGCAGGTGGGATATGGGATGGTTCTGTAGGTATTGCTTTTCCAATATTCTTTCTCAGACAGGTAAGGCATGACATTCCTGGGGCGCACCAGTATGCTCTTACCAATTTGCACATTCCCTCCTTGCCTAGATGAGTCAACCCATGAGCTGCTTCAGCCAGACATGGAAGATATGCTCTGGGGGCCACTGGTTTACCATGTCCATCCGTCCAGAGCCCTGAGGACTCCTGGCCATATCCCTTTGCCTTCCAGACTGCTCTTTCCTGTGTGGAACACAAATTCTGCATCTCACACAACTTCTGTGTGTTGATGGTATTAAATACCATCAGTTGTGTGGTGTCTGTCTGTATGGGGGTAGCAGCTGCAAGCTTTGCGGCTTCGTCTGCTCGGCTGTTACCAAGGGATACTGGGTCTTGGCTATATGTATGTGCTTTACATTTGATAACAGCCACTCTGTCGGGTTCCTGTATCGCTGTTAGAAGCCTTTTTATATAAGCTGCATGCGCTATCGGTGTACCAGCTGCCGTCATGAAATTTCTGAGGCGCCATAGGGCTCCGAAATCATGTACTACCCCGAAGGCGTATCTAGAATCGGTGTAGATATTGGCTGACTTACCCTTAGCCAATTCACATGCTCTGGTTAGGGCGACCAGTTCAGCAACCTGGGCTGAGTGAGGTGGACCTAGCGGTTCCGCTTCTATGGTGTCTTGGTCATCTACGACTGCGTATCCAGTACACAAGTCTCCCGAGTCTGACTGTCTGTGACAACTACCGTCCGTGTAGAACGTGAGTTCTGCATCTTCCAGTGGATTGTCACTGATGTCAGGCCTTGCGGTAAAATTTTGGGTCAAATATTCCATACAATCATGTGTATCTTCCTTTGTATTAAATCCTCCTTCCCCATCACTCTCACCTTCCACCCTTTGTGTCTGACCAGGCACACCTGGGAGAAATGTTGCAGGATTTAATGCGCTGCATCTCCTTATGGTGATGTTTACTGGGGCCATTAATGCCATCTTCCCATCTTGTAAACCTTGCTGATGAGACGTGTCTGGTTTGGGCAGAATTTAATAAGGCAGATACCGCATGTGGTGTATGGATTGTGAGGTTGTGGCCTAGCACGACATCTTCGCTTTTTGTCACTAGCAATGCTATCGCCGCAACGCTACGCAAGCATGTGGGGAGGGATCGTGCTACCGTGTCTAGCTGAGCGCTGTAGTATGCAACTGGCCTGCTGGCGTCACCGTGCTTTTGGGTTAGTACACCTGCTGCGCACCCAGCACTTTCTGTTCCGTATAGTTCAAAGGGTTTCCCATAGTCTGGCATACCTAGTGCTGGCGCCTGCGTTAGGCACTGTTTGAGTCTCTCAAATGCTGTTTCGGATTCGTCTGTATGCGAGATCCTATCAGGTTTGTTTGAGGAGACCATTTCCTGCAAAGGTAACGCCAATATGGAAAACCCTGGGATCCAATTACGGCAATACCCACACATTCCTAAAAACGTCCTGATCTGTTGCTGGGTTTGTGGCAGTGTCATGTCTCTAATGGCTTGGATTCTATCAGCGGTCAGGTGTCTCAGTCCTTGTGTTAGACAGTGTCCCAAATATTTTACCTTAGTTTGGCATAATTGCAACTTGTCTTTGGAAACCTTATGTCCTGTGTCTGAAAGATGAAACAGGAGCTGTTTCGTATCCTTCAGGGAAGCTTCCAGCGAATCTGAACACAGTAGTAAATCATCTACATACTGTATCAATACTGATCCACTCTCCGGTTGGAAAGACTGTAAACAATCATGCAAAGCCTGAGAAAATATACTTGGACTATCTATGAAACCTTGGGGTAACCGAGTCCACGTGTATTGGACTCCTCTGTATGTGAATGCAAACAAATATTGGCTGTCAGGGTGCAGAGGTACCGAAAAGAATGCGGAGCAGAGGTCAATAACAGTGAAAAATTTGGCAGTGGGAGGAATTTGCATTAGGATGACAGCTGGATTAGGCACTACGGGGAACTGACTCTCAACTATTTTGTTAATCCCCCTTAGATCCTGCACTAGCCTGTAACCCCTCCCCCCACTCTTTTTAACAGGGAAGATGGGACTATTTGCTGTGCTGGACGTTCTTACTAGAATGCCCTGTTGTAGCAAGCGCTCTATTACTGGGAAAACTCCTAACTCCACCTCTGGCTTCAGAGGATACTGTGGGATTTTTGGAGCTATCCTACCATCTTTTACTTGTACAACTACTGGAGCTACGTTTGCCATTAATCCAGTGTCCTGTCCATCTTTTGTCCAAAGTGACTCTGGTATCTGAGATGTCATTTCTTCTATTTGGGATGGATTCCTATTTGTCATAATGGGATGTGACATTAATTTTGATGGGGAGTCTAACATGTCTCGTACTTCCTGAGCGTGATTCTCAGGAATGTCCAAGAATACACCTTCAGGAGTACAATAAATGACGCAACCCATTTTACATAGTAAGTCTCTTCCCAGGAGATTGGTTGGTGCCGATGCAGCTTGCAAAAACGAATGCTTGGTATGCAAAGGCCCTATTGTAATCTCGGCTGGTTTGCTAACAGGGTAGTGCTGGACTACTCCTGTTACTCCCATGGCTGGAACTGTCCTACCAGTGGTTCTCATGCCCACTGTCGAATTTATCACTGACTTGGCCGCCCCTGTGTCTACAAGAAAATTTAAAGTTTTACCAGCTACATTGATTGCAATCTCTGGTTCACTTCCAAGACTGGCAATCAATTTCACTGGCTGCAGATTACAGGTATGGCCACACCCCTAGTGGGTATGCTGACCTCCCTGAATCCCGCTGGCAGCGACTACTTGTGAGGGAGTTAGCTGGGAACTACCAGAGGCATGCCAATCTCTGTTCGGGGGGTATCTTTTTGTTTCTCCTGTGTGTGGCTCAAAACTCCGCCTCTGTGGACCCTGCTCCCAATGTCGTGTGTCGTGTCGTTGTCTAGGGGGTTGAAAAGATCTTTGTACACTCTTTGTTCTACAGTCTCGTGCATAGTGTCCCTGTTTGTTACAAGAAAAACATGTTATTACACTTGACTTACCCACAGGATTCGGTGGTACATACGCAGGCTGCCTTGTGGTCAGCGCCTGTATACTTACTGACATCAACTTATCACTTTGCGACTCCCTGTGTCTAGTGATGTTTCTGTCGTGATCAATAGCAGCCTCTCTCAATGTGGACACCGACAGACCTCGCCAACATGGTTGCGTGGTCTGAACCCTAGTCTTTAATGTTTCCTTTAAACCATCCATCAGTACAGATACTGCTACTTCTTGGTGGTTTGGGTTGGTCCTAATGTCTTCTATTCCAGTGTACTTTGCCATTTCTAATAGTGCCCGATGAAAATATTCTGTTGCCGTTTCGGACTCTTTTTGTCTAATGGAGAATATTTTGTTCCATTTAACAACGGCTGGGAAATACTCCTTTAGCTGTAAATTTATCCTTTTTACGTTATCTTTGTTGTACACATCTGAAAGTGGTACATCTTTATCTAGTCCACAATCAGCTAAGAATTGAACTGAGTCGACATTTGAAGGTAAACAAGCTCTTAGCAGTATCTGCCAATCTTTGTTGTTGGGCTCTACAGTGTTCCCTAGATCCCTGATGTATTTTTGGCTAGCAACTAAGTCTTTCCTGGGGTCAGGAAATTCGGACACTATTGTTCTTAATTCCATTCGGGAAAATGGTGTGTACATGGCAATGTTCCTTATGGGAGTGGCTCCTGATACATCTGTTTTCCCATTGGGAACTGCTATTACTCTAACAGGGTTAACTCTAACAACCTCATTCTGTGTAGATTCTACAACTTGTGGTGAAATAGTTTCAGTATAATGCATGGTGCCGTACTTACCCGTTGACACGACCTCACCTATCCCTCCGCTAGGGGCCTTCGCTAATCTAGTGGGTGTTGCTGTGCCTACTGTGGTCTCTGCTATGGTGGCTGCGAGAGAGAGAGCTGAAATTGTTGCTGAATCGTCTTCTTGATCACACTCCTGAGGAAAGTTCAAAACAGGGTACAACTTGCACGGGTTAATACTTGCATGAGTTACTTGGTTAACATCATTAACATTTACAGGGTTACTAAGTGTTTGTGTTTTACAACCCAGTGCGTTTCTCTCCCTAATCAACTTCTCTCCTGCTATGTATGGTGGTGGCGGGGCTGTGGCTATCAGTTTCCTGACTGCCCCAGATCCCGCCGCCAGAGCCAAACCTCTCTGTATCTCACCTTCCTGTTGCCACAACTGTAAATAATCATGATGCTGAATTCGTCTCTTTGTTGATTTTACGAGACATATCCTCCTCCTTAAATTTTGTAACACTTCTGGACTGAAGCTACCTATTCTTGGGAATTTCTCCCTGTCTTGTACAGTCATTCTCTCCCATTCATCACATAAAACCTCTGTGTGACTTCCGTATTTTTCACACATGATGTACCTTGCCGACCCGACTGGTCGGTTCTCTGAATCAACCCGAACCGAGGTTGATCGCCCCCTACCTGAACAATTGGCCCCCATAATCTGCAGGTGTTGCTTACTACTCCATTGATCTTTATATCACGGTCTTCAGCGAACCCTTACAGCAAACCAAATTATTCAAAATAGGCCGGCGGTGGCGGTTTACCGAGTACCCCACTCACTCGCCCACCTCGACCAATACGACCTGATCACACCGATATGGTGCTGGCGTACTCGATACAGGGCCCTACCAAAAAACCTTCTGTTTACTGGAACATATGAGGGTTACCCGCAGGACACTTACTCTTTCCAGTAAAGGTGGGGTTGTAGATAGTTCCTGAGTGACCAGCGAACTTCCCTTTAAAAATAAAAAATTACACAAATCACGTCAGAATGTACAACTAGCGTTTATGACCTTTGTACGCAAAATGATACTAGTCAGGTTTACTAATGCACACAATGACGTGCGGTACAATCGTTCAGTACATAAGCACTACCTGTTATGTACTGAGAGATCAATGGAATCGAAAATTGCGGCTGCGAATTCCTTCAGCCAGAGCTTCAAATGGCCTATATGGGTTTTTAGCACCAACCCCCGGGGTTGTGCTTCTTGTACCTTTATAGCGGACCTTCTTGTCTTGTTACCTTGTGACCTCCTGGTCTTGTTACCTTGTGATCCGCTATACTCTAATGCTCATATTTTATTTAACCAAGGATGCCTCCTTAGCCACCGTATATGTCACTTACACGTATGTCCTTTACGAGTACCCGATTTCTTTTTGGTTCAACCTCTAAGTTATATAAACTTATGTATACAAAAACACACTCACTCAACACATGTACACTTTTGCTTCCACTTCTATTTCTGCGCAGAAATTTTCTTTAGCCCAGCTGTGTTACCAATTAGGAGCAGGATCTGTTAAACTAAATTTCAGATTTCCAAAAATAGATTTGCGTTATTTACCGCGTCGCGTTATCTACCGCTGTGCGTTACTTATCGCCTTATCACAACTTGAGCTACGTGGGCGTAACCGGACGCTACGTTGCGTAATGTACGCTGCGTGCGTCTGCCTTTGGATTGCGTACGCTAGTCTTTGTTAGAGACACGTGTACGCAAAACAAAAATCCACCGTAACACAATTTATACTTTTATCAATGTAGATGATCCCTGATCATCTACCACACACCACACTGACTGCCTTATCTCCCAGACAAGCCGTGTGTTGGTCTATACTTTAACTATTACCTCTACTATGAAATAACAGCAAATCTCTTTTAGCACTTTCTATCAACTATAAAAATTGGCAAACAGGAATAGTGATATACGAAATTGAAAAAGAAATGCAGATATATATGTATGCGTGCGTGTATACGCAAGACAGAAGAGAAATAAACAGTTTTAAAGGACACCAGCGTTTTGTTCTTACTTCCGGTTCCCGGATTCCTTCAGCACTCTTTATCTAAGCGAAGCAGACGCTTATCCCGTCAGCACTGTGAGACAACCTCCCACCCTTTGCTGGGGGATAATGTCTGCTGATCTACCTAGTGCAGATATGAGAAGGACAGGACGAGTTCCCAATTGACAATGTTAAATTCTTTTGTCGTATAAACAACCCTTTATGAGGTCTAAGAACACAGTACGCTGTTTACTTAAGAAGTACCGTAAGGGTACGCTAGTTGCGTAACGATCGCTTAGCCGTAGGCGAGACGCTCAAGCGTCACGTTCGCTCACGGCCCAGTGATCACAGGACAGCACGTTATTGGCGATGACTAGAGTAATGATTCGCTATGGCGTAGCGGACGCTCGAGACCACGAGGAGATCACCAGCGGCGCAGACGCTCACAACGCTATACCTTTATGTCTAAACCTTTTATCAATGAAATACACAGAATACCTTAATGTGAATACAGGGTGTAAGTGCAACCTTGTGTAACCTGACTAACTACAAAGCTGCTTGAGCGTCACCGACGCTCAAGTGAACACTTAAAACTATAGGAAATACACAGATACTGGTTTAGGGTCCAAAGCCTATTATCTGTATTATAACTATTATACTTGCAAAAAGAATCACAGTACAAATGATACACTACAATATAACAGAGACTTCCTAACCAAATAACTATACAAGAAATACAATACAATACTATGCTGATCTAATACAATACAATACTAGTCAATGGGAGATACGAGAGAAAGAGAAGGGAGAGAGAGAGAGAGAGAGAGAGACGGAGAGAGAGAGATTGGCTCACAGTAAGACAATATGATTACGGAGAGAAACTTACGCACAAAGGGTATGATCGCATGCGCCTCGATATCCAGCTCCCGATTATCAGCAAGAAAACCGTTGATGAGAGTGAAGTTGGATATGGTCGGCCTGCCTATTTATGCCCCACACACAATGCAATCTCATAGTCCCTACAATCCCATTGTCCATTGGACGAAGGAATTCGGCCCCGCATCATAACAAAAGGTCATAGGTTGATTCATACAGGTGGGCTGTGACGATTTCCAACAGCTCAGGTGGGTGGGAAACTGGGTTTCCCGCCGCATACCTGAGTATGAGTAAATAATAGAAATGGACATAAACTTCTTATGTCCATAACTATCCGCACGAGCGATTAATACGCTCCAAACCAACACCGGAATATTGTTAATTAAATACTCTTCCGATGGGTACCAAACACTGCTGTATGACTCCTGTTAGACCCTTCCTACAATACAAAGAGGGATTCCTCCGTTCAGGGACATTCTATATTAACCAAACTTTCAGAATCTATCAATGGGACCATGATCTACAAACTACATTAATTGTGGAAATATGTAACGATTGGGTCGCACGCTACGACTACATACTCCTTACCGTAAATACGCATACCGATGCGAGCGGGTGCACGCATCAGCGGGTATGCGCTATCACGGGAAAGCGCACGCATGCGCAGCGCGGGCCAGCGTGAGGTGCAAATATGGCAGCGTGTATAGGGATATTTTTCTGACTTTGACACAATGGTAAGTCTACCATAAATCTCCTTTTCTGCAGCGGGGGATACACTGTGATTCCGCAGGGAATAACATCGGGGATGTCCTAAAGCAGTTCCTCATGGGGCAGTACGGATGGTGTAATGGTTACATTACTGCCTCACAGCACTGAGGTCATGGGTTCGATTCCCACCATGGCCCTAACTGTGGGGAGTTTGTATATTCTCCCCGTACTTGCGTGGGTTTCCTCCAGGTACTCCGGTTTCCTCCCACAATCCAAAAATATACTGGTAGGTTAATTGTCTCCCAACAAAATTAACCCTAGCATGAATGTGTGTGCGTGTACATGTGATAGGGAATATAGATTGTAAGCTCCACTGGGGCAGGGACTGATGTGAATGACCAAATATTCTCTGTAAAGCGCTGCGGAATTTGTGTGCGCTATAAAAAAAACTGGTAATAATAAATGGGAGGGGATGCACTGTAGCGGGCACAAGAACCTGGCTTCCAAAGGAAGCATCCTGGGAGGCAGAAGTATAAAAGGTATAGAATCTGATGAACGTGTTCAATGAGGACCACGTAGCCACCTTGCAAATTGTTCTGTGGACGCCCAAGAAGGTCCAACCGTCCGAGTACAATGGGCCTTGATAGCAGCAGGAGCTGGTAGCCCAGCCTGCGCATAAGCTTGTGCAATCACCATTCTAATCCATCTGGCCAAGGTGTTTATTCGCAGGCCAGCCACGTTTGTGAAAACCAAAAAGTACAAAAAAGGAGTCTAACCTCCTGATAGAGGCAGCCCTTTCCACCTAAATACGGAGAGTCCATACCACATCCAAAGATCTTTCTTTGGAGGACAAACCAGAAGAGATGAAGGCCGGAACCACAATCTCCTAGTTAAGGTGAAAAGATGATACCACCTTAGGTAAATAACCAGGGCAAGTTCGAAGAACTGCCCGGTCACCGTGAAAAATCAGAAAGGGTGAGCGACAGGACAAAGCGCCTAAGTATGACACCCTCCTAGCAGAGGCAATAGCCAACAGTGTAAGGCATTTAAGGTCCACAGACTCAAGAAGTTCAAATTGAGACTCTTGCAGGGCATTTAAGACTACAGACAGATCCCATGGAGCCACAGGAGGGACATAGGGAGGCTGAATCCGTAGAACACCATGAGTGAATGTGTGAACGTCAGGAAGAGACGCAATTTTTCTCTGAACCACACCGACAAGGCAGAAATATGAACCTTGAGGGAGGCCAGACGAATTCCCAAGTCTAGGCCTTGTTGTAGAAAAGCTAAAAGTCTGGAAGTTTTGAAAGAATACGCATCTTAATTCTTAGCAGCACACCATGTGAAGTAAGAATTCCAGACCCTGTAATAAATACGAGCCGAAGCCGGTTTACAGGCTTTCAACATAGTTTGAATGACCGCCTCAGAGAATCCTTTGGCTCTCAGAAGTGATGCGTCAAGAGCCACGCCATCAAAGCCAGTCTGGCCAGGTCTGGGTAGACACAAGGGCCTTGAACGAGGAGGTTTGGGCGTTGAGGAAGTAGAAGAGGATGCTCTATCAAGAGACCCTGCAGGTCTGAGAACATATGCCGTCTGGGCCACGCTGGAGTGACTAGAATTAGTATTCCTCCTTCTTGCTTGAACTTCCGTATTACCCGGGGCAGGAGTGACACTGGAGGGAACACGTATGTTGGCAGCCGAAAGTTCCATGGAATTGCCAATGCATCCAAGAACGCTGCTTGAGGATCCCTTGTCCTTGCTCCGAAGACTCCACTCTCCAGTGCGCATGTCCTCACACTTGAGGAAGTCCGCATCCCAGTTGGGGACTCCCGGAATGAACACTGCCGATATGGCTGGCAGATGGCGTTCCGCCCATTGGAGGATTTTTGACACTTCCATCATTGCCATGCGGCTTCAAGTGCCGTCTTGATTATTTATGTACGCCACCGTGGTGGTGTTGTCTGATTGTACTTGAACAGGCCTGTTCTGTACCAGAGGTAGGGCCAGTGTCAACGCATTGAACACTGCCCGCAATTCTAGAATGTCTATTGGCAGGAGAGATTCCTCCCTGGTCCACCGACCCTGGAGAGAGTGTTGCTCCAAAACTGCGCCCCAACCCCGCAAACTGGCGTCCGTTGTCAGGAGGACCCAGTTAGAGATCCAGAAGGGACTGTGCATGCTCAACTGTTGGTCCTTTAGCCACCAGCTCAGTGACCGACGAATCTCCGGAGTCAAGGAGATCATTTGCAACCTGATCTAATGAGGCAGGCTGTCCCATTTGGAAAGGATTAATCTCTGCAGAGGGCGGGAGTGAAATTGAGCGTACTCTACCATGTCGAAAGCCAACACCATGAGGCCTAGTACTTGCCTTGCCGAGTGTATCGACACTCTCTGGCGAGAGAGGAAGCATATGATCTTGTCCCGAAGTTTCAGGACCTTCTCTGAAGACAGAAACAGTCTTTGGCTGTCTGTTTCCAGCAGCGCCCCCAGGTGCAACATGCGCCGAGCAGGGACCAGCAAGGACGTCTTCCAATTGATGAACCACCCGTGTGCTTTTAGGAATTGGACCGACATCTCCAGTTGACTGAGGAGGACATCTTGGGAGTTCGCCAGAATCAGCAAGTCGTCCAGATATGGCAGGATCCTGATTCCCTGACGACGGAGGAAAGCCGTCATCACGGCCATGACCTTGTTAAAAATCTGAGGTGCCGTGGCCAGTCCAAATGGCTGAGCCTGGAATTGAAAATGAAGGTTGCCAATAGCAAACCACAGCTATTGCTGATGCAAAATGGCAATAGGTATGTGCAGGTAAACATCCTGTATGTCCAGGGATACCATATAGCCCTCGGGTTCCATGACCAGCACAGTAGAGCGCAGGGTTTCCATATGGAATTTGGACACTCTCACAAACTTGTTCAATGATTTGAGGTTGAGGATAGGCCGGAAAGACCCATTTTTGTTTCGGAACTAGAAACAGGGTCGAATAGTATCCTCTGCCTCTCTGGGACAGAGGTACCGGCACTACCACTTCTGTTTCCAGGAGGGATTGTACAACCAATTGTAGAGCTTGCGCTTTCAACGGATCCGAGGGGATAACCGTTGAACAGAACTGGCGAGGGGGACGTCTCTTGAAAGAGATTGCGTACCCGTAAGAGATAACTTCCCGCACCCAGGCGACTGAAGTGGTCTTTAACCAGGCCTGGGCGAACTGCAGAAGTCGGCCTTCCACCCTGAGGTCCCGCAGGGGAAGGCCCGCCCCAGCATGCAGCAGGCTTGTCTTGTTTGGAAGCTGGCTGACGAGCGGCCAAGGATTGTTTAGATTTAGGCTTAGAGGTTTTGGAAGTATAAGCCTGTCTCTGGTACGCCTGACCTTTTGCTTTACTTGGAGGTCGAAAGGAATGAAAGGTTGTACTCTTAGCCTTCTGGATAGAAGGATTAGTACTTGGGAGAAATGTAGTCTTGGCCATCGTCAAGTCAGTCACAATCTTGTTCAGATCGTCCCCAAATAGTATGTCTCCCTTGAAAGGAAGCACCTCCAAGGTCTTTTCAGAGTCCGGGTTCACTTTTCAGGACCTCAACCACAGAATCTGGCGAGCCAGGATAGACGTAGTAGATGCCTTGGCCGTCATGACCCCTGCATCTGAGGCCGCCTCCTGAATATAGTGAGAGGCTGTGGTAATATGCGACAGATATTGTCTGGCAGTGTCAGAAAAATTTAGAAGTAGCTCATCCACAATTGCCTGAACCCATGCTTCAATACCTTTTGCAGCCCACGAGGCTGCCATAGTGGGTCTATGTACAGCACCGGTAAGTGTGTAAATAGACTTCAGGCATCCCTCCACACGCTTATCCATCGGTTCCTTCAATGAGGTGACAGTGGTGACAGGCAGAGTAGAAGATACCACTAGACAGGCAACATGAGAGTCCACCTGCGGTGGAGTTTCCCACTTGTTACACGACCAGGATTCCTGACTTATGTCAATTAAAAGGTCAGAATGTGGTAAAACTACATTAGCAACCTTCTGACGTTTGAACTTATCAGGTTTCTTAGACGTAACAGGAGGCTCAATCTCATCATCAATCTGGAGAATCAGTTTGATAGCCTCCACTAGGTCAGGAACATCAACTTGAGTTGTAGATTCCTCGTCAGAAGCAACTGTATCAGTGTCTGACGGATCAGTATAATCCCCATCCTCATCGGAAGAATCATCCGAAATATTAGTGGATTGTGATGGCCCCTTGGCCCCAGCATGGCCAGGGGTAGGTTTCTGGCTAACCAAAGACTGATTTAATTGTTGTAACTGGGTAGACAGAGTATCCGCCCAAGGCAGGTTAACTAAAGGGAAGATATGTGGCTGCAATGGCACAGGAGGTCCCACAGGGGGCATAAGCCGTGTTACAAGCATAGTCAGCATATTTGAAAATGCTGCTCAAAGTGGGTCCTGATTTGCCACAGGTGCTGCAGACTGACTGGAAGGTGCAGGTCACCCAGAACCTGAACCCTCAGCTGAAACCTTTTCCTCAGTCAAATCCATGGCGCTACATGATGCAGGAGCGTCTCCGGATATCTTGCCCTGTGTAGCAGACATTATTGGGAAGATAGCCTTAGGGCGCAACAGTACAATATAACCAGACAAACACAATACATGCAAAGAACCCCCTGTGTTATGTGACTGCAAATGCAGAGCACAAACAGAGGATTTAAGCGGTGTGAGGTGACTGAAACACAGTAAAAAATACAAAACAGTATATCCTGTGGAACACTGTATTTCATATGAGACCCTGACGCACTTAGCCCCCCAGGGTACAGAATATAGTGATAGCAGTACGTGTGATACATGGTATAGAATCCACCCAGCAGCTATAGGCACACACAGTCACAGGTACAATGCAGAAATTATTACATATAAACAATAAGACTGCACTGGACTAGTAAATATTAGAGATGAGCGCCTGAAATTTTTCGGGTTTTGTGTTTTGGTTTTGGGTTCGGTTCCGCGGCCGTGTTTTGGGTTCGAACGCGTTTTGGCAAAACCTCACCGAATTTTTTTTGTCGGATTCGGGTGTGTTTTGGATTCGGGTGTTTTTTTCCAAAAACACTAAAAAACAGCTTAAATCATAGAATTTGGGGGTCATTTTGATCCCAAAGTATTATTAACCTCAAAAACCATAATTTACACTCATTTTCAGTCTATTCTGAATACCTCACACCTCACAATATTATTTTTAGTCCTAAAATTTGCACCGAGGTCGCTGTGTGAGTAAGATAAGCGACCCTAGTGGCCGACACAAACACCGGGCCCATCTAGGAGTGGCACTGCAGTGTCACGCAGGATGTCCCTTCCAAAAAACCCTCCCCAAACAGCACATGACGCAAAGAAAAAAAGAGGCGCAATGAGGTAGCTGTGTGAGTAAGATTAGCGACCCTAGTGGCCGACACAAACACCGGGCCCATCTAGGAGTGGCACTTCAGTGTCAGGCAGGATGGCCCTTCAAAAAAATACTCCCCAAACAGCACATGACGCAAAGAAAAATGAAAGAAAAAAGAGGAAGGTCAGGCATCGCAACCGACACAATTGGACTCTCCTTGGGGATTTGTGATTTCGAAGAACGCACAGTTCTTTGCTGTGCTTTTGCCAGCTTAAGTCTTTTCTTTTTTCTAGCGAGAGGATGAGTGCTTCCATCCTCATGTGAAGCTGAACCACTAGCCATGAACATAGGCCAGGGCCTCAGCCGTTCCTTGCCACTCCGTGTGGTAAATGGCATATTGGCAAGTTTACGCTTCTCCTCCGACAATTTTATTTTAGGTTTTGGAGTCCTTTTTTTACTGATATTTGGTGTTTTGGTTTTGACATGCTCTGTACTATGCCATTGGGCATCGGCCTTGGCAGACGACGTTGCTGGCATTTCATCGTCTCGGCCATGACTAGTGGCAGCAGCTTCAGCACGAGGTGGAAGTGGATCTTGATCTTTCCCTAATTTTGGAACCTCAACATTTTTGTTCTCCATATTTTAATAGGCACAACTAAAAGGCACCTCAGGTAAACAATGGAGATGGATGGATTGGATACTAGTATACAATTATGGACGGGCTGCCGAGTGCCGACACAGAGGTAGCCACAGCCGTGAACTACCGCACTGTACTGTGTCTGCTGCTAATATATAGACTGGTTGATAAAGAGATAGTATACTCGTAACTAGTATGTATGTATAAAGAAAGAAAAAAAACCACGGTTAGGTGGTATATACAATTATGGACGGGCTGCCGAGTGCCGACACAGAGGTAGCCACAGCCGTGAACTACCGCACTGTACTGTGTCTGCTGCTAATATATAGACTGGTTGATAAAGAGATAGTATACTCGTAACTAGTATGTATGTATAAAGAAAGAAAAAAAAACCACGGTTAGGTGGTATATACAATTATGGACGGGCTGCCGAGTGCCGACACAGAGGTAGCCACAGCCGTGAACTACCGCACTGTACTGTGTCTGCTGCTAATATATAGACTGGTTGATAAAGAGATAGTATACTCGTAACTAGTATGTATGTATAAAGAAAGAAAAAAAAACCACGGTTAGGTGGTATATACAATTATGGACGGGCTGCCGAGTGCCGACACAGAGGTAGCCACAGCCGTGAACTACCGCACTGTACTGTGTCTGCTGCTAATATATAGACTGGTTGATAAAGAGATAGTATACTCGTAACTAGTATGTATGTATAAAGAAAGAAAAAAAAACCACGGTTAGGTGGTATATACAATTATGGACGGGCTGCCGAGTGCCGACACAGAGGTAGCCACAGCCGTGAACTACCGCACTGTACTGTGTCTGCTGCTAATATATAGACTGGTTGATAAAGAGATAGTATACTCGTAACTAGTATGTATGTATAAAGAAAGAAAAAAAAACCACGGTTAGGTCACTGGTATATACAATTATGGACGGGCTGCCGAGTGCCGACACAGAGGTAGCCACAGCCGTGAACTACCGCACTGTACTGTGTCTGCTGCTAATATAGACTGGTTGATAAAGAGATAGTATACTACTAATATTATATACTGGTGGTCAGGTCACTGGTCACTAGTCACACTGGCAGTGGCACTCCTGCAGCAAAAGTGTGCACTGTTTAATTTTAATATAATATTATGTACTCCTGGCTCCTGCTATAACCTATAACTGGCACTGCAGTAGTGCTCCCCAGTCTCCCCCACAATTATAAGCTGTGTGAGCTGAGCAGTCAGACAGATATATAATATATATAGATGATGCAGCACACTGGCCTGAGCCTGAGCAGTGCACACAGATATGGTATGTGACTGAGTCACTGTGTGCTGTGTATCGCTTTTTTCAGGCAGAGAACGGATTATAAATAAAAGTGGTGGTCACTGGTCACTATCAGCAAAACTCTGCACTGTACACTACTGAGTACTCCTAATGCTCCCCAAAATTAGTAAATCAAGTGTCTCTCTAATCTATTCTAATTCTAAACGGAGAGGACGCCAGCCACGTCCTCTCCCTATCAATCTCAATGCACGTGTGAAAATGGCGGCGACGCGCGGCTCCTTATATAGAATCCGAGTCTCGCGATAGAATCCGAGCCTCGCGAGAATCCGACAGCGTCATGATGACGTTCGGGCGCGCTCGGGTTAACCGAGCAAGGCGGGAAGATCCGAGTCGCTCGGACCCGTGAAAAAAAACATGAAGTTCTGGCGGGTTCGGATTCAGAGAAACCGAACCCGCTCATCTCTAGTAAATATACATATAGATATGTATGTATACAGATATAACAATGCACAGTAAACAATGGATGTATATCACAGAATACTTGTACTAAATATTCATATAGAAGTACACTTGTTCTTAACTAACACTGTCTAAAATGTCATGTAAAATACTTAAGTGTCTGTAAATACACAGCACTGACAAGACAGGCGGTTTTACAGAGGAGACAATACCCAGCAGAACCGGAGATCAGCCCAGCTATGTAATGGCGCCAAAATCTCTTCAGGGAGTGAGGGAGAGAGATGCAGCTCCGGGGCGGGAACACCAGCAGTAGATGGCGCCCAGAGCTGGAGGAGGGGCTACAGGTCAGTGCCTTATCTCCTCTGCTGGACTTCACCACCGGGTACTATGGAGCCTATTACAAATGGATTTTTGGTAAATCCGACCTGTGCTTCCTGCCCTGGTGGATATAGTGGGGTCCTTGTATGGCCAAAGTGTCCACGCCAGCGGCGCGGCCTGTCTCCTGGGACCGCGACTGGATCGCAATTTACCAGCGGGTCCCACCTGGGGGACCCTTTTACCTCCTCCCTGATGTTATGCCACGCGATCCAGGAGAGCAGCAGCGGTGGTGTGCCTAGAAACCGCTGCGTCCCTACTGCAAGTACACGGTAACCAGGCCGCGGGAGTATGCAGCGCCACTGAGGGAGGTGATGGAGCCTTAGCACAGCATGTCAGAATTACTTCAAAAGTGCTGCGGCCCTAGAAGTCTTCTTAAAAAGTTCTCTTCAGGGCTGCCTAGCGCAGCCCCCCCTGTTAGTGACCTGCACTGCAGGCACCAACTTACAAACTGACCTCCAGTGCCTGGAGGCGGGGCTATAGAGAAGGCAGTGCAGTGCATCCTGGGAACAATCAAAGCTTTAGCCTGTTGGTGCCTTGGATCAAGATCCAACTCTACACCCCCGATGTTATTCCCTGTGGAATACCAGTGTACCCCGCTGCAGAAACTTGCATTTTTGCCACTCCCATGTTAACTCCCCCAGACTGTCAGTCACTGTGAGTAGCATTATAAAGGTACCTTGGGGTGTGTGCAGTGCGAGAACGGCCAGAGCCGGATTAAGGCTTCGGGGGGCCCGGGGTACTTAAAACAAGGGGGCCCTAAGGTCTAAGATTTATTTATATATATATATATATATATATATATATATACACACACACACACACACACACACACACACACACAGCAGAATAGCTTGGCACTCAGGACAAAACTGCAAAATGTAGGGTGCCTTCCCAAAGAAATTAATAATCACCAGTATGTTACGTATAAGAATGAGGCGACACTCCAGGGTAAGTCAAGAATCCTGTGTATTAATAATTCAGCATAATTCCAAACATGTCAACGTTTCAAGGTCCGCAGACCTTTTCTGTACGTCCTAACGAAAAGGTCTGCGGACCTTGAAACGTTGGCATGTTTGGAATTATGCTGAATTATTAATACACAGGATTCTTGACTTACCCTGGAGTGTCGCCTCATTCTTATACGTAACATACTGGTGATTATATATTATATATACATATATATATATATATATAGACTTGGAGATACGGGCGGCACTCGAGCAGACTTCACAGCTGAGTTAAATCACGTCAATTTATTGCCAACATGTTACGGGGCCCTGTCTGGCCCTGATGACGGGGTGCTGTCCCCGAAACATGTTGGCAATAAATTGACGTGATTTAACTCAGCTGTGAAGTCTGCTCGAGTGCCGCCCGTATCTCCAAGTCTGCTTATCTGGGATCTAGCATCTCCTATTGGGAGGGCACCGCAGCAAGTTGTCATTAACAGTGAGTGGAGTGCCGGGCATATCTATCTCTATATATATATATATATATATAAAATGACACACACTACATTTTCAACTAGGGGAGGATCGGGTAGTTTATAATATATATATATATATATATATATATATATAAATACACGTACACACTATTATATATATATATATATATATATATATATATACATACAAACACATATACATATATAAACATATATTTTATATATATATATATATATATATATATATATATATACCCATAACATTAACTTACATTTTAATAACAAGAAAAAGGTAATGCAGCCTGTCTTACTTTTACACTGCTGTTCTGATGGGAGACAGGGTGTGATGAGTGACAGACACACAGAGAACAGGAGGAGACCATGTTCCTCTCTCCTCCGCCAGTTATTACAATAACCTCCAGTCCACGGTAGCGGGTCCACTCGCGCGAGGCTCTGCATGCCCGGGATCCCGCCTCCTTCCTCCCCTGCAGCCTGCGCTCCAACCAGTCACGGAGCCGCAGGCTGCAGATTCACTTATCATTGGACAGCAGTGCCGTCATTCGGCTCG
The DNA here is from genome assembly GCF_028390025.1 of Pseudophryne corroboree. Taxonomy (NCBI): domain Eukaryota; kingdom Metazoa; phylum Chordata; class Amphibia; order Anura; family Myobatrachidae; genus Pseudophryne; species Pseudophryne corroboree. The sequence goes on from NC_086453.1 coordinate 116,062,070, forward strand.
GCTGCCCACTAAAAGTCTGCAGCACTGGCGGCACCGGCGGCTGCTTGATGGGGTGAGCAGGGAGCGCAAGCCGCAGATCTGATCGGTAATAGAGAGCCGATCTGCGGTGGGTGGCGGGGGGCCCTCTTACAGCGTGGGGCCCAGGGGTACTTATCCCCAGAGCCCCCCCCTTAATCCGGCTCTGCGAACGGCACATACCAAGTCTGCCGATAATTGCTCTGCTGCATGAACATTGGCATTGCGTACAAACATGGATTATGCCCACACTATGCTTATTTTTTTCCATAATTTTGCTAAATTACAGCGGCTTCCCTTATAGCGTAAGACTATTTACAGTTTATTATATGGTGCCCAAAAAGTATCCATGACACTGTACGAGTAACTTATAGTAGAACACACAAATAAAACAATATACAGTAGTTGAAGAGACAGTACAGGTTGAGAAAAACAACTGTTGAGATTTCTAGATAACTAAATGAGAGGCAGTAACAATAGCAGTGATACGGAAAGAGAGCTGTAAATTAATCCAGAATGCACTGTACACATGTGCAAGGTGCGAAAAAGGGTGTTATTGGGGTTTATCCTGCAAATAATGATTGGTAAATAGTAGAGATGAGCGGGTTCGGTTCCTCGGAATCCGAACCCCCCCGAACTTCAGCCTTTTTACACGGGTCCGAGGCAGACTCGGATCTTCCCGCCTTGCTCGGCTAACCCGAGCGCGCCCGAACGTCATCATCCCGCTGTCGGATTCTCGCGAGGCTCGTATTCTATCGCGAGACTCGGATTCTATATAAGGAGCCGCGCGTCGCCGCCATTTTCACACGTGCATTGAGATTGATAGGGAGAGACGTGGCTGGCGTCCTCTCCGTTAGAATAGATAGAGACACTTGAGTTGATTACTTAGTAATTTTTGGGAGCATTAGGGAGTACTCAGAGTGCAGAGTTTTGCTGATAGTTACTAGTGACCACCACCAGTTTTATTTATTATTTAATATAATCCGTTCTCTGCCTGAAAAAAAACGATACACAGTCACATACCATATCTGTGCTCAGCCTCAGTGTGCTGCATGATAATATCATCTATATGTATATCTGACTGTGCTGAGTGCTCACTGCTCACACAGCTGAATTGTGGGGGAGACTGGGGTGCAGTTATAGCAGGAGTACAGTGCACACTTTTGCTGCCAGTGTGACTGACCAGTGGCCACCAGTATATTGTCTGCCTGAAAAAGTTAAACACTCCTGTGGTGTTTTTTTTTTTATTCTATAAACGCATTCTGCTGACAGTGTCCAGCAGGTCCGTCATTCATTATATTATATAAATATTTACCTGCAGTAGTGTTATATTTTTTTTGTTCTCTATCATCTTTATCATCTCTATATTAGCAGACGCAGTACGGTAGTCCACGGCTGTGGCTACCTCTGTGTCGTCAGTGCTCGTCCATAATTGTATACCTACCTGTGGTGGGGGTTTTTTTTCTATCTTCTTCATACTAGTAGTTTAGGAGTCTGCTGACAGTGTCCAGCAGGTCCGTCATTATATTATATATACCTGCAGTAGTGATATATATATATTTTTTATATCATTATCATCTCTATACTAGCAGACGCAGTACGGTAGTCCACGGCTGTAGCTACCTCTGTGTCGTCAGTGCTCGTCCATAATTGTATACCTACCTGTGGTGGGGTTTTTTTTTCTATCTTCTTCATACTAGTAGTTTAGGAGTCTGCTGACAGTGTCCAGCAGGTCCGTCATTATATTATATATACCTGCAGTAGTGATATATATATATTTTTTATATCATTATCATCTCTATACTAGCAGACGCAGTACGGTAGTCCACGGCTGTAGCTACCTCTGTGTCGTCAGTGCTCGTCCATAATTGTATACCTACCTGTGGTGGGTTTTTTTTTTCTATCTTCTTCATACTAGTAGTTTAGGAGTCTGCTGACAGTGTCCAGCAGGTCCGTCATTATATTATATATACCTGCAGTAGTGATATATATATATTTTTTATATCATTATCATCTCTATACTAGCAGACGCAGTACGGTAGTCCACGGCTGTAGCTACCTCTGTGTCGTCAGTGCTCGTCCATAATTGTATACCTACCTGTGGTGGGGTTTTATTTTCTATCTTCTTCATACTAGTAGTTTAGGAGTCTGCTGACAGTGTCCAGCAGGTCCGTCATTATATTATATATACCTGCAGTAGTGATATATATATATTTTTTATATCATTATCATCTCTATACTAGCAGACGCAGTACGGTAGTCCACGGCTGTAGCTACCTCTGTGTCGTCAGTGCTCGTCCATAATTGTATACCTACCTGTGGTGGGTTTTTTTTTTCTATCTTCTTCATACTAGTAGTTTAGGAGTCTGCTGACAGTGTCCAGCAGGTCCGTCATTATATTATATATACCTGCAGTAGTGATATATATATTTTTTTTATATCATTATCATCTCTATACTAGCAGACGCAGTACGGTAGTCCACGGCTGTAGCTACCTCTGTGTCGTCAGTGCTCGTCCATAATTGTATACCTACCTGTGGTGGGGTTTTTTTTTCTATCTTCTTCATACTAGTAGTTTAGGAGTCTGCTGACAGTGTCCAGCAGGTCCGTCATTATATTATATATACCTGCAGTAGTGATATATATATATTTTTTATATCATTATCATCTCTACACTAGCAGACGCAGTACGGTAGTCCACGGCTGTAGCTACCTCTGTGTCGTCAGTGCTCGTCCATAATTGTATACCTACCTGTGGTGGGTTTTTTTTTTCTATCTTCTTCATACTAGTAGTTTAGGAGTCTGCAGACAGTGTCCAGCAGGTCCGTCATTATATTATATATACCTGCAGTAGTGATATATATATATTTTTTATATCATTATCATCTCTATACTAGCAGACGCAGTACGGTAGTCCACGGCTGTAGCAACCTCTGTGTCGTCAGTGCTCGTCCATAATTGTATACCTACCTGTGGTGGGGTTTTTTTTCTATCTTCTTCATACTAGTAGTTTAGGAGTCTGCTGACAGTGTCCAGCAGGTCCGTCATTATATTATATATACCTGTAGTAGTGATATATATATATTTTTTATATCATTATCATCTCTATACTAGCAGACGCAGTACGGTAGTCCACGGCTGTAGCTACCTCTGTGTTGTCAGTGCTCATCCATAATTGTATACCTACCTGTGGTGGGGTTTTTTTGTTCTATCTTCTTCATACTAGTAGTTTAGGAGTCTGCTGACAGTGTTCAGCAGGTCCGTCATTATATTATATATACCTGCAGTAGTGATATATATATATTTTTTATATCATTATCATCTCTATACTAGCAGACGCAGTACGGTAGTCCAAGGCTGTAGCTAACTCTGTGTCGTCAGTGCTCGTCCATAATTGTATACCTACCTGTGGTGGGGTTTTTTTTTCTATCTTCTTCATACTAGTAGTTTAGGAGTCTGCTGACAGTGTCCAGCAGGTCCGTCATTATATTATATATACCTGCAGTAGTGATATATATATATATTTTTTATATCATTATCATCTCTATACTAGCAGACGCAGTACGGTAGTCCACGGCTGTAGATACCTCTGTGTCGTCAGTGCTCGTCCATAATTGTATACCTACCTGTGGTGGGGTTTTTTTTTCTATCTTCTTCATACTAGTAGTTTAGGAGTCTGCTGACAGTGTCCAGCAGGTCCGTCATTATATTATATATACCTGCAGTAGTGATATATATATATTTTTTATATCATTATCATCTCTATACTAGCAGACGCAGTACGGTAGTCCACGGCTGTAGCTACCTCTGTGTCGTCAGTGCTCGTCCATAATTGTATACCTACCTGTGGTGGGTTTTTTTTTTCTATCTTCTTCATACTAGTAGTTTAGGAGTCTGCTGACAGTGTCCAGCAGGTCCGTCATTATATTATATATACCTGCAGTAGTGATATATATATATTTTTTATATCATTATCATCTCTATACTAGCAGACGCAGTACGGTAGTCCACGGCTGTAGCTACCTCTGTGTCGTCAGTGCTCGTCCATAATTGTATACCTACCTGTGGTGGGTTTTTTTTTTCTATCTTCTTCATACTAGTAGTTTAGGAGTCTGCAGACAGTGTCCAGCAGGTCCGTCATTATATTATATATACCTGCAGTAGTGATATATATATATTTTTTATATCATTATCATCTCTATACTAGCAGACGCAGTACGGTAGTCCACTGCTGTAGCAACCTCTGTGTCGTCAGTGCTCGTCCATAATTGTATACCTACCTGTGGTGGGTTTTTTTTTTCTATCTTCTTCATACTAGTAGTTTAGGAGTCTGCTGAGAGTGTCCAGCAGGTCCGTCATTATATTATATATACCTGTAGTAGTGATATATATATATTTTTTATATCATTATCATCTCTATACTAGCAGACGCAGTACGGTAGTCCACGGCTGTAGCTACCTCTGTGTTGTCAGTGCTCGTCCATAATTGTATACCTACCTGTGGTGGGGTTTTTTTTTCTATCTTCTTCATACTAGTAGTTTAGGAGTCTGCTGACAGTGTTCAGCAGGTCCGTCATTATATTATATATACCTGCAGTAGTGATATATATATATTTTTTATATCATTATCATCTCTATACTAGCAGACGCAGTACGGTAGTCCACGGCTGTAGCTACCTCTGTGTCGTCAGTGCTCGTCCATAATTGTATACCTACCTGTGGTGGGGTTTTTTTTCTATCTTCTTCATACTAGTAGTTTAGGAGTCTGCTGACAGTGTCCAGCAGGTCCGTCATTATATTATATATACCTGCAGTAGTGATATATATATATTTTTTATATCATTATCATCTCTATACTAGCAGACGCAGTACGGTAGTCCACGGCTGTAGCTACCTCTGTGTCGTCAGTGCTCGTCCATAATTGTATACCTACCTGTGGTGGGTTTTTTTTTTCTATCTTCTTCATACTAGTAGTTTAGGAGTCTGCTGACAGTGTCCAGCAGGTCCGTCATTATATTATATATACCTGCAGTAGTGATATATATATATTTTTTATATCATTATCATCTCTATACTAGCAGACGCAGTACGGTAGTCCACGGCTGTAGCTACCTCTGTGTCGTCAGTGCTCGTCCATAATTGTATACCTACCTGTGGTGGGTTTTTTTTCTCTATCTTCTTCATACTAGTAGTAGGAGTCTGCTGACAGTGTCCAGCAGGTCCGTCATTATATTATATATACCTGCAGTAGTGATATATATATATTTTTTATATAATTATCATCTCTATACTAGCAGACGCAGCACGGTAGTCCACTGCTGTAGCTACCTCTGTGTCGTCAGTCACTCGTCATCCATAAGTATACTAGTATCCATCCATCTCCATTGTTTACCTGAGGTGCCTTTTAGTTGTGCCTATTAAAATATGGAGAACAAAAATGTTGAGGTTCCAAAAATAGGGAAAGATCAAGATCCACTTCCACCTCGTGCTGAAGCTGCTGCCACTAGTAATGGCCGAGACGATGAAATTCCATCAACGTCGTCTGCCAAGGCTGATGCCCAATGTCATAGTACAGAGCATGTAAAATCCAAAACACCAAATATCAGTAAAAAAAGGACTCAAAAATCTAAAATAAAATCGTCGGAGGAGAAGCGTAAACTTGCCAATATGCCATTTACCACACGGAGTGGCAAGGAACGGCTGAGGCCCTGGCCCAGTGGCGTAACTAGAAATTTTTCTCCCCCAAGCCAAAAAATTCTTCGGCGCCCCCCCCCCCCCCCCTTCATGCTCCATAATTGGGAGCAAGAAAGGGATAAATATGCGCGCCCCAAAAAAGGGTGGTTTTGTTGGAGTGGGCGTGGTTTCGCATAAAGGGGCGTGGCATTGCAGGAAAAGACTACCTTATACCCCAGTTTTGCAACCTGCACGCCCATACGTTGGCCACCACAGGAAAGAAAAATAATCCTGATTCATGCCCCTTACATTATTTGTCATTTTTCCTCCTTATAGTAATGCCCAGTATACATTATGCCACATACTGCAATGGCCCTTAGACATTATGCCGCACACAATAATGCACGACACAATATGCACACACTGTAATGCCCCCGACACATTATGCCACACACCGTAATGTCTGTGACACATTATGCCACACACCGTAATGCCTGTGACACATTATGACAGGAATCGCAATGCCCGTTATACATTATGCTACACACTGCACTGCCCCTGATACATTATAGCACATACAATGTCTGTGACACATTATGACACACACCGCAATGTCCGTGACACATTATGCGACACACTGCAATGACCTTGAGACATTATACCACAATGCCCGTGATATAGTATACCATACACCGTAATGCCTGTGACACATACCGCAATGCCCTGCCCGTTATACCCTATGCCACACATCGCAATGCCCGTTATGTATTATGCCACACTGCAATGACCCTGAGACATAATACCACATACCACAATGCCCGTGATATAGTATACCACACACCGTAATGCCTGACACATTATGACACACACCGCAATGTCCGTGATACATTATGCCACACACTGCAATGACCCTGAGACATTATACCACATATCACAATGCCCGCGATATAGTATACCATACACCGTAATGCCTGTGACACATAATGACACACACCGCAATGTCCGTGATACATTATGCCACACACCGTAATGCCCATTACACATTAAGTCCTACAGTAAGGCTTCTAATTACTTTTCAATTACCTGCTCGTTGTCAGGGGTTTCATGCACTGGGTGTCATGCTCGTTGCCAGGAGTTTCATGCTCTTGGTTCCATGCACGGTGCCAGGGGTTTTCATGCTCAGGGTGTCATGCTCGTTGCCAGGGGTTTCATGCACTGGGTGTCATGCTCGTTGCCAGGTGTTTCATGCACTGGGTGTCATGCTCGTTGCCAGGTGTTTCATGCACTGGGTGTCATGCTCGTTGCTAGGAGGTAGTCCTTGTTGCTAGAGCTGTGCTCCCAGTGCCACATATGTCCCCAGTGTACTTACATGCCCCAGTGCCAAATATAGTCATCCCCCCCATGTACCAGGTACACATATACCCCCCCAGTGCCACATATGCCCCCAGTGCCAGATATTCCCCCCAGTGCCACATATGCCCCCAGTGCCAGATATGCCCCCAGTGCCATATATTCCCCCCCAGTGCCAAATATGCCCCCAGTGCCAGATATCCCCCCCCCAGTGCCAGATATTCCCCCCGTGCCATATATGAGCCCAGTGCCAGATATTCCCCCCCAGTGCCAGATATTCCCCCCGTGCCATATATGCCCCCAGTGCCAGATATCCCCCCCAGTGCCATATATGCCCCCAGTGCCAGATATTCCCCCCCAGTGCCAGATATTCCCCCCCAGTGCCAGATATCCCCCCCCCAGTGCCAGATATTCCCCCCAGTGCCAGATATTCCCCCCAGTGCCATATATGCCCCAGTGCCAGATATCCCCCCCCCAGTCCCCCAGTGCCAGATATTCCCCCCAGTGCCATATATGCCCCAGTGCCAGATATCCCCCCCCCAGTGCCAGATATTCCCCCCAGTGCCATATATGCCCCAGTGCCAGATATCCCCCCCCCCAGTGCCATATATGCCCCCAGTGCCAGATATTCCCCCCCAGTGCCAGATATTCCCCCCGTGCCATATATGAGCCCAGTGCCAGATATTCCCCCCCAGTGCCAGATATTCCCCCCGTGCCATATATGCCCCCAGTGCCAGATATCCCCCCCAGTGCCATATATGCCCCCAGTGCCAGATATTCCCCCCCAGTGCCAGATATTCCCCACAGTGCCAGATATTCCCCCCAGTGCCATATATGCCCCAGTGCCAGATATCCCCCCCCCAGTGCCAGATATTCCCCCCAGTGCCATATATGCCCCAGTGCCAGATATCCCCCCCCCAGTGCCATATATGCCCCCAGTGCCAGATATGCCCCCAGTGCCAGATATTCCCCCCAGTGCCAGAAATGCCCCAGTGCCAGATATTCCCCCCCCCCGTGCCATATATGCCCCCCAGTGCCAGATATTCCCCCCCCCCCGTCGCTTTTTGGAGGGACACGGAGGGCACACTCGTCTCTCCTGTGTCCCTCCTGCTGCATCATCTCCGGCGTCCGCGGGTCTAATAGGGGGAAGTGACGGTTCGTGAGCCAATTAGAGCTCACGGACGGCACTTCCCCCTATTAGACCCGCGGCCGCCGGAGATGATGCAGCAGGAGGGACACAGGGAGGCGCGCTGTCCCTCCGTGTCCCTCCAACAAGCGGCGGAGGGAAGGAGACTGCAGACTGACATGCGGACGCTCGTCCGCATGTCAGTGTGCTGTAAATCAGTGGCGCCCCCGCAGCCCCTCGCCCCCTAGCCACCGCGAGGACTGCGGGGGCAGTAGTTACGCCACTGCCCTGGCCTATGTTCATGGCTAGTGGTTCAGCTTCACATGAGGATGGAAGCACTCAGCCTCTCGCTAGAAAAATTAAAAGACTTAAGCTGGCAAAAGCACAGCAAAGAACTGTGCGTTCTTCGAAATCACAAATCCACAAGGAGAGTCCAATTGTGTCGGTTGCGATGCCTGACCTTCCCAACACTGGACGTGAAGAGCATGCGCCTTCCACCATTTGCACGCCCCCTGCAAGTGCTGGAAGGAGCACCCGCAGTCCAGTTCCTGATAGTCAGATTGAAGATGTCAGTGTTGAAGTACACCAGAATGAGGAGGATATGGGTGTTGCTGGCGCTGGGGAGGAAATTGACAAGGAGGATTCTGATGGTGAGGTGGTTTGTTTAAGTCAGGCACCCGGGGAGACACCTGTTGTCCGTGGGAGGAATATGGCCATTGACATGCCTGGTGAAAATGCCAAAAAAATCAGCTCTTCGGTGTGGAAGTATTTCAACAGAAATGCGGACAACATTTGTCAAGCCGTGTGTTGCCTTTGTCAAGCTGTAATAAGTAGGGGTAAGGACGTTAACCACCTCGGAACATCCTCCCTTATACGTCACCTGCAGCGCATTCATCATAAGTCAGTGACAAGTTCAAATACTTTGGGCGACAGCGGAAGCAGTCCACTGACCAGTAAATCCCTTCCTCTTGTAACCAAGCTCACGCAAACCACCCCACCAACTCCCTCAGTGTCAATTTCCTCCTTCCCCAGGAATGCCAATAGTCCTGCAGGCCATGTCACTGGCAATTCTGACGAGTCCTCTCCTGCCTGGGATTCCTCCAATGCATCCTTGCGTGTAACGCCTACTGCTGCTGGCGCTGCTGTTGTTGCTGCTGGGAGTCGATGGTCATCCCAGAGGGGAAGTCGTAAGACCACTTTTACTACTTCCACCAAGCAATTGACTGTCCAACAGTCCTTTGCGAGGAAGATGAAATATCACAGCAGTCATCCTGCTGCAAAGCGGATAACTGAGGCCTTGGCATCCTGGGCGGTGAGAAACGTGGTTCCGGTATCCATCATTACTGCAGAGCCAACTATAGACTTGATTGAGGTACTGTGTCCCCGGTACCAAATACCATCTAGGTTCCATTTCTCTAGGCAGGCGATACCGAAAATGTACACAGACCTCAGAAAAAGACTCACCAGTGTCCTAAAAAATGCAGTTGTACCCAATGTCCACTTAACCACGGACATGTGGACAAGTGGAGCAGGGCAGACTCAGGACTATATGACTGTGACAGCCCACTGGGTAGATGTATTGACTCCCGCCGCAAGAACAGCAGCGGCGGCACCAGTAGCAGCATCTCGCAAACGCCAACTCTTTCCTAGGCAGGCTACGCTTTGTATCACCGCTTTCCAGAATACGCACACAGCTGAAAACCTCTTACGGCAACTGAGGAAGATCATCGCAGAATGGCTTACCCCAATTGGACTCTCCTGTGGATTTGTGGCATCGGCAATATTGTGTGTGCATTAAATATGGGCAAATTCCAGCACGTCCCATGTTTTGCACATACCTTGAATTTGGTGGTGCAGAATTATTTAAAAAAACGACAGGGGCGTGCACGAGATGCTGTCGGTGGCCAGAAGAATTGCGGGACACTTTCGGCGTACAGGCACCACGTACAGAAGACTGGAGCAACACCAAAAACGCCTGAACCTGCCCTGCCATCATCTGAAGCAAGAAGTGGTAACGAGGTGGAATTCAACCCTCTATATGCTTCAGAGGTTGGAGGAGCAGCAAAAGGCCATTCAAGCCTATACAACTGACCACGATATAGGAGGTGGAATGCACCTGTCTCAAGCGCAGTGGAGAATGATTTCAACGTTGTGCAAGGTTCTGCAACCTTTTGAACTTGCCACACGTGAAGTCAGTTCAGACACTGCCAGCCTGAGTCAGGTCATTCCCCTCATCAGGCTTTTGCAGAAGAAGCTGGAGACATTGAAGGAGGAGCTAACACTGAGCGATTCCGCTAGGCATGTGGGACTTGTGGATGGAGCCCTTAATTCGCTTAACAAGGATTCACGGGTGGTCAATCTGTTGAAATCAGAGCACTACATTTTGGCCACCGTGCTCGATCCTAGATTTAAAACCTACGTTGTATCGCTCTTTCCGGCAGACACAAGTCTGCAGGGGTTCAAAGAACTGCTGGTGAGAAAATTGTCAAGTCAAGCGGAACGCGACCTGTCAACATCTCCTCCTTCACATTCTCCCGCAACTGGGGGTGCGAGGAAAAGGCTCAGAATTCCGAGCCCACCCGCTGGCGGTGATGCAGGGCAGTCTGGAGCGACTGCTGATGCTGACATCTGGTCCGGACTGAAGGACCTGACAACGATTACGGACATGTCGACCCTGTCACTGAAATGATGGGTTGGTTAAAGTGTGCATGTCCTGTTTATACAACATAAGGGTGGGTGGGAGGGCCCAAGGACAATTCCATCTTGCACCTCTTTTTTCTTTCATTTTTCTTTGCGTCATGTGCTGTTTGGGGAGTGTTTTTTGGAAGGGCCATCCTGCGTGACACTGCAGTGCCACTCCTAGATGGGCCAGGTGTTTGTGTCGGCCACTAGGGTCACTTATCTTAGTCACACAGCTACCTCATTGCGCCTCTTTTTTTTCTTCTTTGCGTCATGTGCTGTTTGGGGAGTATTTTTTGGAAGGGCCATCCGGCCTGACACTGCAGTGCCACTCCTAGATGGGCCAGGTGTTTGTGTCGGCCACTAGGGTCGCTTAGCTTACTCACACAGCTACCTCATTGCGCCTCTTTTTTTCTTTGCGTCATGTGCTGTTTGGGGAGTGTTTTTTGGAAGGGCCATCCTGCGTGACACTGCAGTGCCACTCCTAGATGGGCCAGGTGTTTGTGTCGGCCACTTGGGTCGCTGAGCTTAGTCATCCAGCGACCTCGGTGCAAATTTTAGGACTAAAAATAATATTGTGAGGTGTGAGGTGTTCAGAATAGACTGAAAATGAGTGGAAATTATGGTTATTGAGGTTAATAATACTTTGGGATCAAAATGACCCCCAAATTCTATGATTTAAGCTGTTTTTTAGGGTTTTTTGAAAAAAACACCCGAATCCAAAACACACCCGAATCCGACAAAAAAAAATTCAGTGAGGTTTTGCCAAAACGCGTTCGAACCCAAAACACGGCCACGGAACCGAACCCAAAACCAAAACACAAAACCCGAAAAATTTCCGGTGCACATCTCTAGTAAATAGGCTGAGTGAGGGTAAACCTGGAAGGTGAACTGGGAAAAGATGAGGTAGGGTAAGAGGGCAAGAGTTAGGGCTGTGAGGAGGACTGGTAGGTTTTGATAACCAGGTGCATTTTCACAGCACGTTTCAAGCGCGCCAGACTAGTAAAGAGTCTGAAAGGCCAGGAGAGTTCCAGAGCAGGGGGGGTGATAGCTGCAGGAAGACAGACACTGACATTAACATAAAATAGTAATTATGGCTACAGTAGCCGTCTGCACTTGTCAGACTCAGGGTTCTATGTATTAAGCCTTAGAGATAAAGTGGACAGAGATAAAGTACCAGCCAATCACTGCCGTGTTACAGGCTGTTTAAAAAATGACAGTTAGGAGCTGGTTGGTTTGTATCTCCGTCCACTTAATCTCTCTCTAAGGCTTAGTACATACTGTAGACCTCTTAGAATCGGGCCCACAAAGCAACTTTTTTAAAATGCTGCAAAATTGTTAGAATAGGAGAGCGCTACTGCGCGATCTCCAACATGGCTTCTCCGGCTATGGTGCTTCATTAGAAGGCCACCGGTATTACTACTGCGCATGCGTGGCGCCATCTTGTTACTGTGTGTAAGTGACGTAGTGGGAGAAGGACGTCTCCCCCTTAGCTCCAAGAGACCTGAGAGCATTTACCCCATGATACTGCTGTTCTAGCACCCTACACCACTACACGCATAAAGGAGACAGTCACTGGCTGGTGAGCTGCCAGAACACCGCTACGCTACAAGATCAGCTTCATGCCATCAACCAGTGTAACAGTGAGTACGGCTGTATTATCACTTACTCAATAAATCAAACTACCTGGTTAAGTCAACGGACTTGTGATTGGGTCAAATACAAATTATATTGGTGTGTGCATTACTCTGCTAAACCACCACTACCCACACATTTGCAACAGGTTATGGGCCCAGAACACACAGTTGTAACAGACACACTGACACAAGTGGAAGAAAGGGCATTTATAAATGCTCAGTTATAAAAGGCACCAAAAATACACAAGTGGGAAAAAAAGTAGAGATGAGCGGGTTCGGTTCCTCGGATTCCGAACCCGCCCGAACTTCAGCTTTTTTTTACACGTATCCGAGCGACTCGGATCTTCCCGCCTTGCTCGGTTAACCCGAGCGCGCCCGAACGTCATCATGACGCTGTCGGATTCTCGCGAGGCTCGGATTCTATCGCGAGACTCGGATTCTATATAAGGAGCCGCGCGTCGCCGCCATTTTCACACGTGCATTGAGATTGATAGGGAGAGGACGTGGCTGGCGTCCTCTCCATTTAGATTAGAAGAGAGAGAGTGAGATTGAGACAGAGACACTTGATTTACTGGAGCTTAGGAGTACTAGAGAGTGCAGAGTTTACTAGTGACTGACCACTGACCAGTGACCACCAGTGCAGTTTTATTTAATATAATCCGTTCTCTGCCTGAAAAAAACGATACACAGTGACTCAGTCACATACCATATCTGTGCTCAGCCCAGTGTGCTGCATCATCTATGTATAATATCTGACTGTGCTCACACAGCTTAATTGTGGGGGAGACTGGGGAGCAGTTATAGGTTATAGCAGGAGCCAGGAGTACATATTATTAAAATTAAACAGTGCACACTTTTGCTGCAGGAGTGCCACTGCCAGTGTGACTGACCAGTGACCTGACCACACTGACCACCAGTATAGTATACTATATTGTGATTGCCTGAAAAAGTTAAACACTCGTCGTGTGACTTGTGTGGTGTTTTTTTATTCTATAAAAAACTCATTCTGCTGACAGACAGTGTCCAGCAGGTCCGTCATTATATAATATATACCTGTCCGGCTGCAGTAGTGATATATATATATTTTTTATATCATTATTTATCATCCAGTCGCAGCAGACACAGTACGGTAGTTCACGGCTGTAGCTACCTCTGTGTCGGCACTCGGCAGTCCATCCATAATTGTATACCACCTACCCGTGGTTTTTTTTTTCTTTCTTCTTTATACATACTACATCTCATTATCATCCAGTCTATATTAGCAGCAGACACAGTACAGTATGGTAGTCCACGGCTGTAGCTACCTCTGTGTCGGCACTCGGCAGTCCATCCATAATTGTATACCACCTACCCGTGGTTTTTTTCTTCTTCTTTATACATACTACATCTCATTATCATCCGGTCTATATTAGCAGCAGACACAGTACAGTACGGTAGTCCACAGCTGTAGCTACCTCTGTGTCGGCACTCGGCAGTCCATCCATAATTGTATACCACCTACCCGTGGTTTTTTTTTCTTTCTTCTTTATACATACTACATCTCATTATCAACCAGTCTATATTAGCAGCAGACACAGTACAGTACGGTAGTCCACGGCTGTAGCTACCTCTGTGTCGGCACTCGGCAGTCCGTCCATAATTGTATACCACCTACCCGTGGTTTTTTTTTCTTTCTTCTTTATACATACTACATCTCATTATCATCCAGTCTATATTAGCAGCAGACACAGTACAGTACGGTAGTCCACGGCTGTAGCTACCTCTGTGTCGGCACTCGGCAGTCCTTCCATAATTGTATACCACCTACCCGTGGTTTTTTTCTTCTTCTTTATACATACTACATCTCATTATCATCCAGTCTATATTAGCAGCAGACACAGTACAGTACGGTAGTCCACGGCTGTAGCTACCTCTGTGTCGGCACTCGGCAGTCCGTCCATAATTGTATACCACCTACCCGTGGTTTTTTTTTCTTTCTTCTTTATACATACTACATCTCATTATCATCCAGTCTATATTAGCAGCAGACACAGTACAGTACGGTAGTCCACGGCTGTAGCTACCTCTGTGTCGGCACTCGGCAGTCCATCCATAATTGTATACCACCTACCCGTGGTTTTTTTTTCCTTCTTTATACATACTACATCTCATTATCATCCAGTCTATATTAGCAGCAGACACAATACAGTACGGTAGTCCACGGCTGTAGCTACCTCTGTGTCGGCACTCGGCAGTCCGTCCATAATTGTATACCACCTACCCGTGGTTTTTTTTTCTTTCTTCTTTATACATACTACATCTCATTATCATCCAGTCTATATTAGCAGCAGACACAGTACAGTACGGTAGTCCACGGCTGTAGCTACCTCTGTGTCGGCACTCGGCAGTCCGTCCATAATTGTATACCACCTACCCGTGGTTTTTTTTTCTTTCTTCTTTATACATACTACATCTCATTATCATCCAGTCTATATTAGCAGCAGACACAGTACAGTACGGTAGTCCACGGCTGTAGCTACCTCTGTGTCGGCACTCGGCAGTCCATCCATAATTGTATACCACCTACCCGTGGTTTTTTCTTCTTCTTTATACATACTACATCTCATTATCATCCAGTCTATATTAGCAGCAGACACAGTACAGTACGGTAGTCCACGGCTGTAGCTACCTCTGTGTCGGCACTCGGCAGTCCATCCATAATTGTATACCACCTACCCGTGTTTTTTATTTTTTCTTCTTTATACATACTATATCTCATTATCATCCAGTCTATATTAGCAGCAGACACAGTACAGTACGGTAGTCCACGGCTGTAGCTACCTCTGTGTCGGCACTCGGCAGTCCATCCATAATTGTATACCACCTACCCGTGGTTTTTTTTTCTTTCTTCTTTATACATACTACATCTCATTATCATCCAGTCTATATTAGCAGCAGACACAGTACAGTACGGTAGTCCACGGCTGTAGCTACCTCTGTGTCGGCACTCGGCAGTCCGTCCATAATTGTATACCACCTACCCGTGGTTTTTTTTTCTTTCTTCTTTATACATACATACTACATCTCATTATCAACCAGTCTATATTAGCAGCAGACACAGTACAGTACGGTAGTCCACGGCTGTAGCTACCTCTGTGTCGGCACTCGGCAGCCCATCCATAATTGTATACTAGTATCCATCCATCTCCATTGTTTACCTGAGGTGCCTTTTAGTTGTGCCTATTAAAATATGGAGAACAAAAATGTTGAGGTTCCAAAATTAGGGAAAGATCAAGATCCACTTCCACCTCGTGCTGAAGCTGCTGCCACTAGTCATGGCCGAGACGATGAAATGCCAGCAACGTCGTCTGCCAAGGCCGATGCCCAATGTCATAGTACAGAGCATGTCAAATCCAAAACACCAAATATCAGTAAAAAAAAGGACTCCAAAACCTAAAATAAAATTGTCGGAGGAGAAGCGTAAACTTGCCAATATGCCATTTACCACACGGAGTGGCAAGGAACGGCTGAGGCCCTGGCCTATGTTCATGGCTAGTGGTTCAGCTTCACATGAGGATGGAAGCACTCAGCCTCTCGCTAGAAAAATGAAAAGACTCAAGCTGGAAAAAGCACAGCAAAGAACTGTGCGTTCTTCGAAATCCCAAATCCACAAGGAGAGTCCAATTGTGTCGGTTGCGATGCCTGACCTTCCCAACACTGGACGTGAAGAGCATGCGCCTTCCACCATTTGCACGCCCCCTGCAAGTGCTGGAAGGAGCACCCGCAGTCCAGTTCCTGATAGTCAGATTGAAGATGTCAGTGTTGAAGTACACCAGGATGAGGAGGACATGGGTGTTGCTGGCGCTGGGGAGGAAATTGACCAGGAGGATTCTGATGGTGAGGTGGTTTGTTTAAGTCAGGCACCCGGGGAGACACCTGTTGTCCGTGGGAGGAATATGGCCGTTGACATGCCTGGTGAAAATACCAAAAAAATCAGCTCTTCGGTGTGGAAGTATTTCACCAGAAATGCGACAACATTTGTCAAGCCGTGTGTTCCCTTTGTCAAGCTGTAATAAGTAGGGGTAAGGACGTTAACCACCTCGGAACATCCTCCCTTATACGTCACCTGCAGCGCATTCATAATAAGTCAGTGACAAGTTCAAAAACTTTGGCCGACAGCGGAAGCAGTCCACTGACCAGTAAATCCCTTCCTCTTGTAACCAAGCTCACGCAAACCACCCCACCAACTCCCTCAGTGTCAATTTCCTCCTTCCCCAGGAATGCCAATAGTCCTGCAGGCCATGTCACTGGCAATTCTGATGATTCCTCTCCTGCCTGGGATTCCTCCGATGCATCCTTGCATGTAACGCCTACTGCTGCTGGCGCTGCTGTTGTTGCTGCTGGGAGTCGATGGTCATCCCAGAGGGGAAGTCGTAAGCCCACTTGTACTACTTCCAGTAAGCAATTGACTGTTCAACAGTCCTTTGCGAGGAAGATGAAATATCACAGCAGTCATCCTGCTGCAAAGCGGATAACTGAGGCCTTGACAACTATGTTGGTGTTAGACGTGCGTCCGGTATCCGCCGTTAGTTCACAGGGAACTAGACAATTTATTGAGGCAGTGTGCCCCCGTTACCAAATACCATCTAGGTTCCACTTCTCTAGGCAGGCGATACCGAGAATGTACACGGACGTCAGAAAAAGACTCACCAGTGTCCTAAAAAATGCAGTTGTACCCAATGTCCACTTAACCACGGACATGTGGACAAGTGGAGCAGGGCAGACTCAGGACTATATGACTGTGACAGCCCACTGGGTAGATGTATTGACTCCCGCCGCAAGAACAGCAGCGGCGGCACCAGTAGCAGCATCTCGCAAACGCCAACTCTTTCCTAGGCAGGCTACGCTTTGTATCACCGCTTTCCAGAATACGCACACAGCTGAAAACCTCTTACGGCAACTGAGGAAGATCATCGCAGAATGGCTTACCCCAATTGGACTCTCCTGTGGATTTTTGGCATCGGCAATATTGTGTGTGCATTAAATATGGGCAAATTCCAGCACGTCCCATGTTTTGCACATACCTTGAATTTGGTGGTGCAGAATTATTTAAAAAACGACAGGGGCGTGCAAGAGATGCTGTCGGTGGCCAGAAGAATTGCGGGACACTTTCGGCGTAAAGGCACCACATACAGAAGACTGGAGCAACACCAAAAACGCCTGAACCTGCCCTGCCATCATCTGAAGCAAGAAGTGGTAACGAGGTGGAATTCAACCCTCTATATGCTTCAGAGGTTGGAGGAGCAGCAAAAGGCCATTCAAGCCTATACAACTGAGCACGATATAGGAGGTGGAATGCACCTGTCTCAAGCGCAGTGGAGAATGATTTCAACGTTGTGCAAGGTTCTGCAACCTTTTGAACTTGCCACACGTGAAGTCAGTTCAGACACTGCCAGCCTGAGTCAGGTCATTCCCCTCATCAGGCTTTTGCAGAAGAAGCTGGAGACATTGAAGGAGGAGCTAACACTGAGCGATTCCGCTAGGCATGTGGGACTTGTGGATGGAGCCCTTAATTCGCTTAACAAGGATTCACGGGTGGTCAATCTGTTGAAATCAGAGCACTACATTTTGGCCACCGTGCTCGATCCTAGATTTAAAACCTACGTTGTATCGCTCTTTCCGGCAGACACAAGTCTGCAGGGGTTCAAAGAACTGCTGGTGAGAAAATTGTCAAGTCAAGCGGAACGCGACCTGTCAACATCTCCTCCTTCACATTCTCCCGCAACTGGGGGTGCGAGGAAAAGGCTCAGAATTCCGAGCCCACCCGCTGGCGGTGATGCAGGGCAGTCTGGAGCGACTGCTGATGCTGACATCTGGTCCGGACTGAAGGACCTGACAACGATTACGGACATGTCGTCTACTGTCACTGCATATGATTCTCTCACCATTGAAAGAATGGTGGAGGATTATATGAGTGACCGCATCCAAGTAGGCACGTCAGACAGTCCGTACGTATACTGGCAGGAAAAAGAGGCAATTTGGAGGCCCTTGCACAAACTGGCTTTATTCTACCTAAGTTGCCCTCCCACAAGTGTGTACTCCGAAAGAGTGTTTAGTGCCGCCGCTCACCTTGTCAGCAATCGGCGTACGAGGTTACTTCCAGAAAATGTGGAGAAGATGATGTTCATTAAAATGAATTATAATCAATTCCTCCATGGAGACATTCACCAGCAGCAATTGCCTCCACAAAGTACACAGGGAGCTGTGATGGTGGATTCCAGTGGGGACGAATTGATAATCTGTGAGGAGGGGGATGTACACGGTGATGAATTGGAGGATGATGATGAGGTGGACATCTTGCCTCTGTAGAGCCAGTTTGTGCAAGGAGAGATTAATTGCTTCTTTTTTGGTGGGGGTCCAAACCAACCCGTCATTTCAGTCACAGTCGTGTGACAGACCCTGTCACTGAAATGATGGGTTGGTTAAAGTGTGCATGTCCTGTTTATACAACATAAGGGTGGGTGGGAGGGCCCAAGGACAATTCCATCTTGCATCTCTTTTTTCTTTCATTTTTCTTTGCGTCATGTGCTGTTTGGGGAGTGTTTTTTGGAAGGGCCATCCTGCGTGACACTGCAGTGCCACTCCTAGATGGGCCAGGTGTTTGTGTCGGCCACTAGGGTCACTTATCTTAGTCACACAGCTACCTCATTGCGCCTCTTTTTTTTCTTCTTTGCGTCATGTGCTGTTTGGGGAGTATTTTTTGGAAGGGCCATCCGGCCTGACACTGCAGTGCCACTCCTAGATGGGCCAGGTGTTTGTGTCGGCCACTAGGGTCGCTTAGCTTACTCACACAGCTACCTCATTGCGCCTCTTTTTTTCTTTGCGTCATGTGCTGTTTGGGGAGTGTTTTTTGGAAGGGCCATCCTGCGTGACACTGCAGTGCCACTCCTAGATGGGCCAGGTGTTTGTGTCGGCCACTTGGGTCGCTGAGCTTAGTCATCCAGCGACCTCGGTGCAAATTTTAGGACTAAAAATAATATTGTGAGGTGTGAGGTGTTCAGAATAGACTGAAAATGAGTGGAAATTATGGTTATTGAGGTTAATAATACTTTGGGATCAAAATGACCCCCAAATTCTATGATTTAAGCTGTTTTTTAGGGTTTTTTGAAAAAAACACCCAAATCCAAAACACACCCGAATCCGACAAAAAAAATTCGGTGAGGTTTTGCCAAAACGCGTTCGAACCCAAAACACGGCCACGGAACCGAACCCAAAACCAAAACACAAAACCCGAAAAATTTCCGGTGCACATCTCTAGTAAATAGGCTGAGTGAGGGTAAACCTGGAAGGTGAACTGGGAAAAGATGAGGTAGGGTAAGAGGGCAAGAGTTAGGGCTGTGAGGAGGACTGGTAGGTTTTGATAACCAGGTGCATTTTCACAGCACGTTTCAAGCGCGCCAGACTAGTAAAGAGTCTGAAAGGCCAGGAGAGTTCCAGAGCAGGGGGGGTGATAGCTGCAGGAAGACAGACACTGACATTAACATAAAATAGTAATTATGGCTACAGTAGCCGTCTGCACTTGTCAGACTCAGGGTTCTATGTATTAAGCCTTAGAGATAAAGTGGACAGAGATAAAGTACCAGCCAATCACTGCCGTGTTACAGGCTGTTTAAAAAATGACAGTTAGGAGCTGGTTGGTTTGTATCTCCGTCCACTTAATCTCTCTCTAAGGCTTAGTACATACTGTAGACCTCTTAGAATCGGGCCCACAAAGCAACTTTTTTAAAATGCTGCAAAATTGTTAGAATAGGAGAGCGCTACTGCGCGATCTCCAACATGGCTTCTCCGGCTATGGTGTTTCATTAGAAGGCCACCGGTATTACTACTGCGCATGCGTGGCGCCATCTTGTTACTGTGTGTAAGTGACGTAGTGGGAGAAGGACGTCTCCCCCTTAGCTCCAAGAGACCTGAGAGCATTTACCCCATGATACTGCTGTTCTAGCACCCTACACCACTACCCGCATAAAGGAGACAGTCACTGGCTGGTGAGCTGCCAGAACACCGCTACGCTACAAGATCAGCTTCATGCCATCAACCAGTGTAACAGTGAGTACGGCTGTATTATCACTTACTCAATAAATCAAACTACCTGGTTAAGTCAACGGACTTGTGATTGGGTCAAATACAAATTATATTGGTGTGTGCATTACTCTGCTAAACCACCACTACCCACACATTTGCAACAGGTTATGGGCCCAGAACACACAGTTGTAACAGACACACTGACACAAGTGGAAGAAAGGGCATTTATAAATGCTCAGTTATAAAAGGCACCAAAAATACACAAGTGGGAAAAAAAGTAGAGATGAGCGGGTTCGGTTCCTCGGAATCCGAACCCGCCCGAACTTCAGCTTTTTTTACACGGATCCGAGCGACTCGGATCTTCCCGCCTTGCTCGGTTAACCCGAGCGCGCCCGAACGTCATCATGACGCTGTCGGATTCTCGCGAGGCTCGGATTCTATCGCGAGACTCGGATTCTATATAAGGAGCCGCGCGTCGCCGCCATTTTCACACGTGCATTGAGATTGATAGGGAGAGGACGTGGCTGGCGTCCTCTCCATTTAGATTAGAAGAGAGAGAGTGAGATTGAGACAGAGACACTTGATTTACTGGAGCTTAGGAGTACTAGAGAGTGCAGAGTTTACTAGTGACTGACCACTGACCAGTGACCACCAGTGCAGTTTTATTTAATATAATCCGTTCTCTGCCTGAAAAAAACGATACACAGTGACTCAGTCACATACCATATCTGTGCTCAGCCCAGTGTGCTGCATCATCTATGTATAATATCTGACTGTGCTCACACAGCTTAATTGTGGGGGAGACTGGGGAGCAGTTATAGGTTATAGCAGGAGCCAGGAGTACATATTATTAAAATTAAATAGTGCACACTTTTGCTGCAGGAGTGCCACTGCCAGTGTGACTGACCAGTGACCTGACCACACTGACCACCAGTATAGTATACTATATTGTGATTGCCTGAAAAAGTTAAACACTCGTCGTGTGACTTGTGTGGTGTTTTTTTATTCTATAAAAAACTCATTCTGCTGACAGACAGTATCCAGCAGGTCCGTCATTATATAATATATACCTGTCCGGCTGCAGTAGTGATATATATATATATTTTTTATATCATTATTTATCATCCAGTCGCAGCAGACACAGTACGGTAGTTCACGGCTGTAGCTACCTCTGTGTCGGCACTCGGCAGTCCATCCATAATTGTATACCACCTACCCGTGGTTTTTTTTTTCTTTCTTCTTTATACATACTACATCTCATTATCATCCAGTCTATATTAGCAGCAGACACAGTACAGTACGGTAGTCCACGGCTGTAGCTACCTCTGTGTCGGCACTCGGCAGTCCATCCATAATTGTATACCACCTACCCGTGGTTTTTTTTTTCTTCTTTATACATACTACATCTCATTATCATCCGGTCTATATTAGCAGCAGACACAGTACAGTACGGTAGTCCACGGCTGTAGCTACCTCTGTGTCGGCACTCGGCAGTCCATCCATAATTGTATACCACCTACCCGTGGTTTTTTTTTCTTTCTTCTTTATACATACTACATCTCATTATCAACCAGTCTATATTAGCATCAGACACAGTACAGTACGGTAGTCCACGGCTGTAGCTACCTCTGTGTCGGCACTCGGCAGTCCGTCCATAATTGTATACCACCTACCCGTGGTTTTTTTTTCTTTCTTCTTTATACATACTACATCTCATTATCATCCAGTCTATATTAACAGCAGACACAGTACAGTACGGTAGTCCACGGCTGTAGCTACCTCTGTGTCGGCACTCGGCAGTCCATCCATAATTGTATACCACCTACCCGTGGTTTTTTTTTCTTCTTTATACATACTACATCTCATTATCATCCAGTCTATATTAGCAGCAGACACAGTACAGTACGGTAGTCCACGGCTGTAGCTACCTCTGTGTCGGCACTCGGCAGTCCGTCCATAATTGTATACCACCTACCCGTGGTTTTTTTTTCTTTCTTCTTTATACATACTACATCTCATTATCATCCAGTCTATATTAGCAGCAGACACAGTACAGTACGGTAGTCCACGGCTGTAGCTACCTCTGTGTCGGCACTCGGCAGTCCATCCATAATTGTATACCACCTACCCGTGGTTTTTTTTTTCTTCTTTATACATACTACATCTCATTATCATCCAGTCTATATTAGCAGCAGACACAGTACAGTACGGTAGTCCACGGCTGTAGCTACCTCTGTGTCGGCACTCGGCAGTCCGTCCATAATTGTATACCACCTACCCGTGGTTTTTTTTTCTTTCTTCTTTATACATACTACATCTCATTATCATCCAGTCTATATTAGCAGCAGACACAGTACAGTACGGTAGTCCACGGCTGTAGCTACCTCTGTGTCGGCACTCGGCAGTCCTTCCATAATTGTATACCACCTACCCGTGGTTTTTTTTTCTTTCTTCTTTATACATACTACATCTCATTATCATCCAGTCTATATTAGCAGCAGACACAGTACAGTACGGTAGTCCACGGCTGTAGCTACCTCTGTGTCGGCACTCGGCAGTCCATCCATAATTGTATACCACCTACCCGTGGTTTTTTTTTTCTTCTTTATACATACTACATCTCATTATCATCCAGTCTATATTAGCAGCAGACACAGTACAGTACGGTAGTCCACGGCTGTAGCTACCTCTGTGTCGGCACTCGGCAGTCCATCCATAATTGTATACCACCTACCCGTGGTTTTTTTTTCTTTCTTCTTTATACATACTACATCTCATTATCATCCAGTCTATATTAGCAGCAGACACAGTACAGTACGGTAGTCCACGGCTGTAGCTACCTCTGTGTCGGCACTCGGCAGTCCGTCCATAATTGTATACCACCTACCCGTGGTTTTTTTTTCTTTCTTCTTTATACATACTACATCTCATTATCATCCAGTCTATATTAGCAGCAGACACAGTACAGTACGGTAGTCCACGGCTGTAGCTACCTCTGTGTCGGCACTCGGCAGTCCGTCCATAATTGTATACCACCTACCCGTGGGTTTTTTTTCTTTCTTCTTTATACATACATACTACATCTCATTATCAACCAGTCTATATTAGCAGCAGACACAGTACAGTACGGTAGTCCACAGCTGTAGCTACCTCTGTGTCGGCACTCGGCAGTCCATCCATAATTGTATACTAGTATCCATCCATCTCCATTGTTTACCTGAGGTGCCTTTTAGTTGTGCCTATTAAAATATGGAGAACAAAAATGTTGAGGTTCCAAAATTAGGGAAAGATCAAGATCCACTTCCACCTCGTGCTGAAGCTGCTGCCACTAGTCATGGCCGAGACGATGAAATGCCAGCAACGTCGTCTGCCAAGGCCGATGCCCAATGTCATAGTACAGAGCATGTCAAATCCAAAACACCAAATATCAGTAAAAAAAAGGACTCCAAAACCTAAAATAAAATTGTCGGAGGAGAAGCGTAAACTTGCCAATATGCCATTTACCACACGGAGTGGCAAGGAACGGCTGAGGCCCTGGCCTATGTTCATGGCTAGTGGTTCAGCTTCACATGAGGATGGAAGCACTCAGCCTCTCGCTAGAAAAATGAAAAGACTCAAGCTGGAAAAAGCACAGCAAAGAACTGTGCGTTCTTCGAAATCCCAAATCCACAAGGAGAGTCCAATTGTGTCGGTTGCGATGCCTGACCTTCCCAACACTGGACGTGAAGAGCATGCGCCTTCCACCATTTGCACGCCCCCTGCAAGTGCTGGAAGGAGCACCCGCAGTCCAGTTCCTGATAGTCAGATTGAAGATGTCAGTGTTGAAGTACACCAGGATGAGGAGGATATGGGTGTTGCTGGCGCTGGGGAGGAAATTGACCAGGAGGATTCTGATGGTGAGGTGGTTTGTTTAAGTCAGGCACCCGGGGAGACACCTGTTGTCCGTGGGAGGAATATGGCCGTTGACATGCCTGGTGAAAATACCAAAAAAATCAGCTCTTCGGTGTGGAAGTATTTCACCAGAAATGCGGACAACATTTGTCAAGCCGTGTGTTCCCTTTGTCAAGCTGTAATAAGTAGGGGTAAGGACGTTAACCACCTCGGAAAAACATCCTCCCTTATACGTCACCTGCAGCGCATTCATAATAAGTCAGTGACAAGTTCAAAAACTTTGGCCGACAGCGGAAGCAGTCCACTGACCAGTAAATCCCTTCCTCTTGTAACCAAGCTCACGCAAACCACCCCACCAACTCCCTCAGTGTCAATTTCCTCCTTCCCCAGGAATGCCAATAGTCCTGCAGGCCATGTCACTGGCAATTCTGATGATTCCTCTCCTGCCTGGGATTCCTCCAATGCATCCTTGCGTGTAACGCCTACTGCTGCTGGCGCTGCTGTTGTTGCTGCTGGGAGTCGATGGTCATCCCAGAGGGGAAGTCGTAAGCCCACTTGTACTACTTCCAGTAAGCAATTGACTGTTCAACAGTCCTTTGCGAGGAAGATGAAATATCACAGCAGTCATCCTGCTGCAAAGCGGATAACTGAGGCCTTGACAACTATGTTGGTGTTAGACGTGCGTCCGGTATCCGCCGTTAGTTCACAGGGAACTAGACAATTTATTGAGGCAGTGTGCCCCCGTTACCAAATACCATCTAGGTTCCACTTCTCTAGGCAGGCGATACCGAGAATGTACACGGACGTCAGAAAAAGACACACCAGTGTCCTAAAAAATGCAGTTGTACCCAATGTCCACTTAACCACGGACATGTGGACAAGTGGAGCAGGGCAGGGTCAGGACTATATGACTGTGACAGCCCACTGGGTAGATGTATGGACTCCCGCCGCAAGAACAGCAGCGGCGGCACCAGTAGCAGCATCTCGCAAACGCCAACTCTTTCCTAGGCAGGCTACGCTTTGTATCACCGCTTTCCAGAATACGCACACAGCTGAAAACCTCTTACGGCAACTGAGGAAGATCATCGCGGAATGGCTTACCCCAATTGGACTCTCCTCTGGATTTGTGGCATCGGACAACGCCAGCAATATTGTGTGTGCATTAAATATGGGCAAATTCCAGCACGTCCCATGTTTTGCACATACCTTGAATTTGGTGGTGCAGAATTTTTTAAAAAACGACAGGGGCATGCAAGAGATGCTGTCGGTGGCCAGAAGAATTGCGGGACACTTTCGGCGTACAGGCACCACGTACAGAAGACTGGAGCACCACCAAAAACTACTGAACCTGCCCTGCCATCATCTGAAGCAAGAAGTGGTAACGAGGTGGAATTCAACCCTCTATATGCTACTGAGGTTGGAGGAGCAGCAAAAGGCCATTCAAGCCTATACAATTGAGCACGATATAGGAGGTGGAATGCACCTGTCTCAAGCGCAGTGGAGAATGATTTCAACGTTGTGCAAGGTTCTGATGCCCTTTGAACTTGCCACACGTGAAGTCAGTTCAGACACTGCCAGCCTGAGTCAGGTCATTCCCCTCATCAGGCTTTTGCAGAAGAAGCTGGAGACATTGAAGGAGGAGCTAACACGGAGCGATTCCGCTAGGCATGTGGGACTTGTGGATGGAGCCCTTAATTCGCTTAACAAGGATTCACGGGTGGTCAATCTGTTGAAATCAGAGCACTACATTTTGGCCACCGTGCTCGATCCTAGATTTAAAGCCTACCTTGGATCTCTCTTTCCGGCAGACACAAGTCTGCTGGGGTTGAAAGACCTGCTGGTGAGAAAATTGTCAAGTCAAGCGGAACGCGACCTGTCAACATCTCCTCCTTCACATTCTCCCGCAACTGGGGGTGCGAGGAAAAGGCTCAGAATTCCGAGCCCACCCGCTGGCGGTGATGCAGGGCAGTCTGGAGCGACTGCTGATGCTGACATCTGGTCCGGACTGAAGGACCTGACAACGATTACGGATACGGACATGTCGTCTACTGGCACTGCATATGATTCTCTCCCCATTGAAAGAATGGTGGAGGATTATATGAGTGACCGCATCCAAGTAGGCACGTCACACAGTCCGTACTTATACTGGCAGGAAAAAGAGGCAATTTGGAGGCCCTTGCACAAACTGGCTTTATTCTACCTAAGTTGCCCTCCCACAAGTGTGTACTCCGAAAGAGTGTTTAGTGCCGCCGCTCACCTTGTCAGCAATCGGCGTACGAGGTTACATCCAGAAAATGTGGAGAAGATGATGTTCATTAAAATGAATTATAATCAATTCCTCCGCGGAGACATTGACCAGCAGCAATTGCCTCCACAAAGTACACAGGGAGCTGAGATGGTGGATTCCAGTGGGGACGAATTGATAATCTGTGAGGAGGGGGATGTACACGGTGATATATCGGAGGATGATGATGAGGTGGACATCTTGCCTCTGTAGAGCCAGTTTGTGCAAGGAGAGATTAATTGCTTCTTTTTTTGGGGGGGTCCAAACCAACCCGTCATATCAGTCACAGTCGTGTGGCAGACCCTGTCACTGAAATGATGGGTTGGTTAAAGTGTGCATGTCCTGTTTTGTTTATACAACATAAGGGTGGGTGGGAGGGCCCAAGGACAATTCCATCTTGCACCTCTTTTTTCTTTTATTTTTCTTTGCGTCATGTGCTGTTTGGGGAGGGTTTTTTGGAAGGGCCATCCTGCGTGACACTGCAGTGCCACTCCTAGATGGGCCCGGTGTTTGTGTCGGCCACTAGGGTCGCTTATCTTACTCACACAGTCAGCTACCTCATTGCGCCTCTTTTTTTCTTTGCGTCATGTGCTGTTTGGGGAGGGTTTTTTGGAAGGGACATCCTGCGTGACACTGCAGTGCCACTCCTAGATGGGCCCGGTGTTTGTGTCGGCCACTAGGGTCGCTTATCTTACTCACACAGTCAGCTACCTCATTGCGCCTCTTTTTTTCTTTGCGTCATGTGCTGTTTGGGGAGGGTTTTTTGGAAGGGACATCCTGCGTGACACTGCAGTGCCACTCCTAGATGGGCCCGGTGTTTGTGTCGGCCACTAGGGTCGCTTATCTTACTCACACAGTCAGCTACCTCATTGCGCCTCTTTTTTTCTTTGCGTCATGTGCTGTTTGGGGAGGGTTTTTTGGAAGGGACATCCTGCGTGACACTGCAGTGCCACTTCTAGATGGGCCCGGTGTTTGTGTCGGCCACTAGGGTCGCTTATCTTACTCACACAGTCTGCTACCTCATTGCGCCTCTTTTTTTCTTTGCATCATGTGCTGTTTGGGGAGGGTTTTTTGGAAGGGACATCCTGCGTGACACTGCAGTGCCACTCCTAGATGGGCCCGGTGTTTGTGTCGGCCACTAGGGTCGCTTATCTTACTCACACAGTCAGCTACCTCATTGCGCCTCTTTTTTTCTTTGCGTCATGTGCTGTTTGGGGAGGGTTTTTTGGAAGGGACATCCTGCGTGACACTGCAGTGCCACTCCTAGATGGGCCCGGTGTTTGTGTCGGCCACTAGGGTCGCTTATCTTACTCACACAGCGACCTCGGTGCAAATTTTAGGACTAAAAATAATATTGTGAGGTGTGAGGTATTCAGAATAGACTGAAAATGAGTGGAAATTATGGTTTTTGAGGTTAATAATACTTTGGGATCAAAATGACCCCCAAATTCTATGATTTAAGCTGTTTTTTAGGGTTTTTTGAAAAAAACACCCGAATCCAAAACACACCCGAATCCGACAAAAAAAATTCGGTGAGGTTTTGCCAAAACGCGGTCGAACCCAAAACACGGCCGCGGAACCGAACCCAAAACCAAAACACAAAACCCGAAAAATTTCCGGCGCTCATCTCTAAAAAAAAGGCAGCCAAAGCACACAGAGTATACGCAGAAATGCCCCAGGCACTACTGCTGCCAGCAACTGGCTTTTATTTATGACATTGCAGTGCCTGGAAGGCTTCTCTAATGATGGCGTAAGCACAGGGCATCCTATTCCTATGGGCTTAATTGGAAGTTGCCCATGGGCCCCAGGACTGCAAGGGCCCATAGATGTTGTCCCCCCCCCCCCCCATCCACCAGTTATAGCTGCCGCAGCTGCCGATAACACATCCCCCTTCCCCCGGAAAGAACACTAGCCACTTCCATCAATATCACAACCCCCCTTCCCCCAGGAAAGAACAGCCGCCGCTAGTAGCACCCCCCACCCTTTCCTGAGTGTGCCTGCCCACATCCCCACACCAGGAGCCAAGAATACCCGCCTGAGTGCAGATGGGGACATTTAGAGAAGTGGATGTGGTGGGGGGTGGGGGTGGGGTGGATGGGGGGGGGGGGGCCACTAGGAAGAAGCACTATCACTGTAAGGCAATCAGTTTTACTGGAGCTACTGTAGACTCCTGCATTAATTGGAGACTCAGCAGAAGTGATTGCTGGTGATTGGAGCGTGCAGATCCCCGCTGCAGGGGAGATGACAGATCCAGGCTCCGCGGTAGATAACAGATCCAGGCTACAGAGAAGAGAACAGAAGCTGGACTGCAGCAGAGTTTCCACAGGAGGAAAGACATGGGGGTTTATTTACTAATATTCGTGTTTGTGCCGATTTTTAGGGAGTTTGATCTCGAATTTTATCGGACGTATTTTACTGCAACTTTTTGAATCCATCTACGGTAATTTACTAAGCTGCCGAGTTTTCTATTTTCGTATTTTCCGATGTTGATGTGATTCGTATTGTCTGGCAGTGTTTTACAGGAGTGATTAGTAAAACACTGCCGGACATAACACAATGAAGTCCGGCCGGATCAGTGAGATCCGTGCAGGGCTTCATTGTGTACATTATGATAAGAGTGTAAATAGTTAAAAATTCAAGGAAAAAATTGCATGGAGTCCCCCTTCCTAAGCATAACCAGCCTCGGGCTCTTTGAGCCGGTCCTGGTTGTAGAAATACAGGGGAAAAATTGCGTAGGGTACCCCCATATTTATACAACCAGCACCAGGCTCTGCGTCAGGTCCTGGTATAAAAAATAGTGATGAGCGAGGTTCGGTTTTACTCGGTTTTACTCGGTTCTCAAAACGGCATCTTATTGGCTATCCAAAACACGTGACATCCGAGAGCCAATACGATGCTGTTTTGAGAACCGAGTAAAACCGAGTAAAACCGAGTAAAACCGAATCCGCTCATCACTAATAAAAAATATGGGGGACAAAAGATGTAGGGGTCCCCCGTATTTTTAAAACCAGCACCGGGCTCCACTAGCCAGAGAGATAATGCCACAGCCGAGGGACACTTTTATATTGGTCCCTGCGGCCGTGGCATTACCCCCCCCTTCCCCCCCAAGTAGTCACCACTGGCCGGGTTACCCTGGAGAAGTGGGACCCCTTAAATCAAGGGGTCCCCCCTACAGCCTCCCAAGGGCCAGAGATGAAGCCCGAGTCTGTCCCCCCCATCCCTGGGCAGTGAATGGGGGGCTGATAGCCTTTGTGTAAAAATAAGAATATTGTTTTTTGTTGAAGAACTACAAGTCCCAGCAAGTCTCCCCGCAAGGTGGTACTTGGAAAACCACAAGTACCAGCATGCGGGGAAATAACGGGTCCGCTGGTACCTGTAGTTCTACAATTAAAAAAATAAGAATTTACTTACCGATAATTCTATTTCTCATAGTCCGTAGTGGATGCTGGGGACTCCGTAAGGACCATGGGGGATAGCGGCTCCGCAGGAGACTGGGCACATCTAAAGAAAGCTTTAGGACTATCTGGTGTGCACTGGCTCCTCCCCCTATGACCCTCCTCCAAGCCTCAGTTAGGATACTGTGCCCGGACGAGCGTACACAATAAGGAAGGATTTTGAATCCCGGGTAAGACTCATACCAGCCACACCAATCACACCGTATAACCTGTGATCTGAACCCAGTTAACAGCATGATAACAGAGGAGCCTCTGAAAGATGGCTCACAACAATAATAACCCGATTTTTGTAACAATAACTATGTACAAGTATTGCAGATAATCCGCACTTGGGATGGGCGCCCAGCATCCACTACGGACTATGAGAAATAGAATTATCGGTAAGTAAATTCTTATTTTCTCTAACGTCCTAAGTGGATGCTGGGGACTCCGTAAGGACCATGGGGATTATACCAAAGCTCCCAAACGGGCGGGAGAGTGCGGATGACTCTGCAGCACCAAATGAGAGAACTCCAGGTCCTCCTCAGCCAGGATATCAATTTTGTAGAATTTTACAAACGTATTTGCTCCTGACCAAGTAGCTGCTCGGCAAAGTTGTAAAGCCGAGACCCCTCGGGCAGCCGCCCAAGATGAGCCCACCTTCCTTGTGGAGTGGGCATTTACAGATTTTTGGCTGTGGCAGAATGTGCAAGCTGAATTGTACTACAAATCCAACGAGCAATAGTCTGCTTAGAAGCAGGAGCACCCAGCTTGTTAGGTGCATACAGGATAAACAGCGAGTCAGATTTCCTGACTCCAGCCGTCCTGGAAACATATATTTTCAGGGCACTGACAACGTCTAGCAACTTGGAGGCCTCCAAGTCCCTAGTAGCCGCAGGCACCACCAATAGGTTGGTTCAGGTGAGACGCTGAAACCACCTTGGGGAGAAACTGAGGACGAGTCCTCAATTCCTCCCTGTCCGAATGGAAAATCAGATGAGGGCTTTTTCAGGATAAAGCCGCCAATTCTGACACGCGCCTGGCCCAGGCCAGGGCCAACAGCATGACCACTTTTCATGTGAGATATTTTAACTCCACAGATTTAAGTGGTTCAAACCAATGTGACTTTTGGAACCCAAAACTACATTGAGATCCCAAAGTGCCACTGGAGGCACAAAAGGAGGCTGTATATGCAGTACCCCTTTTACAAACATCTGAACTTCAGGGACTGAAGCTAGTTCTTTTTGGAAGAAAATTGACCGGGCCGAAATTTGAACCTTAATGGACCCCAATTTCAGGCCCATAGACACTCCTGTTTGCAGGAAATGTAGGAATCGACCCAGTTGAATTTCGGGCCTTACTGGCCTCGCACCACGCAACATATTTTTGCCAATTGCGGTGATAATGTTTTTGCGGTTACATCCTTCCTGGCTTTGATCAGGATAGGGATGACTTCATCCGGAATGCCTTTTTTCCTTCAGGAACCGGCGTTCAACCGCCATGCCGTCAAACGCAGCCGCGGTAAGTCTTGGAACAGACAGGGTCCTTGCTGGAGCAGGTCCCTTCTTAGAGGTAGAGGCCACGGATCCTCCGTGAGCATCTCTTGAAGTTCCGGTTACCAAGTCCTTCTTGGCCAATCCGGAACCACGAATATAGAGCTTACTCCTCTCCATCTTATCAATCTCAGTACCTTGGGTATGAGAGGCAGAGGAGGGAACACATACCCTGACTGGTACACCCACGGTGTTACCAGAGCGTCTACAGCTTATTGCCTGAGGGTCCCTGGACCTGGCGCAATACCTGTCGAGTTTTTAATCATGTGGAAGACTTCTGGGTGAAGTCCACACTCTCCCGGGTGGAGGTTGTGCTGAGGAAGTCTGCTTCCCAGTTGTCCACTCCCGGAATGAATACTGCTGACAGTGCTATCACATGATTTTCCGCCCAGCGAAGAATCCTTGCAGCTTCTGCCATTGCCCTCCTGCTTCTTGTGCCACCCTGTCTGTTTACGTGGGTGACTGCCGTGATGTTGTCCGACTGGATCAACACCGGCTGACCTTGAAGCAGAGGTCTTGCTAAGCTTAGAGCACTGTAAATGTCCCTTAGCTTCAGGATATTTATGTGAAGTGATGTCTCCAGGCTTGACCATAAGCCCTGGATATTCCTTCCCTGTGTGACTGCTCCCCAGCCTCGCAGGCTGGCATCCGTGGTCACCAGGACCCAGTCCTGAATGCCTAATCTGCGGCCCTCTAGAAGATGAGCACTCTGCAACCACCACAGGAGGGACACCTTTGTCCTTGGTGACAGGGTTATCCGCTGATGCATCTGAAGATGCGACCCAGACCATTTGTCCAGCAGGTCCCACTGGAAAGTTCTTGCGTAGAATCTGTCGAATGGGATTGCTTCGTAGGAAGCCACCATTTTACCCAGAACCCTTGTGCATTGATGCACTGAGACTTGGCTCGGTTTTAGGAGGTTCCTGACTAGCTCGGATAACTCCCTGGCTTTCTCCTCCGGGAGAAACACCTTTTTCTGGACTGTGTCCAGGATCATCCCTAGGAACAGAAGACACGTCGTCGGAACCAGGTGCGATTTTGGAATATTGAGAATCCAATCGTGCTGCCGCAACACTACCTGAGATAGTGCTACACCGACCTCCAACTGTTCCCTGGATCTTACCCTTATCAGGGAATTGTCCAAGTAAGGGATAACTAAAATTCACTTTCTTCGAAGGAATATCATCATTTCGGCCATTACCTTGGTAAAGACCCGGGGTGCCGTGGACCATCCATACGGCAGCGTCTGAACTGATAGTGACAGTTCTGTACCATAAACCTGAGGTACCCTTGGTGAGAAGGGTAAATTTTGACATGAAGGTAAGCATCCTTGATGTCCCGAGACATCATGTAGTCCCCTTCTTCCAGGTTCGCAATCACTGCTCTGAGTGACTCAATCTTGAATTTGAACCTCTGTATGTAAGTGTTCAAAGATTTTAGATTTAGAATCGGTCTCACCGAGCCGTCCGGCTTCGGTACCACAACAGTGTGGAATAATACCCCGTTCCCTGTTGCAGGAGGGGTATCTTGATTATCACCTGCTGGGAATACAGCTTGTGAATGGCTTCCAAAACTGTCTCCCTGTCAGAAGGAGACATCGGTAAAGCCGACTGTAGGAAACGGCGAGGGGGAGACGTCTCGAATTCTAATTTGTACCCCTGAGATATCACCTGAAGGATCCAGGGGTCTACTTGCGAGTGAGCCCACTGCGCGCTGAAATTCATTGAGACGGGCCCCCCACCGTGCCTGATTCTGCTTGTAAAGCCCCAGCGTATACTGAGGGCTTGGCAGAGGCGGGAGAGGGTTTCTGTTCCTGGGAACTGGCTGATTTCTGCAGCCTTTTTCCTCTCCCTCTGTCACGGGGCAGAAATGAGGAACCTTTTGCCCGCTTGTCCACGAAAAGACTGCGCCTGATAATACGGCGTCTTCTCATGTTGAGAGGCGACCTGGGGTACAAACGTGGAATTCCCAGCTGTTGCCATGGCCACGAGGTCTGAAAGACCGACCCCAAATAACTCCTCCCCTTAATAAAGCAATACTTCCAAATGCCGTTTGGAATACGCATCACCTGACCACTGACGTGTCCATAACCCTCTACTGGTAGAAATGGACAACGCACTTAGACTTGATGCCAGTTGGCAAATATTCCGCTGTGCATCACGCATATATAGAAATGCATCTTTTAAATGCTCTATAGGCAAAAATGTACTGTCCCTATCTAGGGTATCAATATTTTCAGTCAGGGAATCCGACCACGCCAACCCAGCACTGCACATCCAGGCTGAGGCGATTGCTGGTCGCAGTATAACACCAGTATGTGTGTAAATACCTTTTAGGATACCCTCCTGCTTTCTATCAGCAGGATCCTTAAGGGCGGCCATCTCAGGCGAAGGTAGAGCCCTTACAAGCGTGTGAGCGCTTTATCCACCCTAGGGGGTGTTTCCCAACGCACCCTAACCTCTGGCGGGAAAGGATATAATGCCAATAACATTTTAGAAATTATCAGTTGTTATCGGGGGAAACCCACGCATCATCACACACCTCATTTAATTTCTCAGATTCAGGAAAACTACAGGTAGTTTTTCCTCACCGAACATAATACCCCTTTTTCGGTGGTACTCGTATTATCAGAAATGTGTAAAACATTTTTCATTGCCTCAATCATGTAACGTGTGGCCCTACTGGAAGTCACATTCGTCTCTTCACCGTCGACACTGGAGTCAGTATCCGTGTCGGCGTCTATATCTGCCATCTGAGGTAACGGGCGCTTTAGAGCCCCTGACGGCCTATGAGACGTCTGGACAGGCACAAGCTGAGTAGCCGGCTGTCTCATGTCAACCACTGTCTTTTCCACTCAGGTGTCGACCCCCTAGGGGGTGACATCACTATTACAGACAATCTGCTCCG
Organism: Pseudophryne corroboree; assembly: GCF_028390025.1. Classification (NCBI taxonomy): domain Eukaryota; kingdom Metazoa; phylum Chordata; class Amphibia; order Anura; family Myobatrachidae; genus Pseudophryne; species Pseudophryne corroboree. The sequence goes on from NC_086453.1 coordinate 116,096,680, forward strand.
TCTCCACATCATTTTTCTCCTCATACATGTCGACACAAAAGTACCGACATACAGCACACACACAGGGAATGCTCTGATAGAGGACAGGACCCCACTAGCCCTTTGGGGAGACAGAGGGAGAGTTTGCCAGCACACACCAGAGCGCTATATATATACAGGGATAACCTTATATAAGTGTTTTTCCCCTTATAGCTGCTGTATAGTTAATACTGCGCCTAATTAGTGCCCCCCTCTCTTTTTTAACCCTTTCTGTAGTGTAGTGACTGCAGGGGAGAGCCAGGGAGCTTCCCTCCAACGGAGCTGTGAGGGAAAATGGCGCCAGTGTGCTGAGGAGATAGGCTCCGCCCCCTTATCGGCGGCCTTATCACCCGTTTTTCTATGTATTCTGGCAGGGGTTAAATGCATCCATATAGCCCAGGAGCTATATGTGATGCATTTTTTTGCCATCCAAGGTGTTTTTATTGCGTCTCAGGGCGCCCCCCCCCCAGCGCCCTGCACCCTCAGTGACCGAAGTGTGAAGTGTGCTGAGAGCAATGGCGCACAGCTGCAGTGCTGTGCGCTACCTTGTTGAAGACAGGACGTCTTCTGCCGCCGATTTTCCGGACCTCTTCTGCCTTCTGGCTCTGTAAGGGGGCCGGCGGCGCGGCTCTGGGACCCATCCAAGCTGGGCCTGTGATCGTCCCTCTGGAGCTAATGTCCAGTAGCCTAAGAAGCCCAATCCACTCTGCACGCAGGTGAGTTCGCTTCTTCTCCCCTTAGTCCCTCGATGCAGTGAGCCTGTTGCCAGCAGGTCTCACTGAAAATAAAAAACGTAAACTAACACTTTCACTAAGAAGCTCAGGAGAGCCCCTAGTGTGCACCCTTCTCGTTCGGGCACAGAGATCTAACTGAGGCTTGGAGGAGGGTCATAGGGGGAGGAGCCAGTGCACACCAGATAGTCCTAAAGCTTTCTTTAGATGTGCCCAGTCTCCTGCGGAGCCGCTATCCCCCATGGTCCTTACGGAGTCCCCAGCATCCACTTAGGACGTTAGAGAAATACCCCCCAAAAAACACAACACACACACCGTGACAGTAAAGCTTTATTTTACATACATGCACACTTAGACACTCACACACTTACCTATTGTCCCACGGAGCCCCTCGGTCCCCTTGTCCAGTAGAATTTAAGGGGTACCTGTCAAATAAAAATTATACTTACAACCAATCCGGTGTAGATCTGTCCTCTTCTTATGAGTAGAATAGAGGAGCGCTCCTGCTGATTGACAGGCTAGGAGTGCACAGCCAATCAGGAGAGCGCCATTACGTGGCGCTACCTGATTGGCTGTAGAGATGAGCGGGTTCGGTTCCTCGGAATCCGAACCCCCCCGAACTTCAGCCTTTTTACACGGGTCCGAGGCAGACTCGGATCTTCCCGCCTTGCTCGGTTAACCCGAGCGCGCCCGAACGTCATCATCCCGCTGTCGGATTCTCGCGAGGCTCGGATTCTATCGCGAGACTCGGATTCTATATAAGGAGCCGCGCGTCGCCGCCATTTTCACACGTGCATTGAGATTGATAGGGAGAGGACGTGGCTGGCGTCCTCTCCGTGTAGAATAGATTAGAGAGACACTTGATTTACTACTTGGGGAGCATTAGGAGTACTCAGTACAGTGCAGAGTTTTGCTGATAGTGACCAGTGACCACCAGTTTTATTTATAATCCGTTCTCTGCCTGAAAAAAAAACGATACACAGTCACATACCATATCTGTGCTCAGCCTCAGTGTGCTGCATGATAATATCATCTATGTATATCTGACTGTGCTGAGTGCTCACTGCTCACACAGCTGAATTGTGGGGGAGACTGGGGTGCAGTTAATAGCAGGAGTACAGTGCACACTTTTGCTGCCAGTGTGACTGACCAGTGACCACCAGTATATTGTCTGCCTGAAAAAGTTAAACAAACACTCCTGTGGTGTTTTTTTTATTTATTCTATAAACGCATTCTGCTGACAGTGTCCAGCAGGTCTGTCATTCATTATATTATATAAATATTTACCTGCAGTAGTGTTATATATTTTTTGTTCATCTCTATCATCTTTATCATCTCTATATTAGCAGACGCAGTACGGTAGTCCACGGCTGTGGCTACCTCTGTGTCGTCAGTGCTCGTCCATAATTGTATACCTACCTGTGGTGGGGTTTTTTTTTCTATCTTCTTCATACTAGTAGTTTAGGAGTCTGCTGACAGTGTCCAGCAGGTCCGTCATTATATTATATATACCTGCAGTAGTGATATATATATATATTTTTTATATCATTATCATCTCTATACTAGCAGACGCAGTACGGTAGTCCACGGCTGTAGCTACCTCTGTGTCGTCAGTGCTCGTCCATAATTGTATACCTACCTGTGGTGGGGTTTTTTTTCTATCTTCTTCATACTAGTAGTTTAGGAGTCTGCTGACAGTGTCCAGCAGGTCCGTCATTATATTATATATACCTGCAGTAGTGATATATATATATATATTTTTTTATATCATTATCATCTCTATACTAGCAGACGCAGTACGGTAGTCCACGGCTGTAGCTACCTCTGTGTCGTCAGTGCTCGTCCATAATTGTATACCTACCTGTGGTGGGGTTTTTTTTTCTATCTTCTTCATACTAGTAGTTTAGGAGTCTGCTGACAGTGTCCAGCAGGTCCGTCATTATATTATATATACCTGCAGTAGTGATATATATATATTTTTTATATCATTATCATCTCTATACTATCAGACGCAGTACGGTAGTCCACGGCTGTAGCTACCTCTGTGTCGTCAGTCACTCGTCATCCATAAGTATACTAGTATCCATCCATCTCCATTGTTTACCTGAGGTGCCTTTTAGTTGTGCCTATTAAAATATGGAGAACAAAAATGTTGAGGTTCCAAAAATAGGGAAAGATCAAGATCCACTTCCACCTCGTGCTGAAGCTGCTGCCACTAGTCATGGCCGAGACGATGAAATTCCATCAACGTCGTCTGCCAACGCCGATGCCCAATGTCATAGTACAGAGCATGTAAAATCCAAAACACAAAAGATCAGTAAAAAAAGGACTCAAAAATCTAAAATAAAATCGTCGGAGGAGAAGCGTAAACTTGCCAATATGCCATTTACCACACGGAGTGGCAAGGAATGGCTGAGGCCCTGGCCTATGTTCATGGCTAGTGGTTCAGCTTCACATGAGGATGGAAGCACTCAGCCTCTCGCTAGAAAAATGAAAAGACTTAAGCTGGCAAATGCACAGCAAAGAACTGTGCGTTCTTTGAAATCACAAATCCACAAGGAGAGTCCAATTGTGTCGGTTGCGATGCCTGACCTTCCCAACACTGGACGTGAAGAGCATGCGCCTTCCACCATTTGCACGCCCCCTGCAAGTGCTGGAAGGAGCACCCGCAGTCCAGTTCCTGATAGTCAGATTGAAGATGTCAGTGTTGAAGTACACCAGGATGAGGAGGATATGGGTGTTGCTGGCGCTGGGGAGGAAATTGACAAGGAGGATTCTGATGGTGAGGTGGTTTGTTTAAGTCAGGCACCCGGGGAGACACCTGTTGTCCATGGGAGGAATATGGCCATTGACATGCCTGGTGAAAATACCAAAAAAATCAGCTCTTCGGTGTGGAAGTATTTCAACAGAAATGCGGACAACATTTGTCAAGCCGTGTGTTGCCTTTGTCAAGCTGTAATAAGTAGGGGTAAGGACGTTAACCACCTCGGAACATCCTCCCTTATACGTCACCTGCAGCGCATTCATCATAAGTCAGTGACAAGTTCAAAAACTTTGGGCGACAGCGGAAGCAGTCCACTGACCAGTAAATCCCTTCCTCTTGTAACCAAGCTCACGCAAACCACCCCACCAACTCCCTCAGTGTCAATTTCCTCCTTCCCCAGGAATGCCAATAGTCCTGCAGGCCATGTCACTGGCAATTCTGACGAGTCCTCTCCTGCCTGGGATTCCTCCGATGCATCCTTGCGTGTAACGCCTACTGCTGCTGGCGCTGCTGTTGTTGCTGCTGGGAGTCGATGGTCATCCCAGAGGGGAAGTCGTAAGACCACTTTTACTACTTCCACCAAGCAATTGACTGTCCAACAGTCCTTTGCGAGGAAGATGAAATATCACAGCAGTCATCCTGCTGCAAAGCGGATAACTGAGGCCTTGGCATCCTGGGCGGTGAGAAACGTGGTTCCGGTATCCATCATTACTGCAGAGCCAACTATAGACTTGTTTGAGGTACTGTGTCCCCGGTACCAAATACCATCTAGGTTCCATTTCTCTAGGCAGACGATACCGAAAATGTACACAGACCTCAGAAAAAGACTCACCAGTGTCCTAAAAAATGCAGTTGTACCCAATGTCCACTTAACCACGGACATGTGGACAAGTGGAGCAGGGCAGACTCAGGACTATATGACTGTGACAGCCCACTGGGTAGATGTATTGACTCCCGCCGCAAGAACAGCAGCGGCGGCACCAGTAGCAGCATCTCGCAAACGCCAACTCTTTCCTAGGCAGGCAACGCTTTGTATCACCGCTTTCCAGAATACGCACACAGCTGAAAACCTCTTATGGCAACTGAGGAAGATCATCGCAGAATGGCTTACCCCAATTGGACTCTCCTGTGGATTTGTGGCATCGGACAACGCCAGCAATATTGTGTGTGCATTAAATATGGGAAAATTCCAGCACGTCCCATGTTTTGCACATACCTTGAATTTGGTGGTGCAGAATTATTTAAAAAATGAGAGGGGCGTGCAAGAGATGCTGTCGGTGGCCAGAAGAATTGCGGGACACTTTCGGCGTACAGGCATCACGTACAGAAGACTGGAGCAACACCAAAAACGCCTGAACCTGCCCTGCCATCATCTGAAGCAAGAAGTGGTAACGAGGTGGAATTCAACCCTCTATATGCTTCAGAGGTTGGAGGAGCAGCAAAAGGCCATTCAAGCCTATACAACTGAGCACGATATAGGAGGTGGAATGCACCTGTCTCAAGCGCAGTGGAGAATGATTTCAACGTTGTGCAAGGTTCTGCAACCTTTTGAACTTGCCACACGTGAAGTCAGTTCAGACACTGCCAGCCTGAGTCAGGTCATTCCCCTCATCAGGCTTTTGCAGAAGAAGCTGGAGACATTGAAGGAGGAGCTAACACTGAGCGATTCCGCTAGGCATGTGGGACTTGTGGATGGAGCCCTTAATTCGCTTAACAAGGATTCACGGGTGGTCAATCTGTTGAAATCAGAGCACTACATTTTGGCCACCGTGCTCGATCCTAGATTTAAAACCTACGTTGTATCGCTCTTTCCGGCAGACACAAGTCTGCAGGGGTTCAAAGAACTGCTGGTGAGAAAATTGTCAAGTCAAGCGGAACGCGACCTGTCAACATCTCCTCCTTCACATTCTCCCGCAACTGGGGGTGCGAGGAAAAGGCTCAGAATTCCGAGCCCACCCGCTGGCGGTGATGCAGGGCAGTCTGGAGCGACTGCTGATGCTGACATCTGGTCCGGACTGAAGGACCTGACAACGATTACGGACATGTCGTCTACTGTCACTGCATATGATTCTCTCACCATTGAAAGAATGGTGGAGGATTATATGAGTGACCGCATCCAAGTAGGCACGTCAGACAGTCCGTACGTATACTGGCAGGAAAAAGAGGCAATTTGGAGGCCCTTGCACAAACTGGCTTTATTCTACCTAAGTTGCCCTCCCACAAGTGTGTACTCCGAAAGAGTGTTTAGTGCCGCCGCTCACCTTGTCAGCAATCGGCGTACGAGGTTACTTCCAGAAAATGTGGAGAAGATGATGTTCATTAAAATGAATTATAATCAATTCCTCCATGGAGACATTCACCAGCAGCAATTGTCTCCACAAAGTACACAGGGAGCTGTGATGGTGGATTCCAGTGGGGACGAATTGATAATCTGTGAGGAGGGGGATGTACACGGTGATGAATTGGAGGATGATGATGAGGTGGACATCTTGCCTCTGTAGAGCCAGTTTGTGCAAGGAGAGATTAATTGCTTCTTTTTTGGTGGGGGTCCAAACCAACCCGTCATTTCAGTCACAGTCGTGTGGCAGACCCTGTCACTGAAATGATGGGTTGGTTAAAGTGTGCATGTCCTGTTTATACAACATAAGGGTGGGTGGGAGGGCCCAAGGACAATTCCATCTTGCACCTCTTTTTTCTTTCATTTTTCTTTGCGTCATGTGCTGTTTGGGGAGTGTTATTTGGAAGGGCCATCCTGCGTGACACTGCAGTGCCACTCCTAGATGGGCCAGGTGTTTGTGTCGGCCACTAGGGTCGCTTATCTTAGTCACACAGCTACCTCATTGCGCCTCTTTTTTTTCTTCTTTGCGTCATGTGCTGTTTGGGGAGTGTTTTTTGGAAGGGCCATCCTGCGTGACACTGCAGTGCCACTCCTAGATGGGCCAGGTGTTTGTGTCGGCCACTAGGGTCACTTATCTTAGTCACACAGCAACCTCATTGCGCCTCTTTTTTTTCTTCTTTGCGTCATGTGCTGTTTGGGGAGTATTTTTTGGAAGGGCCATCCGGCCTGACACTGCAGTGCCACTCCTAGATGGGCCAGGTGTTTGTGTCGGCCACTAGGGTCGCTTAGCTTACTCACACAGCTACCTCATTGCGCCTCTTTTTTTCTTTGCGTCATGTGCTGTTTGGGGAGTGTTTTTTGGAAGGGCCATCCTGCGTGACACTGCAGTGCCACTCCTAGATGGGCCAGGTGTTTGTGTCGGCCACTTGGGTCGCTGAGCTTAGTCACACAGCTACCTCATTGCGCCTCTTTTTTTCTTTGCGTCATGTGCTGTTTGGGGAGTGTTTTTTGGAAGGGCCATCCTGCGTGACACTGCAGTGCCACTCCTAGATGGGCCAGGTGTTTGTGTCGGCCACTTGGGTCGCTGAGCTTAGTCATCCAGCGACCACGGTGCAAATTTTAGGACTAAAAATAATATTGTGAGGTGTGAGGTGTTCAGAATAGACTGAAAATGAGTGGAAATTATGGTTATTGAGGTTAATAATACTTTGGGATCAAAATGACCCCCAAATTCTATGATTTAAGCTGTTTTTTTAGGGTTTTTTGAAAAAAACACCCGAATCCAAAACACACCCGAATCCGACAAAAAAAATTCGGTGAGGTTTTGCCAAAACGCGTTCGAACCCAAAACACGGCCACGGAACCGAACCCAAAACCAAAACACAAAACCCGAAAAATTTCCGGTGCACATCTCTAAATTTGGCTGATGGGACCTTCAGTGACAGAAGTCATGGGGGGTCCCGGCATTCAGGGAAAGGGGTTCCATGTGTAAACATGAAACCCCTTTAAGTGCGTAGATCGGGTTTTCGGTTTGTTTTTTTATTCAAGTCCGTGGATTACGTCGGATAAGAAGAGGACCGATCTACACAGGATTGGTTGTAAGTATAAATTTTATTGATAGGTACCCCGTGGATTCGACTGGACAAGGGGACCGAGGGGCTCCGTGGGACAATAGGTAAGTATGTGAGTGTGTAAGTGTGCATGTATGTAAAATAAAGCTTTACTGTCACAGTGTGTGTTGTGTTTTTTTTGGGATTTTTTGTTGTTGTAGAACTACAGGTACCAGCAGACCCATTATTCCCCGCATGCTGGTATTTGTGGTTTTCCAACTACCAGCTTGCGGGGAGGCTTGCTGGGACTTGTAGTTTAAAACAATATTCTTATTTTTACACAAAGGCTATCAGCCCCCCATCCACCGCCCAGTGATGGGGGGGACAGCCTTGGGCTTCATCCCTGGCCCTTGGGTGGCTGGAGGGGGGGACCCCTTGATTTAAGGGGTCCCCACTCCTCCAGGGTACTCCAGCCAGTGGTGACTAGTTGGGGGGGTAATACCACGGCCGCAGGGACTAATATAAAAGTGTCCCCCCGGCTGTGGCATTATCTCTCTGACTAGTGGAGCCCGGTGCTGGTTTTAAAAATACGGGGGAACCCTACATCTTTTGTCCCCTGTATTTTTGGAACCAGGACCGGACGCAGAGCCCGGTGCTGGTTGTATAAATGTGGGGGGACCCTACGCAATTTCTCCCCTGTATTTCTACAACCAGGACCGACTCAAAGAGCCCGAGGCTAGTTATGCTTAGGAGGGGGGACTCCACGCAATTTTTTTTTATAACCTAAACAGACCCTTTCCCACAGATAAGCATGCACGGATCTCACTGCTCCGTGCATGACTATCCAAACACGCCAGGTAAAAGCAGGTTTATTTTTTTGCTGCTTTTACCATTAGCAAAAAAATACAACTGCAATTGAACATTCAGGGACAAACACCAAATTACGAATGAATAATAAATTCCTGTGTTGTATGAACAAACAGACGTGTTTGACCGATGGTCTATTAATTCGTATTTCTGCCCTCTGCCGTGACCATTACGAATAGCCCCAACACTGCCGATATTTGTGCTTAGTAAATTCCCGAGATGACACTTAGAAAAAAAAAAAAATTGGACAATATCGGGACTTTAGTAAATAAACCCCATGGCCAGGGACTGCGGATGGAAATGGAGACTAGGGCAGAGGCTGCGGGCAGGAGAGGAGACACACTCAGAGGCTGTGGGCAAGGCCCAAGAGCTCCAGGATTCGAAGGGGCCCGTAGCCGTCCCTCCTCTCTTGGACAGAACATCCGCCACCAGAGATAACAACCCAACCCCACCAAGGGGACCCATAAGACGGCTCTGCCTAAGCAATAAAGTGGCAATCATAGTTTGCTGCTGTTTGTTCAATACTGAAAGGAGGACATAATCCCTTAGCAAGTGCCATGTGTCTCGATTTTAAATGGGGCCCCAAATACAGTACATACAATAAACACAAATAGTTTCTTCCACAAAAATGTCGAAGTTACATATTTCCAATTCTGCTTTTCTCATGTGGTTGCAAACATTCTCCATATATTATATGTTACATACAGTCATTTTAAAATAATCATAAAAAACATTTTTAAAAAAGGTATTTACGGTTAGATCAGGATCTCAAGGCACCCCAACGGTCCAGCTTACGTTTATCCATGCTTTGCCACAAGTGACTTAATTAGCACTTCTGTCAATTTGATTTATCCATCTGTGCTGAGCCATGGATATAATTAAAACTTGGACCGCAGGGGCAGGAGCATTTTAAGAGAGGATGGGGCCCATGTGCAGACTCTGGGTGTTCCCCCTCCTCTCCACGACGCCATAGGCTCTGGCATTGTGCTGGAGTCTACTGCACATGCGCATGTCTCTGGAAACATGGCCCCCGCCATGGTCCTGAGACAAATTTCCTACTGATGCGCGGTGGTCATTTTGGAAGTGATTTTTGCCATGACTGCTGCGGCTGCAAGACACGTTGCGGGACTACGGAAAGGTAAGTATAAAATAACATGGTTGCAGTGTGTGCAGTGTGGGCCCTCCCTGGACCAAGGGGCCCGTGTACACTGCACACATTGCACCCATTATAGAAATGCCTATGCGTTGAGGTGCTTTGAGGACCGCATTTGAGAACCTCTGGATTAGGTTATTTTTTTCTAAAATAAAGCCAAAAGCTTGATAATACATTGTTACCTTGTGTTAACAGTGTCAGAATTTTAAGCTCTGATAGGCCATGTGAGATAAGGGGCGGATTTAGGGGTGAGGCGCGCCCTGCACAACAGTAACGGCAGCCCCCATCTGCCTAATTTTATTATTTTTATTGATTGGTTATAAGCCCTCATTTGATAATAGCCAATTTAATAGAAACATAAAAAAGTTTCTACGACTTTTTTATTTTTAATTATGTATTGTATACATATTTACTAAGTGAGACAGCTTACAGCAGTATATGCATGTCCTACCCACTTACACTACGTTCAAGATGGCATATGGGGGGTAATTCCAAGTTGATCGCAGCAGGATTTTTGTTAGCAATTGGGCAAAACCATGTGCACTGCAGGGGAGGCAGATATAACGTGCAGAGAGAGTTAGATTTGGGTGGGGTGTGTTCAATCTGCAATCTAATTTGCAGTGTAAAAATAAAGCAGCCGGTATTTACCATGCACAGAAACAATATAACCCACCCAAATCTAACTCTCTCTGCACATGTTATACCTGCCTCCCCTGCAGTGCACATGGTTTTGCCCAATTGCTATCAAAAATCCTGCTGCGATCAACTTGGAATTACCCCCATGGTACAGTACAGTGGAAATATTTAGCAGTTACAGTACTGGCTAATGTTACCAACACAAGCATCCAAGTACCACCCCCAAACAGAATGCAGTAAATTTGCCAGCAGCCGGAATTCTGGCGACCAGGGGCTATTCCCACTCATGGGTGTCCGAGCCTGCAAGGGGGCTCTTTGCGCTCGCCCCGCTGCCAGCATACTGGCGGCCAGGATTCCATTGTCGGTATACTGACGGCTGGCATCCCGGCCACCGGTAAGTCATTCTGATTCCACCAAACAAGTGCCACCCCTAGGCATGTGCCTCATGTGCCTAATGGGAAATTTGCCACTGTGTGAGATACATGCATACAATTCACAACTAACATTAATCAAGTACTCTAATATAAATAAATACCTCTCTCTGTAGCCTGACAGTACTGGCTGTGTCCAACTGCTCAGTCTGCATCAAAGGATGGAGGATGCATCAGTAGCAGCAGACAGGACAGGATCCATTATGCAGTGATTTTCTCAGTCAACCAGGTACCAGGAACAGAGTATGTAATGGGGTGGTATTAGGTGACATGGAGACAGATAAAGTACCAACCAATCATCTCCTGCCATGTTACAGGCTGTATTTGAAAAATTACAGTTAGGAGGTGATTGGTTAGTACATTATCTCCTTCCACTTTATTTCACTCCAAGCATTGATAATAGCATTAGTATAAGCACCCTATATTCAAAATTAGAATCTCTCCATGTGCATGGACCTCTTGACTTGTAGATACAGCAGCCACTTCTGCGATTAGCCATCCTAGGATCGCACAGCTGGGTTGCTGCCTCACCAAGTAAAGATTCACTCATACTTACCTACTCTCCCGGAAGGTGCAGGAGACTTTCAATTTTGTGTAGCCCACGGACCCTGGAAGAATGTGTGGAACTCTCACATCCTGCCCACCTCCTAGTGAAGTGGATAGGATGAGAAGAAAATACTAGGAACCGCAGGTCTGGAGGATGAGGGTGAATCAGTCTGATGTGGTTTGCTTCATTTTAGCCCCGCCCCCTTCACACAGGATCACAATTCACATAATTTTGCAGTAATAGGACAGGGCCTAATGATGTGAAGAGGCCATCACATCATCCGCATCTCCTCTCTGGGCCTCAGCCATTATGGAGTCACTTCACAGTCAGTTCCCCTCCCCACTGCTGTTTGGGCACTGTCCCACTTAAAGGGCTGCACTGGGGAATAGCAGGTTGGGTAAGCACTCCATCATATAGCCACCTCCGCGAGTAAATTGATGCCGTGCTGCTAAGGAAGTGCTTAACAAGCTCCAGTGTGACAAAAATGGGGACATGATGTAAGACCAAGCTCCCTTTCAGATGAGACCACACCCCATTTTGGGAATGTCTCTTCCACATATAGACATATGGCAGGACACTTGCCCTGGGTGCCGTGACAGGCATGGTGGAGGGGGGCTCCGCCGGCAGGGCCGTGTGCTATGGCCATCCGTTGACTACAACAACAAAAAAACAGTCCAGTCGGAGTAGAAGAGAGGGGCCCTCCCCTTGCCGAGTTCAGCAGCTGGCATCTTCTGTCACCCAGAACTTCCACAGTGTCTTCTATCTTCATCTGGGGATGGCGGCCTTTAAGCTCTTTTGCAAGGCTGCCTCCCCCAGGACTTCCACGGCATTTTCATCATTCTTCAGACACAATCACACAGCTTCCTAGTCATGCATCCCAACTTTTGTGTCCCCCCCCACCTCATCTGATAGCCAGACCCCCTTGCTACTGGATTACGAAAGTCCCATCAATGTCCAATGGCTTGAGGCAACATGAAAGAACAATCCAACACACACTGGGCCCACTAACAAGGAAGGAGCAGAAACAGCACATTCAGAAGGTACATTCTCAGTGATATTTTTTTAAAACCTAGAATGATATAAAATGCAAGGCACTGTCCTGCACAATGGCTTTCACAGTAATGGTATGATCATGATTGTAGACACACCCCTATGTCACTGGTCACCACCACACAGGACTAGTCACGGCTCCTCCACTTCTCATAATAGGCCCTTGATAATTTTCAGTCCTAGGGCCAAGTGGCTCTTAATCCGACCCTGCATACAGAGACCATGCTTGCCTATCTTTTAATTCTCCTCTCTGGGAGAAGCCCATATAGGAGATGGTGCACTGCACTTCAGGGGGTGGGAGCGGATTTTCATGTCATTAGGCCCCGCCCCCACTCTGCAAATTCTTGTGATTCGCCAGTATATATGATGAGGGGGTGGTGCTAAAATTACATAATTTGATTCATTTTAGCCCTGTCTCTCCATATGGGGCGGCGATTCTTTGACTCCCAGGGTAAGGTACTAAATGGGAATTCACGTGGGAATGGACAGTTCTTGTCGAGTTCTTTGAGAGGCAGAAGAGTCCCGTTTCGGAACCTTTGATGATGAACACTATCTAGGTCTAGGAGTACCCAAGGAATACTGAGGAACTCAAAGGCATGTCAGTTCACCACAATTCATTTAAATAACTAGCAGTTCCAAGGAATAAGGCAACAGACAACTATGCAGACTGTAGTTTTGTATTTCAGATACACTGTGACAGTATTATCCACTTGGTAATTTGGTACACCTGATGTAGTGTAATCATCAAATACACAATGAAGAGGGACACACTACACAATCCTGACTCTAGGACTCTTAACTATTAAAATACACCAATAAATGCAGTAAAACATTCAATACACAGTACATTAAACCACCCATCAATTGGAACGGTGAGACGTATATATATATATATATATATATATATATATAAAACATACAGTATCTCCACTATGTGGAAATGATAGCACTCTCCAGACTAGAGTATCAAAAATAAGTCAAAAAAGTTCACATTTATTTCAAAGTCAATCTCACAGTTTCCAGGAAGTGTCCAACGTTTCGGTCCACACCAGGACCTTTTTCAAGGTTTACGGCAGCACAATCAACAGATTCAGCATTGCAGCACAAGTCAAAGTGATGGTAGGAAACTGGAGCACCAGATAAGAGCCTCACAGGCCCCTGTTATATACCTACAAAAGGTGCTAGTTCCGCCTCCAGCGACGCCGGAGACGGGGTGGAATGCACTGTGAACCGCAGGCATCACTTCCGGTCAGTACCGGAAGTGAGCCGCGTATCGCTGCTGAGCAATAAATGGGCATAGCTAGACATCCAGTGGCACAAATATCTAATAAGGCACAATATGAGAGCATAGTGCTCTTAATAACTTAAAGCAGCGGTATCCAATGCACTAGGAAACGAGGTGGAACGCACGGTGAACCGCAGGCGTCACTTCCGGTCAGTACTGGAAGTGAGCCGCGTATCACTGCTGAGCAGTATAACGGGCATGGATTATACAACCAGTGGCACACATATCTTGTGGACACAGTAGGAGAGCATAGTGATCTTAATGACTATAAAACATAGCGGTTTCCATCGCACTAGTGCGATGCTGAACCGCAAACCTGGACCGCTGACATTAGTTCCTGTATTGACCGGAAGTGAGCCGCGTCACGGGCAAAGTGGCTACAGGGAGCATACGGTTAGATAATGTGTGCGCCTGCCTGGGTGTGGATACAAAGTTAAAATATCACATAATCCACTGGCGGGTGTTAAAAATTGGGATGGAGGAGGAACGAATATATGGATAGCAAACGTCACTTCCGGTAAATAACGGAGGTGAGTCACGTAACCATGGAGATCCGTCTATAGTTGCCCATTGCTAGTATGTATAGCACAACAAAAAAAAATATATATAAAAATTATAAAAAATAACGGTATATAAAGAGGCCTGTGAGATCACTAAAGAGGAAACACACGTGTGTAAATCAACAATATAACAAAACTTGTGCAAAATATAGTGATAACTATACACACTGGTTGAGACTGTGTATCTAAAGAGGTAAGGGGTACATGGATTGGGTTAAACAACAGAATACATATACAGGTTCAAAGTTATTTCAAGAAAATAGACAATGGGTTGTTTTCGTTTATGCCCCTAGGGGCAATAGTGTCCAGTCTATAGATCCATGAACTTTCCCTTTTTCTAAGCAAGAGGGTACGATCACCCCCTCGAGGCGGTGGGGGAATCCAGTCAATTAGCTTTGATCTAAGGTCCGATACTTGGTGTCGAGATGTCATAAAGTGCCGGGCTACTGGCAGTGTAGCAGTCCCTGATGAGATCGCTTGGTGAATTGACGTTCTGTGGTTGGCCATCCTATCATGGAATCGTCTGGAGGTCATCCCGACATAGTAAAGTCCACATGGGCAAGTTAGAATATAAATGAGATGGTCCATCATACAGTGCAGTCTATATTTGATTGCTACTGGTCGTCCAGAGTTGGGATGGGGAAAGGTGGATCCTGTAAGCATACCCCTGCAGGTAGTGCACCCTGTGCATCTGAAACAGCCAGGGCGTCGTTCATGGAGCCATGTTGATGTCGTGGAGGTGTTGTGTTCAGCCAGGGGTCTCATCAGTAGTTGTTTAAGGTTTGCCACTCTGCGGAAAGCCATCACAGGGGGAGCACTTTTTCTCAATCTAAGGTGGTCGTCTGTTGTGAGGATGGGCCAATGCTTGCGAATTGATCTGCTAACGTTGTTGGATTGGTTGCTGTATGTGGTGGTAAATACCATCCGATTCGTGGTCGGTGTTCCCTGTGTGTTGGTTGTAGGTGCCGCAAACTTCTTCCTGGCTTTAATTAGACACCCTGCAATTGTCTCCTTCTTGTAGCCTCGTTGTAGAAATCGCGTGGTCATCTCAGACAATTGGCTCTCCATGGTCTCATTTTCAGAATTGTTCCGCATCACCCTGAGGAATTGTGAGACTGGGAGGTTATTTTTTAAGGCTGGTGGGTGTTGACTGCTTGAAAGTAGCAGAGTGTTTCTGTCAGTGGGTTTTCTGTAAAGACTCGTACTAATGCGGCCTCCCTCCAGAGTGACCGTGATATCCAAAAAGTTGATGCTTAGCGAATCACTATGATAGGTGAATTTGACTGGGTTTTCGAGTCCGTTCAAAGAGCTAATCATCTGATTGAACGTTTCCATAGGGCCTTTCCACAATAGGAAAATGTCATCTATAAATCATTTGTAGAATAATATCTGTGTCCCATATATGGGCAGGATGTGGGATTGCTCATATTCAGTCATAAATATGTTCGCATAGGCCGGTGCGAGGTTCGATCCCATGGCTATCCCCTCTCGTTGCAGGCAATACTTTCCTCGGTACAAAAAATGGTTTTGTTTAAGGACTAAACTTGCTAGTTCCAAAAGGAATTCTATTGGTGGTCCGATGGGTGGTTGTTGTAGTAGGGCCCTTTCCAATGCTTGAAGGCCTTGTTCGTGAGGAATGATGGTATATAAGGAACACACATCCATTGTCGCCAGTATGATGTTGTCCAAATTTTGAGGTAGAGTGGACAATTTGTGGAGGAAATCTGAAGTATCCCGCACATAGCTACTGCTAAGTTGTACTATGGGTTGCAAGAAGGTGTCAATATAGATGGCAAGTGGTTGTAGAAGCGAATTTCTGGCCGAAATTATTGGCCTGCCAGGTGGATGTGAGAGGGTCTTGTGAATCTTAGGGATGGTGTAAATAATGGGGCATACCGGATAGTCAACAGTCAGAAATTCATATGTGTTTTTGTCGATATGTTGTGATTGGAACCCTATACGTAGTAGGTCATCCACCCTTGTTTTAATGTTTGGGATGGAGTTGCTCTGGAGACAGGTATAGGTCATGTCATCAGTCAGCTGTCTCACTATTTCTGTGTTGTAGTCATTCCAATCCTGCACTACCACCGCACCAACCTTGCCGGCTGGCCTAATAACAATACTGGTAATGCTGGTGTCTTTTTTTAGAGCAGTGAGGGCCTTACGTTCTGCGCTGGATGAGTTATCAAAGCGTTTATTAGGCATAGGCGTATGTGCATCATGTTCAACGAGCCGGGTGAAGGTCCTAATACAAGGGTTAGAGGAGGTCGGATCGAATGTGGAGGGCCTATGGAAACGTGTGCTCTCTCCCTCCAGGTCTGTGGGGAAAAATTCCCGTAGTCTGAGCTTACGGACAAATTTGTATATATCAACTGTGGTGTCAAACTGGCTATGGGGAGTCGTGGGGACAAATAAGAGGCCTCTAGAAAGAAGATTTAATGTGGCCTCATCTAGGGTCTTACTAGATAAGTTAAAAACTAGTTCAGGGTCTTGTCTATGCATTTGCGCCATGTGTCTCCCCTTCCTTGGGTGCGGTCTCCGCGATTTGTGGCTGGTGGTCGGCTGGCGGTGGTGGTGTGATCTAAAAAAGGTCTTTGTGGTGGGCGGCTATCAGAGGATTCTGTTTCAGAAGCCGATGCTGAAGAACCAGTTTCGTTGAAGTTAAGCTGTCTACGCCCTGGTCTATGTGTTCTATAGGGCCTTTGTAGTCTATTGGATCTAGAGTCGCCAATCAGCCACCTATACACCGTGTGATTTTAATAATCAGACGTGACAGTGGAGAGTTTACTGCGTTTGAATGCGGTAATCTCTTTTTGTAGGTGTCTACCTGTGTCTGTAGTTTATTGATCAAGTTGTTAGTCTTGTCGTTCCTAATGGTGACCAAATGTGTATCGTTAAAGGTGTGAACTTGTGTTTTGACTTTCTTCAATTCAGTACCGACCTCCTCTATAACCAAAAGCATAAGGTCCAGGGAGCATTTATTCAGGACTCCACACCACCGGCTACAGAAAGTGGGGTTATTTCTACTTAGTGTTGGGATGTTGTTGTGAGTGCAGGGATACCCACCCATATATATATATATATATATATATATATGTGTGACTAAGTACTGAGCGCATTGCCGCGGTTGCCACTAGTTTCCCTAAATGGCAGTAGGATTGAAGAGTGTGGTCCTAAGAGGGTGTGAGTTTGTGGCTTACCAAGGAATTACTGAGCTTTGTGGCGTTCCGCCCTGCTTACATCCCACCCGGATATTAAATGGCAGGTCAATAAATATCACGTGATGAATAGTCTCCTTTGGTCTAATGTGAACACGAAGTAGCAACTAGAGATGAGCGTGTTCAGTTCCCTGAGAACTGAACCCCCACCCCCAACTTCACGCTCCGAGTCCAGATCCAAGTCCGGCTCGTGCTTTCCTGCCAGACTTGGAAACCAGAATGAGGCAAAACGTTATCATCCCGCTGTCGGATTCACGTGGGTTTTGGATTACATATAAGGAGCTGCGAGTCGCCACCATTTTCACTCCAGTCCTGGAGCGTGTAGTGAGAGGACTTGTCTCCTCAGTGTCTGTGCGTGAAAATGGCATGGCATGTATGGTTGCGACCTGCTCTTTTGTATCATTCCAGTGGTGCTGTCTTGTGCTGCATCAGTCCAGTGGTGGTGTCTTGTGCTGCATCAGTCCAGTCACAGTGGTGGTGTCCTGTGCTACCATAAGTTCAGTGCTGCTGTATAAGTCCTGTCCATTGGTGCTGTCTTGTGCTGCATCAGTCCAGTCGTGGTGTCCTGTTTTGCCATAAGTCCAATGGTGGTGTCCTGTGCTGCCATAAGTCCAGTGCTGCTGTATAAGTCCAGTCCAGTGGTGCTGTCTTGTGCTGCATCAGTCCAGTTGTGGTGTCTTGTGCTGCATCAGTCCATTCACTCCAGTGGGGGTGTAGGTTGCTGCCACAAGTCCAGTGGTGTTGCTGTATAAGTCCAGTCCAGTGGTGCTGCCATATAAGTCCAGTCAAGCGGTACTGCCATATAAGTCCAGCGGTACTGCCGTGTAAGTCCAGCGGTACTGTCGTATAAGTCCAGTCCAGTGGTGCTGCCGTATAAGTCCAGTCTGGTGGTGCTTCCGTATAAGTCCAGTCCAGTGGTGCTGTCGTATAAGTCCAGTCCAGGGGTACTGCCGTATAAGTCCAGCGGTAAGGCCGCATAATTCCAGACGTACTGCCGTATAAGTCCAGGGGTACTGCCGTATAAGTCCAGGGGTACTGCCATATAAGTCCAGGGGTACTGCCGTATAACTCCAGCGGTACTGCCGTATAAGTCCAGTGGTGCTGTATAAGTCCAGTCCAGTGGTGCTGTCTTGTGCTGTATCAGTCCAGTGGTGGTGTCTTGTGCTGCATCAGTCCATTCACTCCAGTGGTGGTGTCCTGTGCTGCCCTAAGTCCAGTGGTGCTGCTGTATAAGTCCAGTCCAGTGATGCTGTCTTGAGCTGCATCAGTCCAGTGGTGGTGTCCTCTACTGCCATAAGTCCAGTGGTGGTGTCCTGTGCTGTCATAAGTCCAGTGGTGCTGCTGTATAAGTCCAATCCAGTGGTGCTGCCGTATAAGTCCAGCCCAGTGGTGCTGCCGTAAATAGTCCAGCGGTACTGCTGTATAAGTCATGGGGTACTGCCGTATAAGTCCAGGGGTACTGCCGTATAAGTCCAGAGGTACTTCCGTATAAGTCCAGCGGTACTGTCATGTGCTGTATATTATTTACTCCAAATAAAGGGGTTATTAATATTTAATCCAAATACGCTCTCCTGTGCTGCATATTATTATAATAACTCCAAATAAAAGGTTTATTATCCAAATAATTTTTGTAGGCTTTGCCGTGTGTGTGTGGTTTAGGGGTATGCTCTCCTGTGTTGCATATTATTATAATAACTCCAAATAAAAGGGTTATTATCCAAATAATTTTTACAGGGTTTGCCCTGTGTGGTGTAGGGGTATGCTCTCCTGTGCTGCATATTGGGGGTCATTCCGAGTTGATCGTAGCTGTGCTAAATTTAGCACAGCTATGATCATGAACTCAGACATGCGGGGGGACGCCCAGCACAGGGCTAGTCCGCCCCGGATGTCAGTGCAAAGGCATCGCACAGTGGCGATGCCTTTGCACTTCAAGAGTAGCTCCCGGCAGCGCAGCTTTAGCGTGCTGGCCGGGAGCTACTCTTCGCTCCCCGGCCGGCAGTGGCTGCGTGTGACATCACGCAGCCGCTGCGGGCCACTCCCCGCACGGTCCGGCCACGCCGCCGTTTCACCCCCTCCCGCCCATCGACCGCCTCTGCATGTCAATCAGGCAGAGGCGATCGTACTGTAGCGACAGGCGGTCATGCGCCAGCGCACTGTGGCTCTGGCGCATGCGCAGATTTGACCCGATCGCTACGCTGCGAAAAACTGCAGCGTGCGATCGGGTCAGTATGACCCCCATTGTTATATAATGGAGATCAAAAATGTGGAGGATAAAATAGGGAAAGATCAAGAACCACTTGATCCACTTGAAGCTGCTGCCACTACTCATGACATAGACGATGAAATGCCATCAACGTCGTCTGCCAAGGCCGATGGTCAATGTCATAGTAGAGGGCATGTAAAACTCAAAAAGCCAAAGATCAGTAAAATTACCCCAAAAAATAAATTTAAATCGTCTGAGGAGAAACGTAAACTTGCCAATATGACATTTACGACACAGAGTGGCAAGGAACGGCTAAGGACCTGGTCTATGTTCATGACTAGTGGTTCAGCTTCACATGACGATGGAAGCCTTCATCCTCCTGCTAGAAAAATGAAAAGAGTCAAGCTGGAAAAAGCACAGCAAAGATGGTATCACAAATCTCCAAGGAGAGTCCAAGTGTTTCAGCGGTTGCAATGTCTGACCTTCCCAACACTGGATGGGAAGCACTGGCGTAACTACTGCCCCCGCAGTCCTCGCGGTGGCTTGGGGGCGAGGGGCTGCGGGGGCGCCGCCACTGATTTAGAGCAGATTGATATGATTGGCTCACGAACCGGAACTTCCTTTATTAGACCCGCCGGATACGCAGGAGGGACACGGGAGAGGCGCGCGCTGTGTCCCTCCAACACAGCAGGGAGGGTTAGTGACAACAGATTGACATGCGGACGCTCGTCCGCATGTCAATCTGCTCTAAATCAGTGGTGGCGCCCCCTCACCCCCTCGCCCCCAAGCAGGGGGGGCACTGAGTGAGCATATGTGGCACTGAGGGGGGTGTATGTGTACCTGGCACATATTGGGGGGAGGAGGGGGGCTATATTTGGCACTGTGGGGGAATATCTGGCACTGGGGGCATATGTGGCACTGGGAGGGGGGATATATTTGGCACTGTGGGGGAATATCTGGGACTGGGGGCATATGTGGCACTGGGGGGGGGTATATGTGTACCTGACACATGGGGGGGCTATATTTGGCACTGGGGGCATGTGAGTACCTGGCACCGTGGGGGAATATCTGGCACTGGGGACATATGTGGCACTGGGAGCACAGCCTTAGCAACAAGCACTACCCCCTAGCAACGAGCATGACACCCAGTGCATGAAACCCCTGGCAACGAGCATGACATCCTGAGCATGAAAACCCCTGGCACCGTGCATGGAACCAAGAGCATGAAACCCCTGGCAACGAGCAGGTAATTTAAAAGTAATTAGAAGCCTTACTGTAGGACTTAATGTGTAATGGGCATTGCAGTGTGTGGCATAATGTATCACGGACATTGCGGTGTGTGTCATAATGTGTCACAAGCATTATGGTGTGTGGTATACTATATCACGGGCATTGTGGTATGTGGTATAATGTCTCAGGGGCATTGCAGTGTGGCATAGGGTATAACGGGCATTGCGGTATGTGTCACAGGCATTACGGTGTGTGGTATACTATATCACGGGCATTGTGATATGTGGTATAATGTCTCAGGGTCATTGCAGTGTGTGGCATAATGTATCACGGACATTGCGGTGTGTGTCATAATGTGTCAGGCATTACGGTGTGTTGTATACTATATCACGGGCATTGTGGTATGTGGTATAATGTCTCAGGGTCATTGCAGTGTGGCATAATGTATAACGGGCATTGCGGTGTGTGGCATAGGGTATAACAGGCATTTCGGTATGTGTCAGGCATTACTGAGTGTTGTATACTATATCACGGGCATTGTGGTATGTGGTATAATGTCTCAGGGACATTGCGGTGTGTGTCATAATGTGTCACAGACATTGTATGTGCTATAATGTATCAGGGGCATTGCAGTGTGTAGCATAATGTATAACGGGCATTGCGATTCCTGTCATAATGTGTCACAAGCATTACGGTGTGTGGCATAATGTGTCACAGGCATTACGGTGTGTGGCATAATGTGTCGGGGGCATTATGGTGTGTGCATTTTGTGTCATGTGCATTATTGTGTGTGGAATAATGTCTAAGGGCCATTGCAGTATGTGGCATAATGTATACTGGGCATTACTATAAGGAGGAAAAATGACAAATAATGTAAGGGGCATGAATCAGGATTATTTTTCTTTCCTGTGGTGGCTAACGTCTGGGCGTGCAGGTTGCAAAACTGGGGTATAAGGAAGTCTTTTCCTGCAATGCCACGCCCCTTTATGCAAAGCCACGCCCATTCCAATGAAGCCACGCCTCTTTTGCAACGCACGCGCCTGCGGCGCATGCATTTTTTATCCCTTTGATAGTGGCAATTATGGGGAATGGGGGGGGGGGGGGGGGGGCGGCGCCGAAGAATTTTTTGGCTTGGGGGAGAAAAATTTCTAGTTACGTCACTGACGGGAAGATGTGGCTCTTTCCACCATTTACATGCCCTCTGCAGGTGCTGGAAGGAGCACCCACAGTCCAGTTTTTGCTATTCAAATTAAATATGTCACTTTTGAAGTACACCAGGATGAAGATATGGGTGTTGCTGGCTCTGAGGAGGAAGTTGACGAGGAAGATTGTGATGGTGATGTGGTTTGTTTAAATCAGGCACCGGGGAAGACAATTTATGATTGCCATCACCTGTGGTGAAACACCTTTCTTATCCATTAAACTGCTCAAAACGGGTGGTCTTCACTTTGCCGGCGGCCGGGCTTCCAACGACCAGCATACCGGCGCCGGAATCCCCGACCGCCGGCATACCGACAGTTCTTCTCCCTCTTGGGGGTCCACGACTCCCCTGGAGGGAGAACAGATAGCGTGCGCGCCACCGTGCCCGCAGCAAGGGGCTCATTTGCGCTCACCCAGCTGTCGGTATGCCGGCGGTCAGGATTCCGGTGCCGGTATGCTGGTCATCGCGAGCCCGACCGCGGGCATACCATACTACACCCGCTCAAAACAGGTGCCGGCAATAATAAAGAGAAAAGTCCAGCAGCAGAGCATTGTGTCCCTCCTGGAGAGGGTCATGTTGGGAGGTATGAGTAAGTATGGACTGGACCACAAAAACTAATGTTTTCCCTAATGTCCCCTGACCTTCTCATCATACAAGCTGTGCAGCTCTTTTAGTTCTCTGCAGCAGCTTCACCTCAAAGGTTTGCCACTGATGGTCAATGGTTTAGCCAAGGCCATTAAAGCATTGCAGCATTTGCGCAGTGCAACAAATTGCTCCACTGCATATAAATTAGAGATGTGCACCGGAAATTTTTCGTGTTTTGTGTCTTGGTTTTGGATTCGGTTCCGCAGCCGTGTTTCGGATTCGGACACGTTTTGGCAAAACCTCCCTGAAAATTTTTTGTCGGATTCGGGTGTGTTTTGGATTCGGGTGTTTTTTTACAAAAAAACCTCAAAAACAGCTTAAATCATAGAATTTGGGGGTAATTTTGATCCCATAGTATTATTAACCTCAATAACCACAATTTCCACTCATTTCCAGTCAATTCTGAACACCTCACACCTCACAATATTATTTTTAGTCCTAAAATTTGCACCGAGGTCGCTGGATGACTAAGCTAAGAGACCCAAGTGGCCGGCACAAACACCTGGCCCATCTAGGAGTGGCACTGCAGTGTCAGACAGGATGGCACTTCAAAAAAATTAGCCCCAAACATCACATGATGCAAAGATAAATAAAAAAAAAAAAGAGGTGCAAGATGGAATTGTCCTTGGGCCCTCCCACCCACCCTTATGTTGTTTAAACAGGACATGCACACTTTAACAAACCCATCATTTCACCCACAGGGTCTGCCGCACGACTGTGGCTGAAATGACTGGTTGGTTTGGGCCCCCACCAAAAAAGGAGCAATCAGTCTCTCCCTGCACAAACTGGATCTACAGAGGCAAGATGTCCACCTCCTCCTCATCCTCCAATTCATCACCCTTTTCACTGTGTACATTCCCCTCCTCACAGAGTATTAATTCGTCCCCACTGGAATACACCATCTCAGGTCCATGTGTACTTTCTGGAGGCAATTGCTGGTGAATGTCTCCACGGAGGAATTAATTATAATACATTTTGATGAACATCATCTTCTCCACATTTTGTGGAAGTAACCTCGTACGCCGATCGCTGACAAGGTGACCGGCTGCACTAAACACTCTTTCGGAGTACACACTGGAGGGGGGGCAACTTAGGTAAAATAAAGCCAGTTTGTGCAAGGGCCTCCAAATTGCCTCTTTTTTCTGCCAGTATACACACGGACTGTCTGACGTGCCTACTTGGATGGGGTCACTCATATAATCCTCCACCATTCTTTCAATGGTGACAGAATCATATGCAGTGACAGCAGACGGCATGTCAGTAATCATTAGCAGGTCCTTCAGTCCGGACCAGATGTCAGCACTCACTCCTGACTGCCCTGCATCACCGCCAGCGGGTGGTTTTGGAAATCTGATCCTTTTCCTGGCAGCTCCAGTGGCGGGAGAAAATGAAGGAGGAGCTGTTGGCGGGTCACGTTCCGCTTGACTTGACAAGTGTCTCACCAGCAGGTCTTTGAACATCTGCAGACTTGTGTCTGCCGGAAAGAGAGATACAACGTAGGCTTTAAACCTAGGATCGAGCACGGTGGCCAAAATGTAGTGCTCTGATTTCAACAGATTGACTACCTGTGAATCCTGGTTAAGCGAATGAAGGGCTCCATCCACAAGTCCCACATGTCTAGCGGAATCGCTCTGTTTTAGCTCCTCCTTCAATCTCTCCAACTGCTTCTGCAAAAGCCTGATGAGGGGAATGACCTGACTCAGGCTGGCAGTGTCTGAACTGACTTTCACGTGTGGCAAGTTCAAAGGGTTGCAGAACCTTGCACAACGTTGAAATCATTCTCCACTGCGCTTGAGTCAGGTGCATTCCCCCTCCTTTGCCTATATCGTAGGCAGATGTATAGGCTTGAATGGCCTTTTGCTGCTCCTCCATCCTCTGAAGCATATAGAGGGTTGAATTCCACCTCGTTACCACCTCTTGCTTCAGCAGATGGCAGGGCAGGTTCAGGAGTGTTTGCTGCTGCTCCAGTCTTCGGCACGCAGTGGCTGAATGCCGAAAGTGGCCCGCAATTCTTCTGGCCGCCGATAGCATCTCTTGCACGCCCCTGTCGTTTTTTAAATAATTCTGCACCACAAAATTCAATGCATGTGCAAAACATGGGACGTACTGGAATTTGCCCAATTGTAAATGCACGCACAATATTAGTGGCGTTGTCCGATGTCACAAATCCCCAGGAGAGTCAAACTGGGGTAAGCCAATCTGCGATGATGTTCCTCAGTTTCCGTAAGAGGTTGTCAGCTGTGTGCCTCTTATGGAAAGTGGTGATACAAAGCGTAGCCTGCCTAGGAACGAGTTGGCGTTTGCGAGATGCTGCTACTGGTGCCGTCGCTGCTGTTCTTGCGGCGGGAGGCAATACATCTACCCAGTGGGCTGTCACAGTCATATAGTCCAGAGTCTGCCCTGCTCCACTTGTCCACATGTCCGTGGTTAAGTGGACACTGGGTACAACTGCATTTTTTAGGACACTGGTGAGTCTTTTTCTGACGTCTGTGTACATTCTCGGTATCGCCTGCCTAGAGAAGTGGAACCTAGATGGTATTTGGTACCGGGGACAAAATACCTCAAGAAATTCTGTAATTGCCTGTGAACTAACGCCGGATACCGGACGCACGTCTAACACCAACACAGCAGCTAAGGCCTGAGTTATCCGCTTTGTAACAGGATGACTGCTGTGATATTTCATCTTCCTCACAAAGGACTGTTGGACAGTCATTTGCTTACTGGAAGTAGTACAAGTGGTCTTCCGACTTCCCCACTGGGATGACGATCGACTCCCAGCAGCAACAACAGCAGCGCCAGCAGTAACAACAGCAGCAGTAGGCTTTCCACTCAAGGATCCATCAGAGGAATCCCAGTCAGGAGAGGACTCGTCAGACTTGCCAGTGACATGGCCTGCAGGACTATTGGCGTTCCTGTCTAAGGGGGAAATTGACATTGAGGGAGTTGGTGGTGTGGTTTGCAGGAGCTTGGGTACAAGAGGAAGAAGGGATTTAGTTGTCAGTGGACTGCTTCCGCTGTCACCCAAAGTTTTTGAACCTGTCAATGACTTCTGATGAATGCGCTCCAGGTGACGTTTAAGGGAGGATGTTCCTAGGTGGTTAACGTCCTTACCCCTACTTATTACAGCGTGACAAAGGCAACACACGGCTTGACACCTGTTGTCCGCATTTCTGTTAGAATAATTCCACACCGAAGAGGTGATTTTTTTGGTAATTTGACCAGGCATGTCAATGGCCATATTCATCCCACGGACAACAGGTGTCTCCCCGGGTGCCTGACTTAAACAAACCACCTCACCATCAGATTCCTCCTTGTCAATTTCCTCCTCAGCGCCAGCAACACCCATATCCTCATCTTGATGTACTTCAACAGTGACATCTTCAATTTCAATATCAGGAACTGGACTGTGGGTGCTCCTTCCAGCACTTGCAGGGGGCGTGCAAATGGTGGAAGGCGCCACCTCTCCCCGTCCAGTGTTGGGAAGGTCAGGCATCGCAACCGACACAATTGGACTCTCCTTGGGGATTTGTGATTTAGAAGAACGCACAGTTCTTTGCTGTGCTTTTGCCAGCTTAAGTCTTTTCATTTTTCTATCGGGAGGATGAGTACTTCCATCCTCATGTGAAGCTGAAACACTAGCCATGAACATAGGCCAGGGCCTCAGCCGTTCCTTGCCACTCCGTGTCGTAAATGGCATATTGGCAAGTTTACGCTTCTCCTCAGACGCTTTTAATTTCGATTTTTGGGTCATTTTACTGAACTTTAGTTTTTTGTATTTTACATGCTCTCTACTATGACATTGGTCATCGGCTTTGGCAGACGACGCTGATGGCATTTCATCGTCTCGGCCATGATTAGTGGCAGCAGCTTCAGCACGAGGTGGATGTGGATCTTGATCTTTCCCTATTTTACCCTTCACATTTTTGTTCTCCATCTTTTAATGTGTGGAATTATATGCCAGTAATATATCAATAGCAATGGCCTACTGTACCGTACTGCTATATATATATATATATATATATATATATATATACTGGTGGTCAGCAAAATTCTGCACTGTCCTCCTACTATATACTGCGCACATCTACAATGCAGCACAGATATGGATAGTATATTGACGACACAGAGGTAGAGCAATGGACTACTGTACCGTACTGCTATATATATATATATATATATATATATATATATATATATACTGGTGGTCAGCAAAATTCTGCACTGTCCTCCTACTATATACTGCGCACAACTACAATACAGCACAGATATGGATAGTATACTTGACGACACAGAGGTAGAGCAATGGACTACTGTACCGTACTGCTATATATATATACTGGTGGTCAGCAAAATTCTGCACTGTCCTCCTACTATATACTGCGCACAACTACAATACAGCACAGATATGGATAGTACACTTGACGACACAGAGGTAGAGCAATGGACTACTGTACCGTACTGCTATATATATACTGGTGGTCAGCAAAATTCTGCATGTCCTCCTACTATATACTGAGCACAACTACAATGCAGCACAAATATGGAGCGTTTTCAGGCAGAGAATGTAGATATTTGCAGCACACTGAGCACAGATATTTGCAGCACACTGAGCACAGATATTTGCAGCACACTGAACACAGAAACTGAGAGAACGCAGCCACGTCCTCTCGCTATCATCTCCAATGCACGAGTGAAAATGACGGCGACGCGTGGCTCTTTATATGCAATACGAATCTTGCGAGAATACGACAGCGGGATGATGACGTTCGGGCGCGTTCGTGTTAACCGAGCAAGGCGGGAAGATCCGAGGCTGGCTCGGACCCGTGTAAACCACGTGAAGTTTGTGGGGGTTCGGATCCCGAGGAACCGAACCCGTTCATCTCTAATATAAATCAACATTGAATCTATTTGTGAATCATGCCCATTATACGTTTGCCCCCCTGCAGTGCAGCATGATTTTGCCAAGTTGAAACTTTGCTCCTTATTGTTCCTTTGTCTTATTTTTGCCCAACCCAGCATGAGTTATTGCTATATATATTATTATGTACCATTGTATAATA
The DNA here is from genome assembly GCF_028390025.1 of Pseudophryne corroboree. NCBI lineage: Eukaryota > Metazoa > Chordata > Amphibia > Anura > Myobatrachidae > Pseudophryne > Pseudophryne corroboree. The sequence continues at coordinate 116,124,167 of NC_086453.1, forward strand.
TCCTTTTGCTATGAAAGTGCACTCTTATATCATCTGTCTTGTACAGCTCAGAGTGTATACTAGCAGTTTCTAACATTTTATAATAACAATTATCAGCTGTGGAACCGTCAAATTGACATGCTGCTGTCCAGAGATGACTTGTGGGAGCTAATTACTACACAGAGACCCGAGTTTAATAACTAATAATGGTAAAAGAAACATAGAGTTCTGATGCAGAGGTGGACGCAGATGCCTTCTCACACTAATGACGCTGCCATTTGTGTGCGAATGGGGATTTGTACGGAGACCTCAGGAGTAAGACACCAGAGACATTTGAAGAGCACATGGGATTGCAGTCGCAAGCAGTAATATGCCCCCAAAATGGTCACGACATGCCTGCATTTTTACAGCCACTCCCCCCATCCCCCCTCAACCACGTTACCTCCATCATTCAGTCTCTGATATCCAGGAATGAATCAGCAATGCCAGCTGCTGAGTATTCTCCAGAAATATGGAGAAGGTTATGAACCTTGGCACGGTGAGAAACCTGGTGTCATTACATTAGAAATTTATGGTGCAAAGCCTTTGTTCATGTTCCTGAAGTAGGAATGGTCATCAGTGGGTAAACCATTAATGGTGCCATAGATGAGTAAAACCAATGGCATGAAACCATCGAGCGAGAACCATAAATGGTCATGATTGCTGTGGAATGTCAGGTCATGGAACCAAACAGGATAGTGGCATGACACAGAGTGGCTGGGCTAAAGTCAATGCCCTCTGCATCTGCAAAAAAACCCCCATCAAAACAGTGATAGGAGGACATTGATGTCAGAGGTCTTGTCATCAATGAGGGACAAAAATAAACAATGACCATCGATGGTCAGTGGCCATCTCTAAACAAAAGATGGAATATTATAAAACCGAGCAGTGCAAGGGATTCTTGTTGCACACACCTGAGAGTTCCAATGGATATAGAAAACTAGAACTAAGAACAGATGACTCCCAGCTCTCGTAGGATTTTTTTTCGTGAAACCAAAGGAGTGCTGCAATGGCTTTGCTAGAATAAAGTACGGAGGAAGTCCAGCACTAAACGTTCCATCGATACATCTTCTGAACCAACAACTGAGTGCAGTGTAAGGTCGGACACCATGGATGAGAGCACACAGTCAAGAACAGAGAACAAAGTAAAGAATTTAATGAGGGGAAACAAGGGTAAGCCACCTGTGCACTTTTCTTACAAAGTAAGCTTTGGTAAACATACAGTCTGGGAAGACACAGGGCCTGATTCAGAGAAGTTCACAAAGCCGATATTCCATGGAACTGAGCCATTATCAGCAGACTGCGCATGTGCTACGTTCGCATTGCGCATGCGACAAGGTGCCACTGTAAACCCGCATGAAATGAGGATTCCTTTGCAAATCGATTGAGTGGAAGTGACCATTTGGGGGTATTAACATGGTGTTAGTGGGGAGTGGTTGTTAAAAAGCAGGTGTGTCATGCCCATTTTTGGGGCGCGTATCTGACATCAGCTGTGAGTCCCAACATACAAAAACATGGCAGAAGAAGAATGGATACAGTGCGCCCAATCTGTATTTGCAAAAAATCGGAAGTCTGTCAACTCAGGATTAAACCAATTCCAAGTTAGAAAAATTCTATTAACCACTATAAGCAAAATGAATAGCGCCTTAACCAATTCTGAAGTACAAAAATCCACCTCATGTATCAGGATAACAATGTTTAATAAAAATAAATAAAAAACAAATCAGTTTACATAGATAACAAAAAGTAAAATATTGTTGGATAAAGTCGTATTAATGTCACCTAAAAAAATATGAAAAGCATATGCATAAATTGACCTTCTACTTCTAAAGCAAAACCTCTGGCCTGTGTTCCTTAGTGCCCCAGAGGGGTATGCCCTTCTGGTTGCCCAGAAACCCCCCTCCCCTTTGCAAGTGGCAAATTATGACAATAGCAATGGTATAGAATATGATTACTCAGTGCCAGATTAAGGTCCACATGGGCCTGGAGCTGAAATTTATGAAGGGCCTGTTTTGTGCCTTGGCAGGATGTGTGACAAGCGCTGTGACGGTATGACTAGTGTTGTGGGGGTGTGACCAATGTGGTGTGGGTGTGGTCTACATAAGGGGTGTGGCTATCTCTATGACGGACATAGCAAGGGTCTACCTTCAACCACTTAATAGTGGAGCTAGAACAAGAAAATGTTGGCGGGCATTTACTTGTGCCCGCCAAATTGGGATGTCTGTCAGAGGCAGCCCCTGCAACAAGTGTATGGGTGGTCGGCTGACTGCACACACAGCATGATATATCTGCAGATATGTGCTGGTCAGTTGACATGGTATGTCTGTGTACGAAGTTATTCACAGACATATCGCTGGTACACACCCGATGCACCCACGAATGGCCAATACAGAGCCGGCCCTAGGCATAGGCAAAATAGGCAATTGCCTAGGGCATCTGGTATGCCTAGGGGCACAAGCAGCTTCTGCTGATTAAAATGATATGCGGCATGCCTATATTCTGTGTGTAGCATTTCGTATGCAGGTACAGCCACAGTCGCACACAGTTTATAGGCATGCTGCATATCATTTTAATCAGCAGAAGCTGCTTGTACATCCTAGCCACATAGCAATGCAAATACGATGCATTTTCATAAAAATTAGGCACCCGACATTAGCAGAGCTGCCAGTTGATTCACGCCAGGAACTAAATGTGTCATTATGTGTATAAGGGCATTGTTAGGGTCTCCTGCCCTGTGCTGCCATGTCGTCATGGCAACCGGGAGACAAGTGCTAGCGGAGTAACCTGAGCGCAGCTGATACTCCGGTTCGGGTCTTTTGCTGTGCAGTGGTTACAGGCTCTGTGCACGGCAGGGGATCCGGTGCTGGTTTTTGTGCTCACAGTCTGTGAGGTCTGAGTGGGGCGTGGACAGCACCTGCTTTATAAGGCCTCTTCTCAGGTTAAGCAGATGCTGCTGAATCTTTGTTGGTTAGTCAGTTCCTGAAAGTTAGCCAGTACTGTGTAGCTTTGTATTTATTGTTGCTTACTGCAAATAGGCCTGGGGATTTGGTACTACACTCTGCCAATCCAGACCTAGCAGTAAGACTGGAGTCAGTCGTTTAGCTTGCTGGGGTTCTTTTACTACTCTGTGAACTTAGCAAGTTTGCGGCTGTATTCTAAGACTTGCCTGCCTAAATCCTGTCTCACTGTGCAAGGTGTCAGGTGTCAGTTTAGTGGCAGTAAGCTGAACCTGTGCACTGCAAGTGAGAATTAGGATTGTGGAGACTCTCCTTGTGTCTATCATTCCATCTCTGACCAAGGAGTTTACTGCCACACCTGTTGGTAACCCTTTAGGGTTTTGCTGTTGCCCTTAGCAACAGCATTTCGGGTTCTCTACGTATTAAAACACAACATCTTGCTTTTCCCATCTGAGCATTACTAATACTAGGGAGACACCCAGTTCCTTAGCCTCTGGGCTTCTCTGTTCACTTTGTGTGTATTTTGTTACCCTATCACCTTCTGTGTACATAATGTCATATTCCCCAGTCTGTCTGTGAGTTCATTTGTTTTGCATACCTATCCGTTCAGACACCAGTACATTCCTGCAGGCACTGGTGTGCATAACAGTTCAAACACCAGTACATTCCTGCTGGCACAGGAGTGCATAACAGTTCTGACACCAGTACATTCCTGCAGGCACTGGTGTGCATAACATATTCAGCAGCCAAATACTCCTGTTGAAATTTTGTGGGAATATGGAGCATACCCCTCAAAATAAGTTGCAACAGGTGGTCGATCAGGTGCAGGTCCTGACTCGACAATTTAATGATTTGTCCATTAAAATGCACACCTCCCAGGCCGCTGGCGGAGCTCCCGCAGCAGCAGCACCTTCAGGGGTTAAGGAGCCGAAAGTAAATCTCCCGGATCGTTTTTCTGGAGATCGCTCGCAGTTCTTTTGTTTCAAGGAGAGCTGCAAGCTATACTTCCGGCTTAGGCCTCAGTCTTCTGGGTCGGAGATTCAGCGGGTGGGCATAGTGATTTCCTTGCTACAAGGAGACCCACAGGTCTGGGCATATGGGTTGCAGCCTGACTGTCCGTCACTTAAAAGTGTTGATGCTTTTTTTACGGCACTGGGCATGTTGTATGATGACCCTGACAAGACGGCCTCAGCCGAGGCTCAGATTTCGATCCTTAAGCAAGGGCGAAGGCCAGTTTAGGTTTACTGTACGGAGTTTCGGAGGTTGGCCCATGATACCCAGTGGAATGACCCAGCCCTGAGACACCAGTACCGAAGAGGTCTTTCTAACCAGATAAAGGACCAACTGGTACAATATCCCTTGCCTGATAGCTTGGATCAGCTCATGCAGTTATCCATCCGGGTGGATAGACGGCTGAGAGAGCGTAGGCTTGAAAGGGAGACTGAGGTTTCCTTCTTTCCCAAGGGAACCGCAGACTCTGAGGAATTTTCCGAGGAGCCTATGCAGATTGGGGCTACCCGCCTCTCCTCGCGTGAGAAGACGCAGAGGAGACAGCAGGGGTTGTGTTTGTACTGTGGGAATAAAGGTCATGTGGTAGTATCATGCCCAGAAAAGCCGGAAAACTTCAGGGCCTGAGGGTGATGGGAAATATCCTGTCAGGCCAGAAGTCAGAATTTCCCAAGAAGACTTTTATCATTCCGGTGACCTTGAAGATCCTCGGTCAAACTGTCAAGACTGAGGCCTTTGTGGACAGTGGGGCCGACGGGGTTTTTATGGACCGCCAATTCGCCCTGAAACACTCTGTTCCCTTAGTACCCTTGGCATCGGAAATTGAGATTTGTGGGTTAAACGGGGAACCATTATCCCAAGGTAAAATTACCTCTTGCACTAGCCAGATTTCTTTGTTTATTGGAGCCACACACTCTGAAAAATTGTCCTTTTATGTGACTGTCTGTACTTTTGCTCCATTGGTGTTGGGGTTACCCTGGTTAAGGGCCCACAATCCTCAATTTGACTGGGTCTCTGGGGAGATTCTTAGTTGGGGTACTGATTGTATCAGGAGTTGCTTGAGCCTTCCAGTCAGGCTCTCGCAGCTAAGTTTGCCAGGATTGCCAGGGTGTTATGCAGATTTTGCGGACGTGTTCTCCAAAAAAGTTGCAGAGGTACTACCTCCCCATCGCCCCTATGACTGTGCCATTGATTTGTTGCCAAATGCTAAGCTTCCCAAGAGCAGGTTGTACTCCCTGGATTTTTGGTTAAACCGAGCGCTTGTGTGTATTGCTAACTGGTGTTGTGTGAAGAAAACTTAAATAATGTAATAAGGAAAAATAATGTAAAAATAAAATAAAAATAAAAATTAAAAATAAAAATTAAAAATAAAAATAAAATAAAATTAAAAATTAAAACGAGGGAGGGGGAGGGAGGAGGGGTAAAGTGCAATGTTTACAGCTCCTTTCAGAGTGATTGGTTGGGAGCTTGGAGACACTTATCAAAGGGCAAAGTCTTTTAGGGTGTAACTGTCCCTGACTTACCCTAATAGTGCATGTGAGCGTTGCTGGAGGTTCCTGTATGAAGTGGCAGAGATCAGGTTGGTGGGCGGGCTGGCCTCACTCCTGGTGAGCTGTAACTGCCTTTCTTCTTCCTCCTCCTGCTGGCCGCGCTTTTGCCGCTGCTCCGTCTTTTCCGCCGCGACCGGAAGTTCGGGTCCTTACTTCCGGTATTACGGACGCTGGCGGTGACGGAGTAAGTGTCCTTGTAGTTGCTTCTAGTCTTCTCCAACGCGTTTCGAATCCAAATAGGATTCTTTCTCAAGGAGATGGTGAAGTCTTTCCAGTTGTTTTTAGTCCTTTTTATATGGTAACTTTATTAGAAAAACAGGAAGTGCACATGACCGGAAGTGAGCTTCCCGGCGGCATCCTCATGGTAAAAAAGGAGAGGGAATATATTTGAATTATTCCCAAATTAAAAAAGCAGTTAAAATTCATATGAACCATTGCACTTATGGGGAAAAAAGGGGGGGGGGGGGGGGGGAAAGGGTGATAAAATTAAAAATAATGATAAAAAAATATAATGATAAAAAAATATAATAATATTAAAATTAAAATAAAAATAAAATAATGATAAAAATAAAAATAAATAAAAATAAATATAGAAAAAATAATAAAAATAAAATTAAAATTAAAATAAAATTAATAGAATGGAGTTTTTTTGGTGTATGGACAATTACAGAAAGACATTGAGTTCTATGTCTATATTGAGACCATATGGTTCAAGGCTCTTCATTTTATATATCCATTCTGTTTCTTTTTTCTTCAATGATTTGACGATGTCTTCTCCTCTCCAGTGGGCTGTAATCTTTTGAATCCCAATGAATTTTAACCCAGTGGGATCTTGATTGTGTTTTGTGAAGAAATGAGCTGAAACGCTATGTGTTTTCAGACCTCTTTTTATATTGTATATGTGTTCTGCTATTCTTACTTTCAATTTGCGTTTCGTTTGTCCCACATATTGTTTTCCGCATGTACATTCCAGAATGTAAATGACCCCCTCTGTATGGCACGTGACTTGGTTTCTAATTTCAAATTCTTCTTTTGTTATGTTGGATTTAAAGGTGGTTGTGGGTTTGGTAGAAGTTTTCTGGTTCCTGCAACCCATGCAGGTCATGCAATGATGGAATCCTTTAGTGTTCAGGCATTCTTTAGGTTCTTGTGAAATCGGTAAAAAGCTATGGGTCAGCTGTTGTTTTAAATTATTGGCTTTTTTATAAATTATTTTTGGTTTGATGGGAATAGATTCTTTCAGGTCCTCGTCGAGAAAAAGAATATGCCAATTTTTTTCAAGAATTTTTTCGATGTCTTTATGGTTGCTGTTAAACTGTGTTATGAATGTTACAGGTAATTCTTTTTTATCTTTTTGTTTAAAGGAGAGTAAGTAATTTCTTTCCAGTTTTTTAATCTTTTCTAGTTGTTGGTTCAGGTGATTTTCTTTGTATCCTTTTTGAACAAATTTGTTTTTCATTTCTTGAGCTTGTTGTTCGAATACTGTATGGTCAGTGCAGTTCCTCTTTAATCGACGGAATTGTCCTCCTGGGATGTTTTCTATCCATTGTCTGTGATGATTGCTACTGTGTGAAAGCATGTTGTTCCCGTTCACTTTTTTGAAATGAGTTCTTGTCTGTATTTTGTTTGCTTCAATATAGATTTCCAGATCGAGAAAGATTACTGTGTTTTCACTGTGTAAGGTAGTGAATTCAAGATTCATATTGTTGTTGTTGATATGTTCTTTGAATTGTGATAGAGCGTCATGGGTTCCTTTCCAGATGAAGAACACGTCGTCTATGTAGCGGTGCCAACTTATGATGTTCGGTAGGAATGGGTTATTGTTCCAGATGTTAAGATCTTCCCAACGCGAGACGAACAAGTTTGCGTAACTTGGGGCGAATGATGTTCCCATTGCTGTACCGCATTGTTGCAGGAAAAAATCGCCTTCGTACCAGAAATAGTTATTATGAAGAATGTAATCAATACTGTCCATAATGAAATTGATTTGTGTGTTGGTGATAGTCGTCTGGGTACATAGAAAGTGGCGTGTTGCTTCACATCCTGCTTGGTGGTTGATTGCGGTATACATGGATTTGATGTCACTTGTGCATAGGATATACCCTTCTTGCCATTCAGTGTTGTTAAGAACTTGCAATATGTTTGTGGTGTCTTTTAGGAAACTTTTTTGTTTCCCTACAATGTCCTGAAGATAACAGTCGATGTATTTTGATAAATTTGAAGAGATTGAGCAGATGCCGGATACAATAGGTCTCCCTGGCGGTTTTTCCAGGCTTTTATGGATCTTGGGGAGATAATAAAAGGTTTGTATTTTTGGATCCTTTACACAGATGAAATCGTATTCTTTCTTATTGATCACTCCCAGTTCTAGTCCTTCTTGCATTTGCTCTATTAATTTCGCCTTAAATTCTTGTGTTGGATCTCTGGTTAGTTTCTTATATGTTACTGTATCTGAAAGGAGTCTCTCTGCTTCTTGTTTATAGGTGTCCAGGTCTAAAATCACCACTCCTCCCCCTTTGTCTGCCGGTTTTATAACCACAGTCTTGTCTTCCTTCAGACTTTTTAATGCATTTCTTTCGTCTTTTGTAAAGTTGAATCCCTGTTTTGGTTTGGTTGTTAAGTTTTCTATTTCCTTCTCCACTAGGTGTTGAAATGTGGTAATATGAGGACCTTTTATATGGTTTGGAAAAAAGGTTGATGTCGGTTTTAAATCTGTATGTAGAAATTCGGTATCCAGTATTGCTGTATTTTCTTTGGATCGTTCTTGGTTTTTCGCGAAGAATTTTTTGATACATAATTTCCGTATGAACTTTTGTGTGTCGATGAAGAGATTGAATTTGTTGGTACCGGAGTGTGGGGCAAACTTGAGGCCTTTTCGTAAAACGTTCTCCTCATTGATTGATAATTCTCTTTTACTGAGGTTAAATATGGTCTCTGAGTTTGGAGTTATGTCTGTTACTAATTTCTTTGTTGTCTTCTGTCTCTTTCCTCCTCTTGTCCCTCTTTTTCTAAAGATGTGTTCCTCCTTCTTTTTGTTACAGAAAGTACATAATCGGGTGGTTTCTCTGTGCCCCAAACTGTATCTAAAAAATCCTGATCATCGTCTTCTTCATCCTCGCTTATTTGATCATGTTCAAGGTATCTTTTTTTCTGTTGTGATCTTCCCTTTTGATCTTCTTTCCTCTCGATTTTCTTTATTAGTTCATCCAGGTCGTTGGCTTCTTCTTTTTTTGCTTGTTCTACTCCATTGCGATATGATTGTTTGATTAGTGCATATGGATTATTTGGACGATAATATGTGGATTGTTGTCTCTCCCAGGTTGAACTTGTCCGGGGTTTTTGATAAGGTTTTTTATATGGTGCTCTTTTCGGAGTGTATGGTCTCTGTGGTTGTGATCTAGGTGCCTGATGATCCATTTGTGGTTTTTTCTGGTCCCAATTCCTCATGGGCTGTTTATAGACGTGTCTTCTAGTGTTTTGCTGGTATTGATAATGCTTCTTTTCTTCTTGGTCTCTCTTGTACTTTTTTTGTTTTTGTAATATGATGTTGTCTTCCAGTTTCTCCATTTTTTGGTGGGTTAAATTCATTAAGGTTTTATAATCTTCCAATGTCTGAAGAGGTTCAAACTTTTTTTCGATTCCTGTGATTGAATCTGTAATGTTTTTCAAGGATAATTTCCGTTCTTCTATGATTACTGTCATCAACCGTTTCGAACAATTGTCGAGGATGTCATTCCATTTGTTATGAAAATTTGAATCCGCTGGGTCAAATGTGCATTGTTTTTGCATGCGTAGTCCTTTAGGGATCATGTCTTGTTCCAAGTATTTTGTTAGGGTGGTTAATTCCCACCATTGTTTAATTTCTTTTGTATAAAGTTTTTCCAACTTTAGGAATTGGCTGCAGAAGCGCTCTGACTCCCTGTCACGTCCTGAGACTCAGGCTATGGCAGAGTACATTCAGGAGAACTTGGCTAAGGGATTTATCAGACCTTCACAGTCTCCAGTTGGGTCGGGGTTCTTCATCGTGGGTAAAAAGGACGGTTCGTTGCGACCCTGCATCGACTTCAGGGAATTGAACCGTATCACGATTAAAAACTCATACCCACTGCCTCTCATTTCGGTCTTGTTTGACCAGCTTCGTACTGCCACCATTTTTTCTAAGATTGACCTACGCGGTGCGTACAATCTAATCCGAATAAGAGAGGGGGATGAATGGAAGACTGCCTTTAATACCCACTCAGGGCATTATGAATATTTGGTGATGCCTTTTGGGCTCTGTAATGCCCCGGCAGTCTTCCAGGATTTCATGAATGATGTGCTCAGGGAATATTTGGATAGATTCTTAGTTGTATACTTAGATGACATCCTAATCTTCTCCCATTCCCTGGAGGAACATCGGAAGCATGTACGCTTAGTCCTCCAGAAACTCAGAGACCACCGGCTTGGGGCGAAGCTGGAGAAGTGCGAATTTGAAGTTCAGCAAATCGCATTTCTAGGATATATTATCTCCCCAGAAGGTTTCCAAATGGAGGGTTCCAAGGTACAGGCAGTCCTGGATTGGGTGCAGCCCACTAGTTTGAAGGCGCTTCAGCGTTTCCTGGGCTTTGCGAATTTTTATAGACGATTTATCGCTGGATTTTCGTCTATAGTGGCGCCCTTGGTGGCACTCACTAAGAAAGGGGCGGATGTTGCTCACTGGTCTTGTGAGGCTAAAGCGGCTTTTGCCCGTCTCAAAAGGGCATTTGTATCGGCCAAGGTGCTGCGACACCCAAATCCAGAGCGTCCTTTTGTGGTGGAGGTGGATGCCTCTGAGATGGGTATTGGGGCAGTGCTTTCTCAGATGGGAGTGTCTGATAATCGCCTTCATCCCTGTGCTTACTTTTCCCGTAAATTTTCGCCTGCCGAGATGAATTATGACGTGGGTAACCGGGAATTGTTGGCTATTAAGGATGCACTCGAGGAGTGGAGACACAGGCTTGAGGGGGCTAAGTTTGTGGTCTCAATTCTCACCGACCATAAGAATCTGGCATATTTAGAGTCAGCGAAGCATCTCAATGCCAGGCAGGCACGATGGGCTTTGTTTTTTGCTCGCTTTAATTTTTTGATAACATATCGCCCTGGGTCAAAAAACATCAAGGCTGATGCGCTCTCGCGGAGTTTTGCTCCAATCCAGGAGACCACCGAGGAGCCGTTGCCCATTGTGTCCCCATCATGTATTAAAGTGGGCATTACCCAGGACCTCTTATCATTAGTCCTTAGAGCAAAGGAGCAGGCTCCTCCAGACCTTCCGGTAGGTCTTTTGTTTGTGCCTCCTAGGTTAAGACAGCGAGTGTTCCTGGAATTCCATGCCAAGAAGTCGGCAGGTCACCCGGGTATTGCCAGAACTCGGGAGTTGCTATCTAGGGCGGTGTGGTGGCCTTCGGTGGCTAAGGATGTGGATCAGTGGGTTCGGGCATGTGACATCTGTGCCCGAAATAAGACTCCTAGAGGGGTTCCTGTTGGCCCATTACATCCACTCTCTATCCCATCTAAGCCATGGACCCACATTTCAATGGATTTTGTGGTGGACTTGCCCAAATCCTCGGGGATGACAGCCATCTGGGTTGTCGTTGACAGGTTTTCGAAGATGGCGCACTTCGTTCCACTGGTTGGGCTGCCATCGGCCAGACGCCTGTCTGAATTATTTATGCTGCATGTTGTGCGTCTCCACGGGTTGCCACTTGATGTGGTCTCTGACCGCGGATCCCAGTTTGTGGCCAAATTCTGGAGGGCATTTTGTTCCGATCTCCAGATTTCTGTCAGCTTGTCGTCAGGCTACCATCTGCAGTCTAATGGGCAGACTGAAAGGGTGAACCAGTCCTTGGAGCAGTTCCTCAGGTGTTATGTCTCCAAGTGTCAGACTGACTGGGTTGCTCATCTGTCCATGGCGGAGTTTGCCTATAACAACGCGGCTCACTCTGCTACAGGGATCTCTCCCTTCCTTTGTGTGTATGGGCATCATCCTAAGGCCAATTCTTTTGACCCCCTGGACTCCACGCCTGGTGGTTCCTCTGTGGTTTCGGTCCTTAGAGGTATTTGGCGGAAAGTGAAGAAAGCCCTTGTGTCTGTGTCATTAGTGACCAAAAGGGTTTTTGATAAGCGGAAAAGACCCTGCAGCTTCAAATTAGGAGACTTCGTCTGGTTGTCTACCAAGAATTTGAAGTTGAGACAGCCATCTCATAAGTTAGGCCCCCGGTTCATCGGCCCTTATAAGATCACCAGGGTTATCAATCCGGTGGCATTTCAGTTAGATCTGCCCCGTTCTTTGGGTATCAATAAAACATTTCATTGTTCCCTTTTAAAACGGGCGATTAGTAATCCTTCTTCCAGTGGAAGACCTTCCCCTCTTCTGATACGTGGCCAGAGGGAGTTTGTTGTTGAAAGGATTCTTGACTCCAAGATGGTTCGGGGTCGGCTGTCATTTTTGGTGCACTGGAAGGGGTATGGCCCGGAGGAGCGGTCGTGGGTGCGCAGTTGTGATCTTCATGCCCCCAGACTGATACGCTCTTTCTTCTCGCAGTTCCCCGATAAACCCGGTGGTAGGGGTTCTTTGACCCCTCGTCAGAGGGGGGGTACTGTTAGGGTCTCCTGCCCTGTGCTGCCACGTCGTCATGGCAACCGGGAGACAAGTGCTAGCGGAGTAACCTGAGCGCAGCTGATACTCCGGTTCGGGTCTTTTGCTGTGCAGTGGTTACAGGCTCTGTGCACGGGATCCGGTGCTAGTTTTTGTGCTCACAGTCTGTGAGGTCTGAGTGGGGCGTGGACAGCACCTGCTTTATAAGGCCTCTTCTCAGGTTAAGCAGATGCTGCTGAATCTTTGTTGGTTAGTCAGTTCCTGAAAGTTAGCCAGTACTGTGTAGCTTTGTATTTATTGTTGCTTACTGCAAATAGGCCTGGGGATTTGGTACTACACTCTGCCAATCCAGACCTAGCAGTAAGACTGGAGTCAGTCGTTTAGCTTGCTGGGGTTCTTTTACTACTCTGTGAACTTAGCAAGTTTGCGGCTGTATTCTAAGACTTGCCTGCCTAAATCCTGTCTCACTGTGCAAGGTGTCAGGTGTCAGCTTAGTGGCAGTAAGCTGAACCTGTGCACTGCAAGTGAGAATTAGGATTGTGGAGACTCTCCTTGTGTCTATCATTCCATCTCTGACCAAGGAGTTTACTGCCACACCCGTTGGTAACCCTTTAGGGTTTTGCTGTTGCCCTTAGCAACAGCATTTCGGGTTCTCTACGTATTAAAACACAACATCTTGCTTTTCCCATCTGAGCATTACTAATACTAGGGAGACACCCAGTTCCTTAGCCTCTGGGCTTCTCTGTTCACTTTGTGTGTATTTTGTTACCCTATCACCTTCTGTGTACGTAATGTCATATTCCCCAGTCTGTCTGTGAGTTCATTTGTTTTGCATACCTATCCGTTCAGACACCAGTACATTCCTGCAGGCACTGGTGTGCATAACAGTTCAAACACCAGTACATTCCTGCAGGCACAGGAGTGCATAACAGTTCTGACACCAGTACATTCCTGCAGGCACTGGTGTGCATAACAGGCATTAATAATGTGTAACATATGTGTAAGGTGCACTATGTGTGTCATGTGTATAAGGGCACTAATGTGCGGCATATGTGTAAGGGACATTATGTGTGTCATTATGTGTATAAGGGCATTAACAATGTGCGGGATATGTGTAAGGGAAATTATGTGTATTGGCATAATGTGTAAGGTGCATTATGGTTATAAGGACATTAATAATGTGTGTCATATGTGTAAGGGGCATTACTGTGTGGTATTATGTGTATAAATGCATTACCAATGTAACATAGTAACATAGTATCTAAGGTTGAAAAAAGACAATTGTCCATCGAGTTCAACCTATTTGTGGTCTCCTATGCACGATTATTTTGTATAAAATTTTGACTGAAGAAGTTGATGACTGCTGTTACGTTTTACCCTCTCTTTTTTATAATAACCATAGTGCGTGACTATGCCCCGTAACCCTGGATATCATTATCCATTAGGAATTTATCTAACCCATTCTTAAAGGTGTTGACTGAGTCGACCATTACAACTCCCTCAGGCAGGGAATTCCAAACACGTATTGTCCTTACCGTAAAAAAGCCTTTACGCCGTATTTTGCGGAATCTCCTCTCCTCTAACCTGAGCGAGTGTCCACGAGTTCTCTGTGTTGATCTAACCAAAAACAGGTCCTGCGCAAGATCTGTATATTGTCCCCTTATATATTTGTAAATGCTGATCCTGTCCCCTCTTAATCTCCTCTTTTCCAGTGTAAACATGCCTAGTCTTGCAAGCCTTTCCTCGTATTCCAGCGTCTCCATACCCTTAATTAGTTTGGTCGCCCGCCTTTGAACCTTTTCTAGCTCCAGGATATCCTTTTTGTAGCAAGGTGCCCAGAATTGTACACAGTATTCAAGGTGTGGCCGCACAAATGATTTATATAACGGGAGTATAATACTCTCGTCCCTAGCATCAATTCCCCGTTTTATGCATGCTAATATTTTATTAGCCTTCTTTGCTGCAGTCCTACTTTGGGTACTACTGCTTAATTTGCTATCTATGAGGACACCTAAGTCCTTTTCCAATACAGAATCCCCTAATTTTACCCCATTTAGTAGGTAGGTGTTATTTTTGTTCTTGTTACCACAGTGCATTACCTTACACTTGTCTGTATTGAAGCGCATTCTCCATTTCGCTGCCCAAGCTTCTAATTTAACTAAGTGGCATTATGTGTATAATGTGCTCTACTGTGTGGCATAACGTATAGAAAGGGCACTACTGTGTGGTCTAATGTGAATAATGAGCAATATGGTGTGGTGTAATGTGAATAAGGAGCAATATGGTGTGGTGTAATTAGAATAAAGAGCAATATGGTGTGGTGTAACGTGAATAAGGAGCAATTCAGTATGATGTTATGTGAATGAGAAGCACTACTGTGAGGAGTAACGTATATAAGGTAAAGTGGTACTACTGTGTGATGTAATGTGAATAAGGGACACTATCGTATGATAAATTGTGAATAAAGTTGCACTGCAGTGAGGCACAATTTGAATTGGGGGTACTATTGTGTAGCCATGCCCCTTGCCAGCAAAAACACATACTGTACCTTTTTGGGCTGTGCGCCGAATTTCCACACTGTTCTTATTTAAATTACAAGGGGTAGGAAAACAAAAAAAAGGACTACTATGGGTGGGGGGTGATGGTGCTGGGAAAGGGGTGCAGGGTCAGAGGCGGAACAAGCGGTGGTGCTAGGGGGCACCAGCCAAAATCTTGCCTAGGGCATCATATTGGTTAGGGCCGGCTCTGGGCCAATATATCAGCCAGTGTGTACCTAGCATTAGGTAGGCAGCAGCTGCTGTCACCAGCTCTCTTACTAAAAGGATATTACTACAAATATATATAACGCACTTACCGATCTATGTTTAATGGACATAAAGCAACTGAGACCTCTGCTAAATAAATTCTATTCTCACCCTTATTAAGGATCACCTATCGCTTGGAAATGACTGTAGTAATTCTCTGCATACTATACATTTTAACTAAGGACAAACTAGTTATCCAAACTGCATGTGGATAGTTAGATCCAACTCTATGGGTGGAATTCAATTGTTTTTTCAGGCGCAATAATTAATGGACGCCCACTGTGGCTATTCAATTTATTTGGACGATTGGACGCTATGGTAAGAGCTGTTTTGGCACCCATCAACACACATTTCTCAAATGCCGGCGCCAGCAGCTGTTTATGCCCATATGGAGTAACAATTGAATTGCTCTGTCAGGCTCCCGACACTGAGAGTTGCCGTGCACAACAATTAAATTCCACCCTATGTACTATATTTAGGCATATACAACTGCTTAACAGTGATGTTTAGTATTTTTATGTTTATGTTAAGTATCTGGAAAAGTTTTTAAATACAATTTTTATATACATTTTAGCCTGTGTTTTTGATACATTAAATAATTAACAATTAGAAACTGGATATTTTTTGTACGGCAAAAATAAGAATTTACTTACCGATAATTCTATTTCTCGTAGTCCGTAGTGGATGCTGGGGACTCCGTCAGGACCATGGGGATTAGCGGCTCCGCAGGAGACAGGGCACAAAAGTAAAAGCTTTAGGATCAGGTGGTGTGCACTGGCTCCTCCCCCTATGACCCTCCTCCAAGCCTCAGTTAGGATACTGTGCCCGGACGAGCGTACACAATAAGGAAGGATTTTGAATCCCGGGTAAGACTCATACCAGCCACACCAATCACACTGTACAACCTGTGATCTGAACCCAGTTAACAGCATGATAACAGCGGAGCCTCTGAAAAGATGGCTCACAACAATAATAACCCGATTTTTGTAACAATAACTATGTACAAGTATTGCAGACAATCCGCACTTGGGATGGGCGCCCAGCATCCACTACGGACTACGAGAAATAGAATTATCGGTAAGTAAATTCTTATTTTCTCTGACGTCCTAAGTGGATGCTGGGGACTCCGTCAGGACCATGGGGATTATACTAGAGATGAGCGGGTTCGGTTTCTCTGAATCCGAACCCGCCAGAACTTCATGTTTTTTTTCACGGGTCCGAGCGACTCGGATCTTCCCGCCTTGCTCGGTTAACCCGAGCGCGCCCGAACGTCATCATGACGCTGTCGGATTCTCGCGAGGCTCGGATTCTATCGCGAGACTCGGATTCTATATAAGGAGCCGCGCGTCGCCGCCATTTTCACACGTGCATTGAGATTGATAGGGAGAGGACGTGGCTGGCGTCCTCTCCGTTTAGAATAGATTAGAGAGACACTTGATTTACTAATTTTGGGGAGCATTAGGAGTACTCAGTACAGTGCAGAGTTTTGCTGATAGTGACCACCAGTTTTATTTATAATCCGTTCTCTGCCTGAAAAAAGCGATACACAGCACACAGTGACTCAGTCACATACCATATCTGTGTGCACTGCTCAGGCTCAGGCCAGTGTGCTGCATCATCTATTATCTATATATAATATTATATATATCTGTCTGACTGCTCAGCTCACACAGCTTATAATTGTGGGGGAGACTGGGGAGCACTACTGCAGTGCCAGTTATAGGTTATAGCAGGAGCCAGGAGTACATAATATATTATATAGTGAGTGACCACCAGACACACAGTGCAGTTTATTTAATATATCCGTTCTCTGCCTGAAAAAAGCGATACACACAGTGACTCAGTCAGTCACATACCATATCTGTGTGCACTGCTCAGGCTCAGGCCAGTGTGCTGCATCATCTATATAATATATATTATATATCTGTCTGACTGCTCAGCTCACACAGCTTATAATTGTGGGGGAGACTGGGGAGCACTACTGCAGTGCCAGTTATAGGTTATAGCAGGAGCCAGGAGTACATAATATTATATTAAAACAGTGCACACTTTTGCTGCAGGAGTGCCACTGCCAGTGTGACTAGTGACCAGTGACCTGACCACCAGTATATATAATATTAGTAGTATACTATCTCTTTATCAACCAGTCTATATTAGCAGCAGACACAGTACAGTGCGGTAGTTCACGGCTGTGGCTACCTCTGTGTCGGCACTCGGCAGCCCGTCCATAATTGTATATACCACCTAACCGTGGTTTTTTTTTCTTTCTTTATACATACATACTAGTTACGAGTATACTATCTCTTTATCAACCAGTCTATATATTAGCAGCAGACACAGTACAGTGCGGTAGTTCACGGCTGTGGCTACCTCTGTGTCGGCACTCGGCAGCCCGTCCATAATTGTATATAACACCTAACCGTGGTTTTTTTTTCTTTCTTTATACATACATACTAGTTACGAGTATACTATCTCTTTATCAACCAGTCTATATATTAGCAGCAGACACAGTACAGTGCGGTAGTTCACGGCTGTGGCTACCTCTGTGTCGGCACTCGGCAGCCCGTCCATAATTGTATATACCACCTAACCGTGGTTTTTTTTTCTTTCTTTATACATACATACTAGTTACGAGTATACTATCTCTTTATCAACCAGTCTATATATTAGCAGCAGACACAGTACAGTGCGGTAGTTCACGGCTGTGGCTACCTCTGTGTCGGCACTCGGCAGCCCGTCCATAATTGTATATACCACCTAACCGTGGTTTTTTTTTCTTTCTTTATACATACATACTAGTTACGAGTATACTATCTCTTTATCAACCAGTCTATATATTAGCAGCAGACACAGTACAGTGCGGTAGTTCACGGCTGTGGCTACCTCTGTGTCGGCACTCGGCAGCCCGTCCATAATTGTATATACCACCTAACCGTGGTTTTTTTTTCTTTCTTTATACAGACATACTAGTTACGAGTATACTATCTCTTTATCAACCAGTCTATATATTAGCAGCAGACACAGTACAGTGCGGTAGTTCACGGCTGTGGCTACCTCTGTGTCGGCACTCGGCAGCCCGTCCATAATTGTATATACCACCTAACCGTGGTTTTTTTTTCTTTCTTTATACATACATACTAGTTACGAGTATACTATCTCTTTATCAACCAGTCTATATATTAGCAGCAGACACAGTACAGTGCGGTAGTTCACGGCTGTGGCTACCTCTGTGTCGGCACTCGGCAGCCCGTCCATAATTGTATATACCACCTAACCGTGGTTTTTTTTTCTTTCTTTATACATACATACTAGTTACGAGTATACTATCTCTTTATCAACCAGTCTATATATTAGCAGCAGACACAGTACAGTGCGGTAGTTCACGGCTGTGGCTACCTCTGTGTCGGCACTCGGCAGCCCGTCCATAATTGTATATACCACCTAACCGTGGTTTTTTTTTCTTTCTTTATACATACATACTAGTTACGAGTATACTATCTCTTTATCAACCAGTCTATATATTAGCAGCAGACACAGTACAGTGCGGTAGTTCACAGCTGTGGCTACCTCTGTGTCGGCACTCGGCAGCCCGTCCATAATTGTATACTAGTATCCAATCCATCCATCTCCATTGTTTACCTGAGGTGCCTTTTAGTTGTGCCTATTAAAATATGGAGAACAAAAATGTTGAGGTTCCAAAATTAGGGAAAGATCAAGATCCACTTCCACCTCGTGCTGAAGCTGCTGCCACTAGTCATGGCCGAGACGATGAAATGCCAGCAACGTCGTCTGCCAAGGCCGATGCCCAATGGCATAGTACAGAGCATGTCAAAACCAAAACACCAAATATCAGTAAAAAAAGGACTCCAAAACCTAAAATAAAATTGTCGGAGGAGAAGCGTAAACTTGCCAATATGCCATTTACCACACGGAGTGGCAAGGAACGGCTGAGGCCCTGGCCTATGTTCATGGCTAGTGGTTCAGCTTCACATGAGGATGGAAGCACTCAGCCTCTCGCTAGAAAACTGAAAAGACTCAAGCTGGCAAAAGCACCGCAAAGAACTGTGCGTTCTTTGAAATCCCAAATCCACAAGGAGAGTCCAATTGTGTCGGTTGCGATGCCTGACCTTCCCAACACTGGACGTGAAGAGCATGCGCCTTCCACCATTTGCACGCCCCCTGTAAGTGCTGGAAGGAGCACCCGCAGTCCAGTTCCTGATAGTCAGATTGAAGATGTCAGTGTTGAAGTACACCAGGATGAGGAGGATATGGGTGTTGCTGGCGCTGGGGAGGAAATTGACCAGGAGGATTCTGATGGTGAGGTGGTTTGTTTAAGTCAGGCACCCGGGGAGACACCTGTTGTCCGTGGGAGGAATATGGCCGTTGACATGCCAGGTGAAAATACCAAAAAAATCAGCTCTTCGGTGTGGAGGTATTTCACCAGAAATGCGGACAACAGGTGTCAAGCCGTGTGTTCCCTTTGTCAAGCTGTAATAAGTAGGGGTAAGGACGTTAACCACCTCGGAACATCCTCCCTTATACGTCACCTGCAGCGCATTCATAATAAGTCAGTGACAAGTTCAAAAACTTTGGGTGACAGCGGAAGCAGTCCACTGACCAGTAAATCCCTTCCTCTTGTAACCAAGCTCACGCAAACCACCCCACCAACTCCCTCAGTGTCAATTTCCTCCTTCCCCAGGAATGCCAATAGTCCTGCAGGCCATGTCACTGGCAATTCTGACGAGTCCTCTCCTGCCTGGGATTCCTCCGATGCATCCTTGCGTGTAACGCCTACTGCTGCTGGCGCTGCTGTTGTTGCCGCTGGGAGTCGATGGTCATCCCAGAGGGGAAGTCGTAAGCCCACTTGTACTACTTCCAGTAAGCAATTGACTGTTCAACAGTCCTTTGCGAGGAAGATGAAATATCACAGCAGTCATCCTACTGCAAAGCGGATAACTGAGTCCTTGACAACTATGTTGGTGTTAGACGTGCGTCCGGTATCCGCCGTTAGTTCACAGGGAACTAGACAATTTATTGAGGCAGTGTGCCCCCGTTACCAAATACCATCTAGGTTCCACTTCTCTAGGCAGGCGATACCGAGAATGTACACGGACGTCAGAAAAAGACTCACCAGTGTCCTAAAAAATGCAGTTGTACCCAATGTCCACTTAACCACGGACATGTGGACAAGTGGAGCAGGGCAGGGTCAGGACTATATGACTGTGACAGCCCACTGGGTAGATGTATGGACTCCCGCCGCAAGAACAGCAGCGGCGGCACCAGTAGCAGCATCTCGCAAACGCCAACTCTTTCCTAGGCAGGCTACGCTTTGTATCACCGCTTTCCAGAATACGCACACAGCTGAAAACCTCTTACGGCAACTGAGGAAGATCATCGCGGAATGGCTTACCCCAATTGGACTCTCCTGTGGATTTGTGGCATCGGACAACGCCAGCAATATTGTGTGTGCATTAAATATGGGCAAATTCCAGCACGTCCCATGTTTTGCACATACCTTGAATTTGGTGGTGCAGAATTTTTTAAAAAACGACAGGGGCGTGCAAGAGATGCTGTCGGTGGCCAGAAAAATTGCGGGACACTTTCGGCGTACAGGCACCACGTACAGAAGACTGGAGCACCACCAAAAACTACTGAACCTGCCCTGCCATCATCTGAAGCAAGAAGTGGTAACGAGGTGGAATTCAACCCTCTATATGCTTCAGAGGTTGGAGGAGCAGCAAAAGGCCATTCAAGCCTATACAATTGAGCATGATATAGTAGGTGGAATGCACCTGTCTCAAGTGCAGTGGAGAATGATTTCAACGTTGTGCAAGGTTCTGATGCCCTTTGAACTTGCCACACGTGAAGTCAGTTCAGACACTGCCAGCCTGAGTCAGGTCATTCCCCTCATCAGGCTTTTGCAGAAGAAGCTGGAGGCATTGAAGAAGGAGCTAAAAGGGAGCGATTCCGCTAGGCATGTGGGACTTGTGGATGCAGCCCTTAATTCGCTTAACAAGGATTCACGGGTGGTCAATCTGTTGAAATCAGAGCACTACATTTTGGCCACCGTGCTCGATCCTAGATTTAAAGCCTACCTTGGATCTCTCTTTCCGGCAGACACAGGTCTGCTGGGGTTGAAAGACCTGCTGGTGACAAAATTGTCAAGTCAAGCGGAACGCGACCTGTCAACATCTCCTCCTTCACATTCTCCCGCAACTGGGGGTGCGAGGAAAAGGCTCAGAATTCCGAGCCCACCCGCTGGCGGTGATGCAGGGCAGTCTGGAGCGACTGCTGATGCTGACATCTGGTCCGGACTGAAGGACCTGACAACGATTACGGACATGTCATCTACTGTCACTGCATATGATTCTCTCAACATTGATAGAATGGTGGAGGATTATATGAGTGACCGCATCCAAGTAGGCACGTCACACAGTCCGTACTTATACTGGCAGGAAAAAGAGGCAATTTGGAGGCCCTTGCACAAACTGGCTTTATTCTACCTAAGTTGCCCTCCCACAAGTGTGTACTCCGAAAGAGTGTTTAGTGCCGCCGCTCACCTTGTCAGCAATCGGCGTACGAGGTTACATCCAGAAAATGTGGAGAAGATGATGTTCATTAAAATGAATTATAATCAATTCCTCCGCGGAGACATTGACCAGCAGCAATTGCCTCCACAAAGTACACAGGGAGCTGAGATGGTGGATTCCAGTGGGGACGAATTGATAATCTGTGAGGAGGGGGATGTACACGGTGATATATCGGAGGGTGAAGATGTCGGTGGACATCTTGCCTCTGTAGAGCCAGTTTGTGCAAGGAGAGATTAATTGCTTCTTTTTTGGGGGGGGTCCAAACCAACCCGTCATATCAGTCACAGTCGTGTGGCAGACCCTGTCACTGAAATGATGGGTTGGTTAAAGTGTGCATGTCCTGTTTTGTTTATACAACATAAGGGTGGGTGGGAGGGCCCAAGGACAATTCCATCTTGCACCTCTTTTTTCTTTTCTTTTTCTTTGCATCATGTGCTGATTGGGGAGGGTTTTTTGGAAGGGACATCCTGCGTGACACTGCAGTGCCACTCCTAGATGGGCCCGGTGTTTGTGTCGGCCACTAGGGTCGCTAATCTTACTCACACAGTCAGCTACCTCATTGCGCCTCTTTTTTTCTTTGCGTCATGTGCTGTTTGGGGAGGGTTTTTTGGAAGGGACATCCTGCGTGACACTGCAGTGCCACTCCTAGATGGGCCCGGTGTTTGTGTCGGCCACTAGGGTCGCTAATCTTACTCACACAGCTACCTCATTGCGCCTCTTTTTTTCTTTGCGTCATGTGCTGTTTGGGGAGGGTTTTTTGGAAGGGACATCCTGCGTGACACTGCAGTGCCACTCCTAGATGGGCCCGGTGTTTGTGTCGGCCACTAGGGTCGCTAATCTTACTCACACAGCTACCTCATTGCGCCTCTTTTTTTCTTTGCGTCATGTGCTGTTTGGGGAGGGTTTTTTGGAAGGGACATCCTGCGTGACACTGCAGTGCCACTCCTAGATGGGCCCGGTGTTTGTGTCGGCCACTAGGGTCGCTTATCTTACTCACACAGCGACCTCGGTGCAAATTTTAGGACTAAAAATAATATTGTGAGGTGTGAGGTATTCAGAATAGACTGAAAAAGTGAAAATGAGTGTAAATTATGGTTTTTGAGGTTAATAATACTTTGGGATCAAAATGACCCCCAAATTCTATGATTTAAGCTGTTTTTTAGTGTTTTTTGAAAAAAACACCCGAATCCAAAACACACCCGAATCCGACAAAAAAAATTCGGTGAGGTTTTGCCAAAACGCGTTCGAACCCAAAACACGGCCGCGGAACCGAACCCAAAACCAAAACACAAAACCCGAAAAATTTCAGGCGCTCATCTCTAGATTATACCAAAGCTCCCAAACGGGCGGGAGAGTGCGGATGACTCTGCAGCACCGAATGAGAGAACTCCAGGTCCTCCTCAGTCAGGGTGTGCCCCTGACCAAGTAGCTGCTCGGCAAAGTTGTAAAGCCGAGACCCCTCGGGCAGCCGCCCAAGATGAGCCCACCTTCCTTGTGGAATGGGCATTTACATATTTTGGCTGTGGCAGGCCTGCCACAGCATGTGCAAGCTGAATTGTACTACACATCCAACTAGCAATCGTCTGCTTAGAAGCAAGAGCACCCAGTTTATTGGGTGCATACAGGATAACAGCAAGTTAGTTTTCCTGACTCCAGCCGTCCTGGAAACCTATATTTTCAGGGCCCTTACAACATCTAGCAACTTGGAGTCCTCCAAGTCCCTAGTAGCCGCAGGTACCACAATAAGCTGGTTCAGGTGAAACACTGACACCACCTTAGGGAGAAACTGGGGACGAGTCCGCAGCTCTGCCCTGTCCGAATGGACAATCAGATATGGGCTTTTGTGAGACAAAGCCGCCAATTCTGACACTCGCCTGGCCGAGGCCAGGGCCAACAGCATGGTCACTTTCCATGTGAGATATTTCAAATCCACAGATTTGAGCGGTTTAAACCAATGTGATTTGAGGAATCCCAGAACTACGTTGAGATCCCACAGTGCCACTGGAGGCACAAAAGGGGGTTGTATATGCAGTACTCCCTTGACAAACTTCTGGACTTCAGGAACTGAAGCCAATTCTTTCTGGAAGAAAATCGACAGGGCCGAAATTTGAACCTTAATGGACCCCAATTTGAGGCCCATAGACACTCCTGTTTGCAGGAAATGCAGGAATCGACCGAGTTGAAATTTCTTCGTGGGGCCTTCCTGGCCTCACACCACGCAACATATTTTCGCCACATGTGGTGATAATGTTGTGCGGTCACCTCCTTCCTGGCTTTGACCAGGGTAGGAATGACCTCTTCCGGAATGCCTTTTTCCCTTAGGATCCGGCGTTCAACCGCCATGCCGTCAAACGCAGCCGCGGTAAGTCTTGGAACAGACATGGTACTTGCTGAAGCAAGTCCCTTCTTAGCGGCAGAGGCCATGAGTCCTCTGTGAGCATCTCTTGAAGTTCCAGGTACCAAGTCCTTCTTGGCCAATCCGGAGCCACGAGTATAGTTCTTACTCCTCTACGTCTTATAATTCTCAGTACCTTGGGTATGAGAAGCAGAGGAGGGAACACATACACTGACTGGTACACCCACAGTGTTACCAGAGCGTCCACAGCTATTGCCTGAGGGTCTCTTGACCTGGCGCAATACCTGTCCAGTTTTTTGTTCAGGCGGGACGCCATCATGTCCACCTTTGGTCTTTCCCAATGGTTCACAATCATGTGGAAGACTTCCCGATGAAATCCCCACTCTCCCGGGCGTCGGAATGAACACTGCTGACAGTGCTATCACCTGATTTTCCGCCCAGCGAAGAATCCTTGCAGTTTCTGCTATTGCCCTTCTGCTTCTTGTGCCGCCCTGTCTGTTTACGTGGGCGACTGCCGTGATGTTGTCCCACTGGATCAATACCGGCTGACCTTGAAGCAGAGGTCTTGCTAAGCTTAGAGCATTGTAACTTGCCCTTAGCTCCAGTATATTTATGTGGAGAGAATTCTCCAGACTTGATCACACTCCCTGGAAATTTTTTCCCTGTGTGACTGCTCCCCAGCCTCTCAGGCTGGCATCCCTGGTCACCAGGACCCTTCCTGAATGCCGAATCTGCGGCCCATTAGTAGATGAGTACTTTGCAGCCACTGCAGAAGAAACACCCTTGTCCTTGGAGACAGGGTTATCCGCTGATGCATCTGAAGATGCGATCCGGACCATTTTTCCAGCAGATCCCACTGAAAAGTTCTTGCGTGAAAACTGCCGAATGGAATCGCTTCGTAAGAAGCCACCATTTTTCCCAGGACCCTTGTGCAATGATGCACTGACACTTTTCCTGGTTTTAGGAGGTTCCTGACTAGCTCGGATAACTCCCTGGCTTTCTTCTCCGGGAGAAACACCCTTTTCTGGACTGTGTCCAGAATCATCCCTAGGAACAGCCGATGTGTCGTCGGAAGCAACTGCGGTTTTGGAATATTTAGAATCCACCCGTGCTGTCGTAGAACTACTTGAGATAGTGCTACTCCGACCTCCAACTGTTCTCTGGACCTTGCTCTTATCAGGAGGTCGTCCATTTTCTTTGAAGAAGAATCATCATTTCGGCCATTACCTTGGTAAAGACCCGGGGTGCCGTGGACAATCCAAACGGCAGCGTCTGAAACTGATAGTGACAGTTCTGTACCACAAACCTGAGGTACCCTTGGTGAGAAGGGCAAATTGGGATATGGAGGTAAGTATCCCTGATGTCCCGGGACACCCTATAGTCCCCTTCTTCCTGGTTCGCTATCACTGCTCTGAGTGACTCCATCTTGATTTGAACCTTTGTAAGTGTTCAAATATTTCAGATTTAGAATAGGTCTCACCGAGCCTTCTGGCTTCAGTACCACAACATAGTGTGGAATAATACCCCTTTCCTTGTTGTAGGAGGGGTACTTTGATTATCACCTGCTGGGAATACAGCTTGTGAATTGTTTCCAATACTGCCTCCCTGTCGGAGGGAGACGTTGGTAAAGCAGACTTCAGGAACCTGCGAGGGGGAAACGTCTCGACTTTCCAATCTGTACCCCTGGGATCCTACTTGTAGGATCCAGGGGTCCTGTACGGCCCCAGCGTCATGCTGAGAAACTTGGCAGAAGCGGTGGAGGCTTCTGTTCCTGGGAATGGGCTGCCTGCTGCAGTCTTCTTCCCTTTCCTCTATCCCTGGGCAGATATGACTCTTATGGGGACGAAAGGACTGAGGCTGAAAAGACGGTTTTTCTGCAGAGATGTGACTTAGGGTAAAAACGGTGGATTTTCCAGCAGTTGCCGTGGCCACCAGGTCCGATGGACCGACCCCAAATAACTCCTCCCCTTTATACGGCAATACTTCTTTGTGCCGTTTGGAATCTGCATCACCTGACCACTGTCGTGTCCATAAACATCTTCTGGCAGATATGGACATCGCACTTACTCTTGATGCCAGAGTGCAAATATCCCTCTGTGCATCTCGTATATATAGAAATGCATCCTTTAAATGCTCTATAGTCAATAAAATACTGTCCCTGTCAAGGGTATCAATATTTTTAGTCAGGGAATCCGACCAAGCCACCCCAGCTCTGCACATCCAGGCTGAGGCGATCGCTGGTCGCAGTATAACACCAGTATGTGTGTATATACTTCTTAGGATATTTTCCAGCCTCCTATCAGTTGGCTCCTTGAGGACGGCCCTATCTGGAGACGGTACCGCCACTTGTTTTGATAAGCGTGTGAGCGCCTTATCCACCCTAAGGGGTGTTTCCCAACGCGCCCTAACTTCTGGCGGGAAAGGGTATACCGCCAATAATTTTCTATCGGGGGAAACCCACGCATCATCACACACTTCATTTAATTTATCTGATTCAGGAAAAACTACAGGTAGTTTTTTCACACCCCACATAATACCCTTTTTTGTGGTACTTGTAGTATCAGAAATATGTAACACCTCCTTCATTGCCCTTAACAAGTAACGTGTGGCCCTAAAGGAAAATACGTTTGTTTCTTCACCGTCGACACTGAAATCAGTGTCCGTGTCTGTGTCTGTGTCGACCGACTGAGGTAAATGGGCGTTTTAAAGCCCCTGACGGTGTTTGAGACGCCTGGACAGGTACTATTTTGTTTGCCGGCCGTCTCTGTTCACATTATCTTATCACGTAATTCCTTGAATAAGCCATCCATTCCGGTGTCGACTCCCTAGAGAGTGACATCACCATTACAGGCAATTGCTCCGCCTCCTCACCAACATCGTCCTCATACACGTACCGACACACAGCACACACACAGGGAATGCTCTGATAGAGGACAGGACCCCACTAGCCCTTTGGGGAGACAGAGGGAGAGTTTGCCAGCACACACCAAAAACGCTATAATTATACAGGGACAACCTTTATATAAGTGTTTTTCCCTTATAGCATTTTAATATATATAGTCATATCGCCAAATAAGTGCCCCCCCTCTCTGTTTTAACCCTGTTTCTGTAGTGCAGTGCAGGGGAGAGCCTGGGAGCCTTCCCACCAGCATTTCTGTGAGGGAAAATGGCGCTGTGTGCTGAGGAGAATAGGCCCCGCCCCCTTTTCGGCGGGCTTCTTCTCCCGTTTTTCTGAGACCTGGCAGGGGTTAAATACATCCATATAGCCCCCAGGGGCTATATGTGATGTATTTTTAGCCAGAATAAGGTACTATCATTGCTGCCCAGGGCGCCCCCCCCAGCGCCCTGCACCCTCAGTGACCGCTGCTATGAAGTGTGCTGACAACAATGGCGCACAGCTGCAGTGCTGTGCGCTACCTTATGAAGACTGAAAAGTCTTCTGCCGCCGGTTTCTGGACCTCTTCACTTTTCGGCATCTGCAAGGGGGTCGGCGGCGCGGCTCCGGGACGAACCCCAGGGTGAGACCTGTGTTCCGACTCCCTCTGGAGCTAATGGTGTCCAGTAGCCTAAGAAGCCAATCCATCCTGCACGCAGGTGAGTTCACTTCTCTCCCCTAAGTCCCTCGATGCAGTGAGCCTGTTGCCAGCAGGACTCACTGAAAATAAAAAACCTAACAAAACTTTTACTCTAAGCAGCTCTTTAGGAGAGCCACCTAGATTGCACCCTTCTCGGCCGGGCACAAAAATCTAACTGAGGCTTGGAGGAGGGTCATAGGGGGAGGAGCCAGTGCACACCACCTGATCCTAAAGCTTTTACTTTTGTGCCCTGTCTCCTGCGGAGCCGCTAATCCCCATGGTCCTGACGGAGTCCCCAGCATCCACTTAGGACGTCAGAGAAACCTTGCTAAAATCAAGATGGTCATAGTCCCAGCACACCCAAATGGTCACAGTACTCACACCACTCTGCCTTTCCTTCCTTCCTTCCTTCCTTCCTTCCTTCCTTCCTTCCTTCCTTCCTTCCTTCCTTCCTTCCTTCCTTCCTTCCTTCCTTCCTTCCTTCCTTCCTGGCTAATGGTGGCAGCATTCACAAAAACCCCAGCCCCTTGCAACCCTCGATGGTACTATCCAGTATCCACACCAGCAGTGATGGTCAAAGCCCCCGCACGCACCCCTCAACCCCGCAATCCCCAATGGTCACAGTATCTGCACCCACCCCTCCACCCTGCAACCACAGATGGTCACAGCACCCGCAGCCACACTCCCCCCCCCCCAAAGGTCACAGCACCTACACTCTATACCCCCCACTTTGATGGTGACAGCACATGTACCAACCCCCCCCCCCCCCCAACCCATCCCCCACCCCTGTGTCCTAGACTGTGAACTGACAATGGTGGTCATTCAGATCTGATCGCTTGGCTGCTAATTTTGCTGTCCTGCGTTCAGATAGCTGCGCCTCCAGGGGGAGTGTATATGCAAGTGTGCAATGGAATTTCCGCACCATCCCGTCGCTGACCGGCGATGCCCGTTGTTGTTGTCCGCCGCGTGTGAGCATTGGGGTGCATACACATGCGCAGTTAGTACCTGATCTCCCACTGTGCGAAAACGCATAGCTGTGATCAGATCTGAATGACCCCCAAAGACGCTGAATTCTCTGAAGACTCTGCTTTGTGGCAGTGTGATCCAGTCTTGCAGTGCAGAAGCTGCTGCTCCCATATGGACTCCAGGACATCATTAGCATAACCCGGCCCATCCTGGTAATGCACTGAACGGCCGACCTATCGTGTGATCAGCAGTTCTGCCATACACACAGCACGATGCACCAATATATCTGCAGCTATATTGGTCATCGCCTGTACTGCAGGGCCAATGAGATATGTCTGTGAAAAACATTGTTCACAGACATATTGTTGGTATGCACGCGCTGATTAGTAAATGATATATTGGCCGTTTAACTGAACGACCAATATATCGTCCAGTGTGTACCCAGTATTTCTGACATGGACACCCTTTACTGACAGATACCACTTACTGACACACTGGGCGGGATTTACTGATGCTAATCACAGGCCATCGCCGGCTATTGCAGTGATGCTAATTGCATATGTCGAACATATCCGGGACTGCGACAGGGAGGCTGCCTGTAGTCAGGTATGGAGTGGAGGGGATGGCATGAGCGGCGGTGAAATGTGGTTAGAAACCCATAGGTTTAGGGTATTGCCATAAAAGCTGGTGATACACTCCACATTGAAAAGTGGGCGGTCGAGGGCTAGTAGATTTGAAAATGCAGTAAAAACCCCATCCCTTCCCCAT
Source organism: Pseudophryne corroboree (assembly GCF_028390025.1). Taxonomy (NCBI): domain Eukaryota; kingdom Metazoa; phylum Chordata; class Amphibia; order Anura; family Myobatrachidae; genus Pseudophryne; species Pseudophryne corroboree. The sequence continues at coordinate 116,153,372 of NC_086453.1, forward strand.
TCTACTAACTGACACAAATACTTATTGACAGATCCTTACTATCACATATTCCACTAACTGATACACACTGACACTGACCCACTTACTGACACTTACTAACACACACAACTCTTACTGACAAATACCCCTTACTTACACAGATACCACTTATTGACACACATACATACTTACTAACACCCCTTACTGACACAGATAAAACTTACTGACACGGACTCCCATTACTGACAGACACCCCTTACCGACACAGATACCCCTTACTGACAAAAACATTGACACACATATACTTATTGACACAAACACACTTACTGATAAAAACCCCTTACTGACACACACTAATTACTGACAGACATTACTTACTGACACACACACACACACACACACACACACACACACACACACACACACACACACTTACTGACAGAGACCACTTACTGAAATATGGGGAGAGGGTGACCTACAGGCCTGGTGTGCGCTGCACCCGACCAGGTGCACGTCCGCTCTGCTTTGAAATTCAGGACCCTGCTCTCTTCACAGAAATCCACATCCCAGCCTACTCTCCAGGACAGGTCTTTCCCCTTTTCATTTAGCATCAGAAGCAGCAACTTCATTCAGACAGGCCAGACAGCAGAGATACGGTTGGTATAAAGATGAAGCATTAAACTGGTCAGGGCCTGGGGGCAGAGCTTTGGTGGGTCAGGGGGTGGAGCTTCAAGCTGGTCCAGGGGTCCAGGGTCGGAGCTTCAATTAGATGAAACATTGGACTGTTTGGGGTGGAGCTTCGGCTGGTCCAGGGGCGGACCTTAGAGGAGTTCGTGGACAGAGGTTCGGCTGGTTAGGAGACAATGGTCCTGACTGGTCTGGGGGCGGAGCTTTGGGGGATCCATGGGCGGAGCTTCGGGGGTCCGGGGGGTTCAAATGGGGGCCGTGGCAGCAGAGTAACAGACGTGTTCAGCACGTCCGTTGGTGGTACCTTTGGCAGTTGGGAGGTGGGTAAGGTGAGCTGCTGCTGATGGTGACAGGATTATTTTTTTCCTGTCAACACAGGCTGCACTGCATTGGATCTTGTGGGCCTATTTACAATGGGGGGCCTGGAGCTGCAGCTCCATCCGCCCCATTGTTAATCCGGCCCTGCGATTACTAGAGCTGCTGCCGCATCATGCAGAGCTGCTGCACATGCCCAGTGGTAGCAGCTTCTTCTACAAAGTTTGCTGCAGGGACGTGCAGTCAGGGGAGGCATTTTTATCATGTAAAAGCCCGTGTTTCGGAGGCACCGCTCTCGGTGCCTCCCGCTGACAATTTAACAGGGCCGGAAGCGGGGGCGGGACCAAGCAGCATGGAGTTAAATCACATTGAAAAAAAGCACTATAAGTGGCACTGGTATAAGTGCCGCTTTGACAGGGGCGTGCTTTCAGCCCATATGAAAGCACGCCCCTGTCACTGTGGAGGAGGTGATTGGGCAGTGGTGGATTCGGGGGTGTGCAGTGCTAAGCTGAGCTCCCGGTCCCCAGCCATGCAGACAAGCTCCATCTGAGCGCCTGCTCTGCCTGCATGTGGCGCTGCCTGGGGCACTGGGAGCTAAGATCCCGGACCTCAGCACCCTGCACTGCTCAGGTAGCCGGCTAGCCCGGTCCCCCTGTGTGCCGCACGCTCGGGCTGCGGCGGATCCGTCCTCCCCCTGCCATCTGATTTCAAAGCCATGACAAGCAACACGTAGTCCCGGGTGCCAGGGTATGTGATTGCTGGAGTGGACGAGGCTATGCTGCCTCATTGAATGTATCGACAATAGTGTGGACACTTTAAATCTGTATAATTGTGTTTGAATTCAATCAATAAATAAAAATAAAATGGAGAAACTTGCTTAATTAATAATAAGTTTACTAAATTGTGATTAAGATTAATACACTTAAAATAATCAGTTATACCAATTATTCAGACATATGTTTAAACATATGTCTGAATAATTGGTATAACTGATTATTTTAAGTGTATTAATCTTAATCACAATTTAGTAAACTTATTATTAATTAAGCAAGTTTCTCCATTTTATTTTTATTTATTGATTGAATTCAAACACAATTATACAGATTTGAAGTGTCCACACTATTGTCGGTACATTCAGCACAATAATTTTTTGGTTGTCTATTTGTGGGACTGTGCATAAACTCTAATTATCTGCAGCAGAAACGTATCTGACCAGATTTGTATTAATTATATAAATTGTAGTGGCGCCTGAAGTTTGGGTGTTTCACCCTAAACAATAGATTTCTATGCTGCCTCATTGTATACATAATTATGCAGCACATCACTGCAAAAGTACCAGGCACATCAGATGCTTTGATCTTGGCATCTCAGGTGGATTAGTTATGTCTGCCCTGCAGTACCAGATCCCATCAGGGTCCAAGGTAATCTTTACCCAGAGCCGGCCCTAACCAATATGATGCCCTAGGCAAGATTTTGGCTGGTGCCCCCTAGCACCACCCCTGGTTCCGCCTCTGACCTTGCACTTCTTTCCCAGAACCATCACCCCTCAGCCATAACAGTCCTTATTTTGGTGTTTGTACCCCCTATAATTTAAATAGGAACAATTCGCACATTTGGCGCATAGCCCATAAAGGGGTGTGTTTTTGCTGGCAAGGGGCATGGCCACACAATAGTAACCCCAATTCCAAATACGCCACACAGTACTGCAGTTTATTCACATTTGATCATGCGATAGTTTCCATAATTAATATTACATCCCACAGTAGTATCACTTTACCTTATAAATGTTACTCCTCAAAGTAGAGCCCCTTATCTACATTACATCACACTGAATTGCTCCTTATTCACATTACACTACACCCTATTGCTCTTTATTCACATTAGACGACACAGTAGTGCCCTTTCTATACGCAACACCACATAGAAGAGCACCTTAAACACATAATTCCACACTGTATTGCCCCTAACACATATGAGACACATTATTAATGTCCTTCTAAACATAATGTGCTTACACATTATGACAACCTTTATTAATGCCCTTTTACACATAATGTCCCTTACACATATGCCGCACATTATTAATGCCCTAATACACATAATGACACACATAGTGCCCCCTACACATTTGCTGCACATTGTTAGTGCCCCTATACACATAATGACAAATACAGTAGTACCCTGTTACACATACTGTATGCCACACATTATTAATGATCTTATACACATAATGACACACATAGTGCCCCTTATACATATGTTGCACATTAATGCATTTTTACATGACACACATAATGCTCCTTACACATATTCCGAACACTACTGCACAACCAACCCACTCACATGCACACAGCACTCACACTGCCGCTAACACTGTGACCTCTGCCTCTGCTTGGATACAGATGTGTCCTCATAAATCTTGCCTCAGTGCTAACGTCGGGCACATTTTTTTAATGAAAATGCTTCTTATTTGCATTGTTATGTGGCTAGGATGCACAAGCAGCTTCTGCTGATTAAAATGATATGCATCATGCCTATATACTGTGTGAGACTGTGGCTGTATCTGCATATGAAATGCTACACACAGAATATAGGCATTAGAGATGAGCGGGTTCGGTTTCTTTGAATCCGAACCCGCACGAACTTCACTTTTTTTTTCACGGGTCCGAGCGACTCGGATCTTCCCGCCTTGCTCGGTTAACCCGAGCGCGCCCCGAACGTCATCATGACGCTGTCGGATTCTCGCGAGACTCGGATTCTATATAAGGAGCCGCGCGTCGCCGCCATTTTCACACGTGCATTGAGATTGATAGGGAGAGGACGTGGCTGGCGTCCTCTCCATTAGAATAGATTAGAAGAGAGAGAGAGAGAGAGAGATTGTGCAGACAGAGTTTACCACAGTGACCAGTGCAGTTGTTGTTAAGTTAACTTTTATTTAATATATCCGTTCTCTGCTATATCCGTTCTCTGCCTGAAAAAAACGATACACAGCAGTCACACAGTGTGACTCAGTCTGTGTGCACTCAGCTCAGCCCAGTGTGCTGCACATCAATGTATAAAAGCTTATAATAATTGTGGGGGAGACTGGGGAGCACTGCAGGTTGTTATAGCAGGAGCCAGGAGTACATAATATTATATTAATTTAAAATTAAACAGTGCACACTTTTGCTGCAGGAGTGCCACTGCCAGTGTGACTAGTGGTGACCAGTGCCTGACCACCAGTATAGTAGTATATTGTTGTATACTATCTCTTTATCAACCAGTCTATATTAGCAGCAGACACAGTACAGTGCGGTAGTTCACGGCTGTGGCTACCTCTGTGTCGGCAGTCGGCACTCGGCAGGCAGTCCGTCCATCCATAATTGTATAATTATATACCACCTAACCGTGGTATTTTTTTTTCTTTCTTTATACCGTCGTCATAGTCATACTAGTTGTTACGAGTATACTACTATCTCTTTATCAACCAGTGTACAGTGCGGTAGTTCACGGCTGTGGCTACCTCTGTGTCGGCAGTCGGCAGGCAGTCCGTCCATCCATAATTGTATTATTATAATATATACCACCTAACCGTGGTTTTTTTTTCATTCTTTATACCGTCATAGTCAGTCATACTAGTTGTTACGAGTATACTACTATCTCTTTATCAACCAGTGTACAGTGCGGTAGTTCACGGCTGTGGCTACCTCTGTGTCGGCAGTCGGCAGGCAGTCCGTCCATCCATAATTGTATTATAATATATACCACCTAACCGTGGTTTTTTTTTCATTCTTTATACCGTCATAGTCAGTCATACTAGTTGTTACGAGTATACTACTATCTCTTTATCAACCAGTGTACAGTGCGGTAGTTCACGGCTGTGGCTACCTCTGTGTCGGCACTCGGCAGGCAGTCCGTCCATCCATAATTGTATTATAATATATACCACCTAACCGTGGTTTTTTTTTCATTCTTTATACCGTCATAGTGTCATACTAGTTGTTACGAGTATACTACTATCTCTTTATCAACCAGTGTACAGTGCGGTAGTTCACGGCTGTGGCTACCTCTGTGTCGGCAGTCGGCAGGCAGTCCGTCCATCCATAATTGTATTATAATATATACCACCTAACCGTGGTTTTTTTTTCATTCTTTATACCGTCATAGTCAGTCATACTAGTTGTTACGAGTATACTACTATCTCTTTATCAACCAGTGTACAGTGCGGTAGTTCACGGCTGTGGCTACCTCTGTGTCGGAACTCGGCAGGCAGTCCGTCCATCCATAATTGTATTATAATATATACCACCTAACCGTGGTTTTTTTTTCATTCTTTATACCGTCATAGTCAGTCATACTAGTTGTTACGAGTATACTACTATCTCTTTATCAACCAGTGTACAGTGCGGTAGTTCACGGCTGTGGCTACCTCTGTGTCGGAACTCGGCAGGCAGTCCGTCCATCCATAATTGTATTACAATATATACCACCTAACCGTGGTTTTTTTTTCATTCTTTATACCGTCATAGTCAGTCATACTAGTTGTTACGAGTATACTACTATCTCTTTATCAACCAGTGTACAGTGCGGTAGTTCACGGCTGTGGCTACCTCTGTGTCGGCACTCGGCAGGCAGTCCGTCCATCCATAATTGTATTATAATATATACCACCTAACCGTGGTTTTTTTTTCATTCTTTATACCGTCATAGTGTCATACTAGTTGTTACGAGTATACTACTATCTCTTTATCAACCAGTGTACAGTGCGGTAGTTCACGGCTGTGGCTACCTCTGTGTCGGCAGTCGGCAGGCAGTCCGTCCATCCATAATTGTATTATAATATATACCACCTAACCGTGGTTTTTTTTTCATTCTTTATACCGTCATAGTCAGTCATACTAGTTGTTACGAGTATACTACTATCTCTTTATCAACCAGTGTACAGTGCGGTAGTTCACGGCTGTGGCTACCTCTGTGTCGGAACTCGGCAGGCAGTCCGTCCATCCATAATTGTATTACAATATATACCACCTAACCGTGGTTTTTTTTTCATTCTTTATACCGTCATAGTCAGTCATACTAGTTGTTACGAGTATACTACTATCTCTTTATCAACCAGTGTACAGTGCGGTAGTTCACGGCTGTGGCTACCTCTGTGTCGGAACTCGGCAGGCAGTCCGTCCATCCATAATTGTATTATTATAATATATACCACCTAACCGTGGTTTTTTTTTCATTCTTTATACCGTCGTCATAATGTCATACTAGTTGTTACGAGTATACTACTATCTCTTTATCAACCAGTGTACAGTGCGGTAGTTCACGGCTGTGGCTACCTCTGTGTCGGCACTCGGCAGGCAGTCCGTCCATCCATAATTGTATTACAATATATACCACCTAACCGTGGTTTTTTTATACCACCTAACCGTGGCAGTCCGTCCATAATTGTATACTAGTATCCAATCCATCCATCTCCATTGTTTACCTGAGGTGCCTTTTAGTTCTGCCTATAAAATATGGAGAACAAAAAAGTTGAGGTTCCAAAATTAGGGAAAGATCAAGATCCACTTCCACCTCGTGCTGAAGCTGCTGCCACTAGTCATGGCCGAGACGATGAAATGCCAGCAACGTCGTCTGCCAAGGCCGATGCCCAATGTCATAGTACAGAGCATGTCAAATCCAAAACACCAAATATCAGAAAAAAAAGGACTCCAAAACCTAAAATAAAATTGTCGGAGGAGAAGCGTAAACTTGCCAATATGCCATTTACCACACGGAGTGGCAAGGAACGGCTGAGGCCCTGGCCTATGTGCATGGCTAGTGGTTCAGCTTCACATGAGGATGGAAGCACTCAGCCTCTCGCTAGAAAACTGAAAAGACTCAAGCTGGCAAAAGCACCGCAAAGAACTGTGCGTTCTTTGAAATCCCAAATCCACAAGGAGAGTCCAATTGTGTCGTTTGCGATGCCTGACCTTCCCAACACTGGACGTGAAGAGCATGCGCCTTCCACTATTTGCATGCCCCCTGCAAGTGCTGGAAGGAGCACCCGCAGTCCAGTTCCTGATAGTCAGATTGAAGATGTCAGTGTTGAAGTACACCAGGATGAGGAGGATATGGGTGTTGCTGGCGCTGGGGAGGAAATTGACCAGAAGGATTCTGATGGTGAGGTGGTTTGTTTAAGTCAGGCACCCGGGGAGACACCTGTTGTCCGTGGGAGGAATATGGCCGTTGACATGCCAGGTGAAAATACCAAAAAAATCAGCTCTTCGGTGTGGAGGTATTTCACCAGAAATGCGGACAACAGGTGTCAAGCCGTGTGTTCCCTTTGTCAAGCTGTAATAAGTAGGGGTAAGGACGTTAACCACCTCGGAACATCCTCCCTTATACGTCACCTGCAGCGCATTCATAATAAGTCAGTGACAAGTTCAAAAACTTTGGGTGACAGCGGAAGCAGTCCACTGACCAGTAAATCCCTTCCTCTTGTAACCAAGCTCACGCAAACCACCCCACCAACTCCCTCAGTGTCAATTTCCTCCTTCCCCAGGAATGCCAATAGTCCTGCAGGCCATGTCACTGGCAAGTCTGACGAGTCCTCTCCTGCCTGGGATTCCTCCGATGCATCCTTGCGTGTAACGCCTACTGCTGCTGGCGCTGCTGTTGTTGCCGCTGGGAGTCGATGGTCATCCCAGAGGGGAAGTCGTAAGCCCACTTGTACTACTTCCAGTAAGCAATTGACTGTTCAACAGTCCTTTGCGAGGAAGATGAAATATCACAGCAGTCATCCTACTGCAAAGCGGATAACTGAGTCCTTGACAACTATGTTGGTGTTAGACGTGCGTCCGGTATCCGCCGTTAGTTCACAGGGAACTAGACAATTTATTGAGGCAGTGTGCCCCCGTTACCAAATACCATCTAGGTTCCACTTCTCTAGGCAGGCGATACCGAGAATGTACACGGACGTCAGAAAAAGACTCACCAGTGTCCTAAAAAATGCAGTTGTACCCAATGTCCACTTAACCACGGACATGTGGACAAGTGGAGCAGGGCAGGGTCAGGACTATATGACTGTGACAGCCCACTGGGTAGATGTATGGACTCCCGCCGCAAGAACAGCAGCGGCGGCACCTGTAGCAGCATCTCGCAAACGCCAACTCTTTCCTAGGCAGGCTACGCTTTGTATCACCGCTTTCCAGAATACGCACACAGCTGAAAACCTCTTACGGCAACTGAGGAAGATCATCGCGGAATGGCTTACCCCAATTGGACTCTCCTGTGGATTTGTGGCATCGGACAACGCCAGCAATATTGTGTGTGCATTAAATATGGGCAAATTCCAGCACGTCCCATGTTTTGCACATACCTTGAATTTGGTGGTGCAGAATTTTTTAAAAAACGACAGGGGTGTGCAAGAGATGCTGTCGGTGGCCAGAAGAATTGCGGGACACTTTCGGCGTACAGGCACCACGTACAGAAGACTGGAGCACCACCAAAAACTACTGAACCTGCCCTGCCATCATCTGAAGCAAGAAGTGGTAACGAGGTGGAATTCAACCCTCTATATGCTTCAGAGGTTGGAGGAGCAGCAAAAGGCCATTCAAGCCTATACAATTGAGCACGATATAGGAGATGGAATGCACCTGTCTCAAGTGCAGTGGAGAATGATTTCAACGTTGTGCAAGGTTCTGATGCCCTTTGAACTTGCCACACGTGAAGTCAGTTCAGACACTGCCAGCCTGAGTCAGGTCATTCCCCTCATCAGGCTTTTGCAGAAGAAGCTGGAGGCATTGAAGAAGGAGCTAACACGGAGCGATTCCGCTAGGCATGTGGGACTTGTGGATGCAGCCCTTAATTCGCTTAACAAGGATTCACGGGTGGTCAATCTGTTGAAATCAGAGCACTACATTTTGGCCACCGTGCTCGATCCTAGATTTAAAGCCTACCTTGGATCTCTCTTTCCGGCAGACACAGGTCTGCTGGGGTTGAAAGACCTGCTGGTGACAAAATTGTCAAGTCAAGCGGAACGCGACCTGTCAACATCTCCTCCTTCACATTCTCCCGCAACTGGGGGTGCGAGGAAAAGGCTCAGAATTCCGAGCCCACCCGCTGGCGGTGATGCAGGGCAGTCTGGAGCGACTGCTGATGCTGACATCTGGTCCGGACTGAAGGACCTGACAACGATTACGGACATGTCGTCTACTGTCACTGCATATGATTCTCTCAACATTGATAGAATGGTGGAGGATTATATGAGTGACCGCATCCAAGTAGGCACGTCACACAGTCCGTACTTATACTGGCAGGAAAAAGAGGCAATTTGGAGGCCCTTGCACAAACTGGCTTTATTCTACCTAAGTTGCCCTCCCACAAGTGTGTACTCCGAAAGAGTGTTTAGTGCCGCCGCTCACCTTGTCAGCAATCGGCGTACGAGGTTACATCCAGAAAATGTGGAGAAGATGATGTTCATTAAAATGAATTATAATCAATTCCTCCGCGGAGACATTGACCAGCAGCAATTGCCTCCACAAAGTACACAGGGAGCTGAGATGGTGGATTCCAGTGGGGACGAATTGATAATCTGTGAGGAGGGGGATGTACACGGTGATATATCGGAGGGTGAAGATGAGGTGGACATCTTGCCTCTGTAGAGCCAGTTTGTGCAAGGAGAGATTAATTGCTTCTTTTTTGGGGGGGGTCCAAACCAACCCGTCATATCAGTCACAGTCGTGTGGCAGACCCTGTCACTGAAATGATGGGTTGGTTAAAGTGTGCATGTCCTGTTTTGTTTATACAACATAAGGGTGGGTGGGAGGGCCCAAGGATAATTCCATCTTGCACCTCTTTTTTCTTTTCTTTTTCTTTGCATCATGTGCTGATTGGGGAGGGTTTTTTGGAAGGGACATCCTGCGTGACACTGCAGTGCCACTCCTAGATGGGCCCGGTGTTTGTGTCGGCCACTAGGGTCGCTAATCTTACTCACACAGCTACCTCATTGCGCCTCTTTTTTTCTTTGCGTCATGTGCTGTTTGGGGAGGGTTTTTTGGAAGGGACATCCTGCGTGACACTGCAGTGCCACTCCTAGATGTGCCCGGTGTTTGTGTCGGCCACTAGGGTCGCTAATCTTACTCACACAGTCAGCTACCTCATTGCGCCTCTTTTTTTCTTTGCGTCATGTGCTGTTTGGGGAGGGTTTTTTGGAAGGGCCATCCTGCGTGACACTGCAGTGCCACTCCTAGATGGGCCCGGTGTTTGTGTCGGACACTAGGGTCGCTAATCTTACTCACACAGCTACCTCATTGCGCCTCTTTTTTTCTTTGCGTCATGTGCTGTTTGGGGAGGGTTTTTTGGAAGGGACATCCTGCGTGACACTGCAGTGCCACTCCTAGATGGGCCCGGTGTTTGTGTCGGCCACTAGGGTCGCTTATCTTACTCACACAGCGACCTCGGTGCAAATTTTAGGACTAAAAATAATATTGTGAGGTGTGAGGTATTCAGAATAGACTGAAAATGAGTGTAAATTATGGTTTTTGAGGTTAATAATACTTTGGGATCAAAATGACCCCCAAATTCTATGATTTAAGCTGTTTTTTAGTGTTTTTGGAAAAAAACACCCGAATCCAAAACACACCCGAATCCGACAAAAATAATTCGGTGAGGTTTTGCCAAAACGCGTTCGAACCCAAAACACGGCCGCGGAACCGAACCCAAAACCAAAACACAAAACCCGAAAAATTTCAGGCGCTCATCTCTAATAGGCATGCCGCATATCATTTTAATCAGCAGAAGCTGCTGATGCCCCTGGGCATATCAAATGCCCTAGGCAATTGCCTAGTTTGCCTATAGCTATGGCCGGCTCTGTCTTTACCTGCCCACCCCCAACTTGACACCCTTGTTCAAAGATTTGAAAATGCAAGCTCAATATGTCTTCCATAGCAGGAGGCTGCAAACCTCTGTTGCCTGTGAGTCAAATATTGTGAGTGCATGTATTCACTCTAACAGATACCAGTGTGGTGAAGACTACACTAATTATTGTCCTGAGCTTGGGAGGTGGTAAAACTGTATCTCATGGGAGTGAATAAATGATGTAACCATAATTGTGCAGGGAGATAGAGTGCCAATCTATCGGGCATTGGCTCAGCGGCGATAGGGGTCATCGGCGGGATTCGGCGGACATTATGGCTGCAGTGCCTCACCAGCCACTGACCTCACCGCACGCCACTGGTTTGCTGTGTGTGTGGTTCTGAGCCCTCATTCAGTGCACTGGACCAAAGAGTAGCTACCAGAAAGAAGAGACAGGAGCCTTACCATGAGGTGGGAGAATGTGTGCAGTACTAGTTCCATAATGTTTAACCTTTTCCTGACCACTTATATTATTTATATAATTTAAATATGTTTATTACAGCCTATACTATAGATCTATAATGTTCCGCAGAGTGGGATATTTGGAGATTGCATTTGGAAACCCCCCTTTAGAAAGCCTGCGTTTGCCACTGCTTGCGAAGTCAGTGCATTACCTTCAGCTTGTGGATGGACACAGCAGAGCATAGCTCAGCATAAAGCAGCCTGACTGGAGTCAAACGGGGTCATCATTATATAGAACCTAAAATCCATGAGAATCTGACACTGGGATGATGAAGTTTTGCCTCGCTTTGGAATCCGACCCTGGTGGGAAAACCAGAGCCAGTGCTCAGATGTAATCAGTTATCGGAAGTTTTAGAGGTGGGGCTCTGATTTCACAAATATGAACCATTCATCTCTACAGTTCACATCTGGTAGCCCTGCATAAAGAGATCCTCTTTTTGGGATAAAGTCAGGGCCCTTCTCTTCTTGCTTCTGTGCCTGATTTGGAAAGATCTATGGTGCTTCCTTCCACCCCCTTTCACTTGCAGACACCCACTCAGCAAAATTAGCTTTGCAGCAGCTCAATGTCAAATTGCTAAAAAACTTAAAAAGAGATGCACCTTCCAGCATCTCTTCATTGAAATCTATAAAACAAACATACTGTAAATTCCACCAGATTTAGGGATGGATGTACTAACTTCCGCCGCCGAGTTAATTGCCGTTTTCTCTGCGATCTGAGTCACCGCTCCGCTGTCCGCCGCTGCCCCTTAGCTCCCCGTCTGCTTTCTCTTCTTCTCTCCCTCCTCATCACCGCCGTGGCCACTCAGTTCTCCTATCGTCGTAGAGCTCGCTCTGCGATACGCTCCCCCTGGCCATTGGCGCATGCGCACATGTCACTGCTTTTCCGGGCATGCGCACACAGGTTTGTTGGACGCCGGATCCTGGAGGCTCTCTGCGCACCTGTCATAGCTTGACCTGAAAGCAGACGGGGAGCTAAGAGGTAGTGGCAAGCAGTGGAGCGGTGACTCAGATCGCAGAGAAAACGGCAATTAACGCGACGACGGAGGTTAGTACATCCCGCCCTTAGGCTCTCTGGCTATAAATGTAACTATTTTTTTTTCTCTCTTAAGAAAGGCCCCTTCATTGAATTCTCCAGTCTCAGCCTACTAACCTAGTGAGTTATGCCTACCCTAAGTAGCGGATCTTGCCACGGGCAAGCAGGACTTTTGCCCGGGCTGCCACCTTCTGGAGGGCGCCGGCGCCATCCGGAGGGTGCCGTACCATGGCAAGATCCGCTACTGTGCTACTGTGCCACCCGCTGTGTCCGCTGTGTCCCCCGCTGATCCCCCGCTGTGAAGGGAACTAGACGCTACCCGTCTAGTTTCCCTTCGTGGAGAGGACCTTTGCTGTGCGGTGCGCGATGACGTCATCGCGCACCGCATAGCATTGTGGGACTGACACAGATGCTAGGGGTCATAATTGACCTCTAGTGTCTATCTATGCTGTGCTATGGGAGAGACGTCATGACGTCTCTCCCATAGATCCGAGGAGAGGAGCGGCGCCGGCGGAGGTCTGCAGCGGTCAGGAATCAGGAGCGGGGATAGTAAGTATTAATTATTTTTTTGTGTGTAAGCGGCGCTACTCTACAAGGGGCACAAATGGGGGCACAACTCTAAAGGGGGCGTAACTGACCATGCCCCTGTATGAAGCCACGCCCCTATTTTCCGCCCGGGGCACCAAAAGGGCTAGAACCGGCTCTGCCTACCCTCTACAAATATTGTCAGTAAATCTGAATCAACACCTCCGTATAATCTTGATCACACCTCCGCCCATCTCCAACCCCATTCACTTTCACTTTTCAGTTTTCCATTGTTTGACTCTATGTGACTTGTTTTTCATGTAACTACTTTCTGAGACTTTCCGTTTGACTTTCAGTTACATTTGTAATCCACCACAAACAGGGACGGACTGGTTGCCGAAATCTGCTCTTCAGCGTGCACGCGCATATGCCAGGGGCACGCACCATGAACGGGGTTGCGTGGGCACTAAAGATGAGGGGGGCGTGCCATGAGACAGGGGGTGTGGAGATGGGAAGGGAGGCGGGGGAGTGGCCAGACCAGAGAGCCACAGGCTGCGCTGCGCTCGGGCTTCCCGACTCTCTGTGTGACAGGGACCGGCCCACCAGCCCATCAGCCCTCTGGCATTTGCCAGAAGTGCCAGATGGGCAGTCCGGCCCTGACTAGAAATAATGTGTTTTGTGTTTTACAAGCTTCAGATTTGGTTTGGCAAGAATCTTCAAGGAAGTAGAACTTTAACACTTTGTTGGCCATGTTGGGTTGATTTGATTTGCTGTTTAAGGAGAAATAAATAAACTAATGCTATTTTCTGAAACGTCTTCTAAAAAAAAAGAAGTTATAATTTGTGTTGGCACTGCATAAAAAGTTACTCATACCCCTTTTACAGCCTGTGTCACTGAACACGGGTTTCTCTTTCAAGCTGTTTCACAGTGGCTTGAAATCATGTTTACTCTGCAGGTTGGACCCAGGTTATTGCCCAGGCTTCCCTGTGCCAGTGCTTAGAGATGACATCATCTCCAAGCTCTGGTGAGCTGGCTCTGCATAGGCTTGTAATGGGACCAGGGTCAGATGATTCAGGTCACCTGTTTACTAGAGATGTGCACCGGAAATTTTTCGGGTTTTGTGTTTTGGTTTTGGGTTCGGTTCCGCGGCCGTGTTTTGGGTTCGAACGCGTTTTGGCAAAACCTCACCGAATTATTTTTGTCGGATTCGGGTGTGTTTTGGATTCGGGTGTTTTTTTCCAAAAACACTAAAAAACAGCTTAAATCATAGAATTTGGGGGTCATTTTGATCCCAAAGTATTATTAACCTCAATAACCATAATTTCCACTAATTTTCAGTCTATTCTGAACACCTCACACCTCACAATATTATTTTTAGTCCTAAAATTTGCACCGAGGTCGCTGGATGACTAAGCTCAGCGACCCAAGTGGCCGACACAAACACCTGGCCCATCTAGGAGTGTCACTGCAGTGTCACGCAGGATGGCCCTTCCAAAAAACACTCCCCAAACAGCACATGACGCAAAGAAAAAAAGAGGCACAATGAGGTAGCTGTGTGACTAAGCTCGGCGACCCAAGTGGCCGACACAAACACCTGGCCCATCTAGGAGTGGCACTGCAGTGTCAGGCAGGATGGCCCTTCCAAAAAATACTCCCCAAACAGCACATGACGCAAAGAAGAAAAAAAAGAGGCGCAATGAGGTTGCTGTGTGACTAAGCTCAGTGACCCTAGTGGCCGACACAAACACCTGGCCCATCTAGGAGTGGCACTGCAGTGTCAGGCAGGATGGCCCTTCCAAAAAACACTCCCCAAACAGCATATGACGCAAAGAAAAAAAGAGGCGCAATGAGGTAGCTGTGTGAGTAAGCTCAGCGACCCTAGTGGCTGACACAAACACCTGGCCCATCTTGGAGTGGCACTGCAGTGTCAGGCAGGATGGCCCTTCCAAAAAACACTCCCCAAACAGCACATGACGCAAAGAAAAAAAGAGGCGCAATGAGGTAGCTGTGTGAGTAAGCTCAGCGACCCTAGTGGCCGACACAAACACCTGGCCCATCTAGGAGTGGCACTGCAGTGTGAGGCAGGCTGGCCCTTCCAAAAAACACTCCCCAAACAGCACATGACGCAAAGAAAAAAAGAGGCGCAATGAGGTAGCTGTGTGAGTAAACTAAGCGACCCTAGTGGCCGACACAAACACCTGGCCCATCTAGGAGTGGCTATGTTTTTATTAGAAAAATTGCAACAACAAAACAAAGCAATCAACAAACACGAGAAAAAAAAAATAATTTACATAAACAAGGTGATACCAGCCAAAAGCCATACTTAAATAATATTGTCCAAAGTCTATAGTCCGACTACGATGGCATAATATATCAGATTAGTGTATGAAGAGGCAATGTCAAATAAACTCAAAAGTCCATAGCACTGGCAAGATTAATAATAGTTTGTCAAATAGACAGTCAATAGCAATATACAGACCAATATGTACAAAATCAAGCCTTAACACACAACAAAATCCAAACATAGAGAAAGTGAGGTGAGCTTTTAGTCGTATGTTAAAACCATAGCATAAAAAAATAAGAATTTACTTACCGATAATTCTATTTCTCGGAGTCCGTAGTGGATGCTGGGGTTCCTGAAAGGACCATGGGGAATAGCGGCTCCGCAGGAGACAGGGCACAAAAAGTAAAGCTTTAGGATCAGGTGGTGTGCACTGGCTCCTCCCCCCATGACCCTCCTCCAAGCCTCAGTTAGGATACTGTGCCCGGACGAGCGTACACAATAAGGAAGGATTTTGAATCCCGGGTAAGACTCATACCAGCCACACCAATCACACTGTACAACCTGTGATCTGAACCCAGTTAACAGTATGATAACAGCGGAGCCTCTGAAAGATGGCTCACAACAATAATAACCCGATTTTTTGTAACTATGTACAAGTAATGCAGATAATCCGCACTTGGGATGGGCGCCCAGCATCCACTACGGACTCCGAGAAATAGAATTATCGGTAAGTAAATTCTTATTTTCTCTATCGTCCTAGTGGATGCTGGGGTTCCTGAAAGGACCATGGGGATTATACCAAAGCTCCCAAACGGGCGGGAGAGTGCGGATGACTCTGCAGCACCGAATGAGAGAACT
Source organism: Pseudophryne corroboree (assembly GCF_028390025.1). Lineage (NCBI taxonomy): Eukaryota > Metazoa > Chordata > Amphibia > Anura > Myobatrachidae > Pseudophryne > Pseudophryne corroboree. The sequence goes on from NC_086453.1 coordinate 116,169,391, forward strand.
CCAGGTCCTCCTCAGCCAGGGTATCAAATTTGTAGAATTTTGCAAACGTGTTTGCCCCTGACCAAGTAGCAGCTCGGCAAAGTTGTAATGCCGAGACCCCTCGGGCAGCCGCCCAAGATGAGCCCACCTTCCTTGTGGAATGGGCATTTACATATTTTGGCTGTGGCAGGCCTGCCACAGAATGTGCAAGCTGAATTGTATTACACATCCAACTAGCAATAGTCTGCTTAGAAGCAAGAGCACCCAGTTTGTTGGGTGCATACAGGATAACAGCAAGTCAGTTTTCCTGACTCCAGCCGTCCTGGAACCTATACTTTCAGGGCCCTGACAACATCCAGCAACTTGGAGTCCTCCAAGTCCCTAGTAGGCGCAAGGCACCACAATAAGCTGGTTCAGGTGAAACACTGACACCAACTTAGGGAGAGAACTGGGGACGAGTCCGCAGCTCTGCCCTGTCCGAATGGACAAACAGATATGGGCTTTTTTGTAGAGATGAGCGGGTTCGGTTTCTCTGAATCCGAACCCGCCAGAACTTCATGTATTTTTTCACGGGTCCGAGCGACTCGGATCTTCCCGCCTTGCTCGGTTAACCCGAGCGCGCCCGAACGTCATCATGACGCTGTCGGATTCTCGCGAGGCTCGGATTCTATCGCGAGACTCGGATTCTATATAAGGAGCCGCGCGTCGCCGCCATTTTCACACGTGCATTGAGATTGATAGGGAGAGGACGTGGCTGGCGTCCTCTCCGTTTAGAATTAGAATAGATTAGAGAAACACTTGATTTACTAATTTTGGGGAGCATTAGGAGTACTCAGTAGTGTACAGTGCAGAGTTTTGCTGATAGTGACCAGTGACCACCAGTTTTATTTATAATCCGTTCTCTGCCTGAAAAAAGCGATACACAGCACACAGTGACTCAGTATACCATATCTGTGTGCACTGCTCAGGCTCAGGCCAGTGTGCTGCATCATCTATTATCTATATATAATATTATATATATCTGTCTGACTGCTCAGCTCACACAGCTTATAATTGTGGGGGAGACTGGGGAGCACTACTGCAGTGCCAGTTATAGGTTATAGCAGGAGCCAGGAGTACATAATATATTATATAGTGAGTGACCACCAGACACACAGTGCAGTTTATTTAATATATCCGTTCTCTGCCTGAAAAAAGCGATACACACAGTGACTCAGTCAGTCACATACCATATCTGTGTGCACTGCTCAAGCTCAGGCCAGTGTGCTGCATCATCTATATATATTATATATCTGTCTGACTGCTCAGCTCACACAGCTTATAATTGTGGGGGAGACTGGGGAGCACTACTGCAGTGCCAGTTATAGGTTATAGCAGGAGCCAGGAGTACATAATATTATATTAAAATTAAACAGTGCACACTTTTGCTGCAGGAGTGCCACTGCCAGTGTGACTAGTGACCAGTGACCTGACCACCAGTATATAATATTAGTAGTATACTATCTCTTTATCAACCAGTCTATATTAGCAGCAGACACAGTACAGTGCGGTAGTTCACGGCTGTGGCTACCTCTGTGTCGGCACTCGGCAGCCCGTCCATAATTGTATATACCACCTAACCGTGGTTTTTTTTTCTTTCTTTATACATACATACTAGTTACGAGTATACTATCTCTTTATCAACCAGTCTATATATTAGCAGCAGACACAGTACAGTGCGGTAGTTCACGGCTGTGGCTACCTCTGTGTCGGCACTCGGCAGCCCGTCCATAATTGTATATACCACCTAACCGTGGTTTTTTTTTCTTTCTTTATACATACATACTAGTTACGAGTATACTATCTCTTTATCAACCAGTCTATATATTAGCAGCAGACACAGTACAGTGCGGTAGTTCACGGCTGTGGCTACCTCTGTGTCGGCACTCGGCAGCCCGTCCATAATTGTATATACCACCTAACCGTGGTTTTTTTTTCTTTCTTTATACATACATACTAGTTACGAGTATACTATCTCTTTATCAACCAGTCTATATATTAGCAGCAGACACAGTACAGTGCGGTAGTTCACGGCTGTGGCTACCTCTGTGTCGGCACTCGGCAGCCCGTCCATAATTGTATATACCACCTAACCGTGGTTTTTTTTTCTTTCTTTATACATACATACTAGTTACGAGTATACTATCTCTTTATCAACCAGTCTATATATTAGCAGCAGACACAGTACAGTGCGGTAGTTCACGGCTGTGGCTACCTCTGTGTCGGCACTCGGCAGCCCGTCCATAATTGTATATACCACCTAACCGTGGTTTTTTTTTCTTTCTTTATACATACATACTAGTTACGAGTATACTATCTCTTTATCAACCAGTCTATATATTAGCAGCAGACACAGTACAGTGCGGTAGTTCACGGCTGTGGCTACCTCTGTGTCGGCACTCGGCAGCCCGTCCATAATTGTATATACCACCTAACCGTGGTTTTTTTTTCTTTCTTTATACATACATACTAGTTACGAGTATACTATCTCTTTATCAACCAGTCTATATATTAGCAGCAGACACAGTACAGTGCGGTAGTTCACGGCTGTGGCTACCTCTGTGTCGGCACTCGGCAGCCCGTCCATAATTGTATAAACCACCTAACCGTGGGTTTTTTTTCTTTCTTTATACATACATACTAGTTACGAGTATACTATCTCTTTATCAACCAGTCTATATATTAGCAGCAGACACAGTACAGTGCGGTAGTTCACGGCTGTGGCTACCTCTGTGTCGGCACTCGGCAGCCCGTCCATAATTGTATATACCACCTAACCGTGGTTTTTTTTTCTTTCTTTATACATACATACTAGTTACGAGTATACTATCTCTTTATCAACCAGTCTATATATTAGCAGCAGACACAGTACAGTGCGGTAGTTCACGGCTGTGGCTACCTCTGTGTCGGCACTCGGCAGCCCGTCCATAATTGTATACTAGTATCCAATCCATCCATCTCCATTGTTTACCTGAGGTGCCTTTTAGTTGTGCCTATTAAAATATGGAGAACAAAAATGTTGAGGTTCCAAAATTAGGGAAAGATCAAGATCCACTTCCACCTCGTGCTGAAGCTGCTGCCACTAGTCATGGCCGAGACGATGAAATGCCAGCAACGTCGTCTGCCAAGGCCGATGCCCAATGGCATAGTACAGAGCATGTCAAAACCAAAACACCAAATATCAGTAAAAAAAGGACTCCAAAACCTAAAATAAAATTGTCGGAGGAGAAGCGTAAACTTGCCAATATGCCATTTACCACACGGAGTGGCAAGGAACGGCTGAGGCCCTGGCCTATGTTCATGGCTAGTGGTTCAGCTTCACATGAGGATGGAAGCACTCAGCCTCTCGCTAGAAAACTGAAAAGACTCAAGCTGGCAAAAGCACCGCAAAGAACTGTGCGTTCTTTGAAATCCCAAATCCACAAGGAGAGTCCAATTGTGTCGGTTGCGATGCCTGACCTTCCCAACACTGGACGTGAAGAGCATGCGCCTTCCACCATTTGCACGCCCCCTGCAAGTGCTGGAAGGAGCACCCGCAGTCCAGTTCCTGATAGTCAGATTGAAGATGTCAGTGTTGAAGTACACCAGGATGAGGAGGATATGGGTGTTGCTGGCGCTGGGGAGGAAATTGACCAGGAGGATTCTGATGGTGAGGTGGTTTGTTTAAGTCAGGCACCCGGGGAGACACCTGTTGTCCGTGGGAGGAATATGGCCGTTGACATGCCAGGTGAAAATACCAAAAAAATCAGCTCTTCGGTGTGGAGGTATTTCACCAGAAATGCGGACAACAGGTGTCAAGCCGTGTCTTCCCTTTGTCAAGCTGTAATAAGTAGGGGTAAGGACGTTAACCACCTCGGAACATCCTCCCTTATACGTCACCTGCAGCGCATTCATAATAAGTCAGTGACAAGTTCAAAAACTTTGGGTGACAGCGGAAGCAGTCCACTGACCAGTAAATCCCTTCCTCTTGTAACCAAGCTCACGCAAACCACCCCACCAACTCCCTCAGTGTCAATTTCCTCCTTCCCCAGGAATGCCAATAGTCCTGCAGGCCATGTCACTGGCAAGTCTGACGAGTCCTCTCCTGCCTGGGATTCCTCCGATGCATCCTTGCGTGTAACGCCTACTGCTGCTGGCGCTGCTGTTGTTGCCGCTGGGAGTCGATGGTCATCCCAGAGGGGAAGTCGTAAGCCCACTTGTACTACTTCCAGTAAGCAATTGACTGTTCAACAGTCCTTTGCGAGGAAGATGAAATATCACAGCAGTCATCCTACTGCAAAGCGGATAACTGAGTCCTTGACAACTATGTTGGTGTTAGACGTGCGTCCGGTATCCGCCGTTAGTTCACAGGGAACTAGACAATTTATTGAGGCAGTGTGCCCCCGTTACCAAATACCATCTAGGTTCCACTTCTCTAGGCAGGCGATACCGAGAATGTACACGGACGTCAGAAAAAGACTCACCAGTCTCCTAAAAAATGCAGTTGTACCCAATGTCCACTTAACCACGGACATGTGGACAAGTGGAGCAGGGCAGGGTCAGGACTATATGACTGTGACAGCCCACTGGGTAGATGTATGGACTCCCGCCGCAAGAACAGCAGCGGCGGCACCAGTAGCAGCATCTCGCAAACGCCAACTCTTTCCTAGGCAGGCTACGCTTTGTATCACCGCTTTCCAGAATACGCACACAGCTGAAAACCTCTTACGGCAACTGAGGAAGATCATCGCGGAATGGCTTACCCCAATTGGACTCTCCTGTGGATTTGTGGCATCGGACAACGCCAGCAATATTGTGTGTGCATTAAATATGGGCAAATTCCAGCACGTCCCATGTTTTGCACATACCTTGAATTTGGTGGTGCAGAATTTTTTAAAAAACGACAGGGGCGTGCAAGAGATGCTGTCGGTGGCCAGAAAAATTGCGGGACATTTTCGGCGTACAGGCACCACGTACAGAAGACTGGAGCACCACCAAAAACTACTGAACCTGCCCTGCCATCATCTGAAGCAAGAAGTGGTAACGAGGTGGAATTCAACCCTCTATATGCTTCAGAGGTTGGAGGAGCAGCAAAAGGCCATTCAAGCCTATACAATTGAGCACGATATAGGAGGTGGAATGCACCTGTCTCAAGTGCAGTGGAGAATGATTTCAACGTTGTGCAAGGTTCTGATGCCCTTTGAACTTGCCACACGTGAAGTCAGTTCAGACACTGCCAGCCTGAGTCAGGTCATTCCCCTCATCAGGCTTTTGCAGAAGAAGCTGGAGGCATTGAAGAAGGAGCTAAAAGGGAGCGATTCCGCTAGGCATGTGGGACTTGTGGATGCAGCCCTTAATTCGCTTAACAAGGATTCACGGGTGGTCAATCTGTTGAAATCAGAGCACTACATTTTGGCCACCGTGCTCGATCCTAGATTTAAAGCCTACCTTGGATCTCTCTTTCCGGCAGACACAGGTCTGCTGGGGTTGAAAGACCTGCTGGTGACAAAATTGTCAAGTCAAGCGGAACGCGACCTGTCAACATCTCCTCCTTCACATTCTCCCGCAACTGGGGGTGCGAGGAAAAGGCTCAGAATTCCGAGCCCACCCGCTGGCGGTGATGCAGGGCAGTCTGGAGCGACTGCTGATGCTGACATCTGGTCCGGACTGAAGGACCTGACAACGATTACGGACATGTCGTCTACTGTCACTGCATATGATTCTCTCAACATTGATAGAATGGTGGAGGATTATATGAGTGACCGCATCCAAGTAGGCACGTCACACAGTCCGTACTTATACTGGCAGGAAAAAGAGGCAATTTGGAGGCCCTTGCACAAACTGGCTTTATTCTACCTAAGTTGCCCTCCCACAAGTGTGTACTCCGAAAGAGTGTTTAGTGCCGCCGCTCACCTTGTCAGCAATCGGCGTACGAGGTTACATCCAGAAAATGTGGAGAAGATGATGTTCATTAAAATGAATTATAATCAATTCCTCCGCGGAGACATTGACCAGCAGCAATTGCCTCCACAAAGTACACAGGGAGCTGAGATGGTGGATTCCAGTGGGGACGAATTGATAATCTGTGAGGAGGGGGATGTACACGGTGATATATCGGAGGGTGAAGATGAGGTGGACATCTTGCCTCTGTAGAGCCAGTTTGTGCAAGGAGAGATTAATTGCTTCTTTTTTGGGGGGAGTCCAAACCAACCCGTCATATCAGTCACAGTCGTGTGGCAGACCCTGTCACTGAAATGATGGGTTGGTTAAAGTGTGCATGTCCTGTTTTGTTTATACAACATAAGGGTGGGTGGGAGGGCCCAAGGACAATTCCATCTTGCACCTCTTTTTTCTTTTCTTTTTCTTTGCATCATGTGCTGATTGGGGAGGGTTTTTTTGGAAGGGACATCCTGCGTGACACTGCAGTGCCACTCCTAGATGGGCCCGGTGTTTGTGTCGGCCACTAGGGTCGCTAATCTTACTCACACAGTCAGCTACCTCATTGCGCCTCTTTTTTTCTTTGCGTCATGTGCTGTTTGGGGAGGGTTTTTTGGAAGGGACATCCTGCGTGACACTGCAGTGCCACTCCTAGATGGGCCCGGTGTTTGTGTCGGCCACTAGGGTCGCTAATCTTACTCACACAGTCAGCTACCTCATTGCGCCTCTTTTTTTCTTTGCGTCATGTGCTGTTTGGGGAGGGTTTTTTGGAAGGGACATCCTGCGTGACACTGCAGTGCCACTCCTAGATGGGCCCGGTGTTTGTGTCGGCCACTAGGGTCGCTAATCTTACTCACACAGCTACCTCATTGCGCCTCTTTTTTTCTTTGCGTCATGTGCTGTTTGGGGAGGGTTTTTTGGAAGGGACATCCTGCGTGACACTGCAGTGCCACTCCTAGATGGGCCCGGTGTTTGTGTCGGCCACTAGGGTCGCTAATCTTACTCACACAGCTACCTCATTGCGCCTCTTTTTTTCTTTGCGTCATGTGCTGTTTGGGGAGGGTTTTTTGGAAGGGACATCCTGCGTGACACTGCAGTGCCACTCCTAGATGGGCCCGGTGTTTGTGTCGGCCACTAGGGTCGCTTATCTTACTCACACAGCGACCTCGGTGCAAATTTTAGGACTAAAAATAATATTGTGAGGTGTGAGGTATTCAGAATAGACTGAAAATGAGTGTAAATTATGGTTTTTGAGGTTAATAATACTTTGGGATCAAAATGACCCCCAAATTCTATGATTTAAGCTGTTTTTTAGTGTTTTTTGAAAAAAACACCCGAATCCAAAACACACCCGAATCCGACAAAAAAAATTCGGTGAGGTTTTGCCAAAACGCGTTCGAACCCAAAACACGGCCGCGGAACCGAACCCAAAACCAAAACACAAAACCCGAAAAATTTCAGGCGCTCATCTCTACTTTTTTGAGAAAAAAACCACCAATTTGACACTCGCCTGGCCCAGGCCAGGGCCAAGAGCATGGTCACTTTTCATGTGAGATGCTTCAAATCCACAGATTTGACTGGTTTTAAACCAATGTGATTTGAGGAATCCCAGAACTACGTTGAGATCCCACAGTGCCACTGGAGGCACAAAAGGGGGTTGTATATGCAATACTCCCTTGACAAACTTCTGGACTTCAGGAACTGAAGCCAATTCTTTCTGGAAGAAAATCGACAGGGCCGAAATTTGAACCTTAATGGGCCCCAATTTGAGGCCCATAGACACTCCTGTTTGCAGGAAATGCAGGAATCGACCGAGTTGAAATTTCTTCGTGGGGCCTTCCTGGCCTCACACCACGCAACATATTTTCGCCACATGTGGTGATAATGTTGTGCGGTCACCTCCTTCCTGGCTTTGACCAGGGTAGGAATGACCTCTTCCGGAATGCCTTTTTCCCTTAGGATCCGGCGTTCCACCGCCATGCCGTCAAACGCAGCTGCGGTAAGTCTTGGAACAGACATGGTACTTGCTGAAGCAAGTCCCTTCTTAGCGGCAGAGGCCATAAGTCCTCTGTGAGCATCTCTTGAAGTTCCGGGTACCAAGTCCTTCTTGGCCAATCCGGAGCCATGAGTATAGTTCTTACTCCTCTACGTCTTATAATTCTCAGTACCTTAGGTATGAGAAGCAGAGTAGGGAACACATACACCGACTGGTACACCCACGGTGTTACCAGAACGTCCACAGCTATTGCCTGAGGGTCTCTTGACCTGGCGCAATACCTGTCCCGTTTTTTGTTCAGACGGGACGCCATCATGTCCACCTTGGTATTTCCCAACGGTTCACAATCATGTGGAAAAACTTCCAGATGAAGTTTCCACTCTCCCGGGTGGAGGTCGTGCCTGCTGAGGAAGTCTGCTTCCCAGTTTCCACTCCCGGAATGAAACACTGCTGACAGTGCTATCACATGATTTTCCGCCCAGCGAAAAGTCCTTGCAGTTTTTGCCATTGCCCTCCTGCTTCTTGTGCCGCCCTGTCTGTTTACGTGGGCGACTGCCGTGATGTTTTTCCCACTGGATCAATACCGGCTGACCTTGAAGCAGAGGTCTTGCTAAGCTTAGAGCATTATAAATTTACCCTTAGCTCCAGTATATTTATGTGGAGAAAAGTCTCCAGACTTGATCACACTCCCTGGAAATTTTTTCCTTGTGTGACTGCTCCCCAGCCTCTCGGGCTGGCCTCCGTGGTCACCAGCATCCAATCCTGAATGCCGAATCTGCGGCCCTCTAGAAGATGAGCACTCTGTAACCACCACAGGAGAGACACCCTTGTCCTTGGATATAGGGTTATCCGCTGATGCATCTGAAGATGCGATCCGGACCATTTGTCCAGCAGATCCCACTGAAAAGTTCTTGCGTGAAATCTGCCGAATGGAATTGCTTCGTAGGAAGCCACCATTTTTACCAGGACCCTTGTGCAATGATGCACTGACACTTTTCCTGGTTTTAGGAGGTTCTTGACTAGCTCGGATAACTCCCTGGCTTTCTCTTCCGGGAGAAACACCTTTTTCTGGACTGTGTCCAGAATCATCCCTAGGCACAGCAGACGTGTCGTCAGGATCAGCTGCGATTTTGGAATATTTAGAATCCACCCGTGCTGTTGTAGCAGTATCCGAGATAGTGCTACTCCGACCTCCAACTGTTCCCTGGACTTTGCCCTTATCAGGAGATCGTCCAAGTAAGGAGTAATTTAAGACGCCTTTTCTTCGAAGAAGAATCATCATTTCGGCCATTACCTTGGTAAAGACCCGGGGTGCCGTGGACAATCCAAACGGCAGCGTCTGAAACTGATAGTGACAGTTCTATACCACGAACCTGAGGTACCCTTAGTGAGAAGGGCAAATTTGGGACATGGAGGTAAGCATCCCTGATGTCCCAGGACACTATATAGTCCCCTTCTTCCTGGTTCATTATCACTGCTCTGAGTGACTCCCTCTTGCTTTGAACCTTTGTAAGTGTTCAAATTTTTTAGATTTAGAATAGGTCTCACCTAGCCTTCTGGCTTCAGTACCACAATATAGTGTGGAATAATACCCCTTTCCTTGTTGTAGGAGGGGTAATTTGATTATCACCTGCTGGGAATACAGCTTGTGAATTTTTTTCCATACTGCCTCCTTGTCGGAGGGAGACCTTGGTAAAGCAGACTTCAGGAGCCTGCGAGGGGGAAACGTTTCGACATTCCAATCTGTACCCCTGGGATACTACTTGTAGGATCCAAGGGTCCTGTACGGTCCCAGCGTCATGCTGAGAGCTTGGCAGAAGCGGTGGAAGGCTTCTGTTCCTGGGAATGGGCTGCCTGCTGCAGTCTTCTTCCCTTTCCTCTATCCCTGGGCAAATATGACTCTTATAGGGACGAAAGGACTGAGGCTGAAAAGACGGTGTCTTTTTCTGCAGAGATGTCCTTTATACGGCAATACACCTTTGTGCCGTTTGGAATCTGCATCACCTGACCACTGTCGTGTCCATAAACATCTTCTGGCAGATATGGACATCGCACTTACTCTTGATGCCAGAGTGCAAATATCCCTCTGTGCATCTCGCATATATAGAAATGCATCCTTTAAATGCTCTATAGTCAATAAAATACTGTCCCTGTCAAGGGTATCAATATTTTTAGTCAGGGAATCCGACCAAGCCACCCCAGCTCTGCACATCCAGGCTGAGGCGATCGCTGGTCGCAGTATAACACCAGTATGTGTGTATATACTTTTATATGATATTTTCCAGCCTCCTGTCAGCTGGTTCCTTGAGGACGGCCCTATCTATAGACGGTACCGCCACTTGTTTTGATAAGCGTGTGAGCGCCTTATCCACCTAAGGGGTGTTTCCCAACGCGCCCTAACTTCTGGCGGGGAAGGGTATACCGCCAATAATTTTCTATCGGGGGGAACCCACGCATCATCACACACTTCATTTAATTTATCTGATTCAGGAAAAACTACAGGTAGTTTTTTCACATCCCACATAATACCCTCTTTTGTGGTACTTGTAGTATCAGAAATATGTAACCCCTCCTTCATTGCCCTTAACGTGTGGCCCTAATAAGGAATACGTTTGTTTATTCACCGTCGACACTGGATTCAGTGACCGTGTCTGTGTCGACCGACTAAGGTAAACGGGCGTTTTAAAACCCCTGACGGTGTTTTTGAGACGTCTGGACCGGTACTAATTGTTTGTCGGCCGTCTCATGTCGTCAACCGACCTTGCAGCGTGTTGACATTATCACGTAATTCCCTAAATAAGCCATCCATTCCGGTGTCGACTCCCTAGAGAGTGACATCACCATTACAGGCAATTGCTCCGCCTCCTCACCAACATCGTCCTCATACTTGTCGACACACACGTACCGACACACAGCACACACACAGGGAATGCTCTGATAGAGGACAGGACCCACTAGCCCTTTGGAGAGACAGAGGGAGAGTTTGCCAGCACACACCAAAAAACGCTATAATTATATAGGGACAACCTTATATAAGTGTTTTCCCTTATAGCATCTTTTTATATATTTCTAACGCCAAATTAGTGCCCCCCCTCTCTGTTTTAACCCTGTTTCTGTAGTGCAGTGCAGGGGAGAGCCTGGGAGCCTTCCCTCCAGCCTTTCTGTGAGGGAAAATGGCGCTGTGTGCTGAGGAGATAGGCCCCGCCCCTTTTTCGGCGGGCTCGTCTCCCGCTCTTCAACGGATTCTGGCAGGGGTTAAATATCTCCATATAGCCCCCAGAGGCTATATGTGAGGTATTTTTTGCCAAAAAATAGGTTTACATTGCCTCCCAGGGCGCCCCCCTCCCAGCGCCCTGCACCCTCAGTGACTGCCGTGTGAAGTGTGCTGAGAGCAATGGCGCACAGCTGCAGTGCTGTGCGCTACCTTAAGAAGACTGAGGAGTCTTCTGCCGCCGATTCTGGACCTTCTTCTCTTTTCAGCATCTGCAAGGGGGCCGGCGGCGAGGCTCCGGTGACCATCCAGGCTGTACCTGTGATCGTCCCTCTGGAGCTAATGTCCAGTAGCCAAAGAAGCCAATCCATCCTGCACGCAGGTGAGTTCACTTCTTCTCCCCTAAGTCCCTCGTTGCAGTGATCCTGTTGCCAGCAGGACTCACTGTAAAATAAAAAACCTAAGCTAAACTTTTCTAAGCAGCTCTTTAGGAGAGCCACCTAGATTGCACCCTTCTCGGCCGGGCACAAAAATCTAACTGAGGCTTGGAGGAGGGTCATGGGGGGAGGAGCCAGTGCACACCACCTGATCCTAAAGCTTTACTTTTTGTGCCCTGTCTCCTGCGGAGCCGCTATTCCCCATGGTCCTTTCAGGAACCCCAGCATCCACTAGGACGATAGAGAAAACTATAACACAAAATCTACGGGGGGTGAAAGAAAAGAAAGCCAGAAGGATGGAAGGAAGGAAAGACTTCAGCAACCCACTCAAGGGGGTCTCAGATGGCGCCAAAGCCTGGACCAACTGACGGCATCCATCCTCCCTCGATCCATATCCATCATCCTCTTTACCTCGTGAAGAATGGTACTAACCACCTCAGTACAGGGAAGGACTAACCTTCTAAGGGAAACTAGACACCGTGCACTCCAAGTGTGGTACCTGACCGCTAAACTAACTAGGTAAATGGTGACTAAATCAAATCTCCCAAACCTCTTTTTGAACGCCCCATACGCCCACTCAGGGTAACTAAGCCCCGAAAGGCACGGAAGGCGTAAGGCGGCTGAAACGACTTTGTAAATTTTTACATTAAAGGGACACTCGAGCAAGAAGTGGTCCACAGTCTCCACCACCCCAGGACACTCCTCACGTGGGCAAACACGATCACTGGCACCTCGAAACCCGATCTTCCCTCTAACATAAAGCTTCCCTTGAAAAAGAAGCCAGGCAATGTCCCTGAACTTCAGTGGGATCCTCCGAGAATTAATCAGATTCAACCCAGCTGAGTACACATTGCCCGGGCAGTCCCTTAGCGATGGCTGGTCATAAAAATGAGATCGCAAAATGCTCCTCTCCAACTCCCTTCTAGAGAAGCCTTTGACTTCACTCATCAAAATTCCCCATAGCCTTGTCACCTTCAAGCACAAGATGACGTAGATCGGGAGGTATCCGCATTTATCAACTCGGAGGTTTCTCACCTGACCGCCATCTATCCATGACCTGAGGAAGGGGTGCACCCAAACCCTAAAGCCTTCTACCCACCGAGGGTGGGCCTCCAAAAACAGACTCCCAAGATGTAACTTTACAAAAGTGGATGTGAAAAACACCACAGGGTTGACCATACCAAGTCCACCCTCTGCCCTCGGTCTGTAGGTGATGCCTCTCTTAACGAGATTCATCCTGTTCCCCCACAACAACAGGAAGAACAAAGAATAAATCCTGGACCACAAAGATTGAGGCAAACAGCACACATAACTGACATAAAGAAACACCGGGATCAGGTGAGTCTTACACAGGTCAATCCTTTCCCTGAGAGAAAGTTTCCATCTTTTCCAGCTCTCTACTTTACGGGCAGCAACTTCCAGCTTACTCACCCAATTTAGAGTGGTATAATCACCACGACTAAACCAAATCCCTAAGATTTTGATTGACGAATTGGCCCGGGGAAGGCTGTCCGGAAGGCTGAACTCCTCACCTTCCTCCCCCATCCAGAAAGCTTCACATTTGTCTTGGTTTATCATGGAGCACGAGGCCCCAGAGTACTCGCAGATAAGGTGTTCCCCATCACGTGCCTCAGTCGTAGACGATACGACAATCGTGACGTCATCTGCATAGGCCACCACCTTCAGCAGACACTCCGGCCCCAATTGCACCCCCTCGAGTGCACCACTTTCAACCCTCCTGACGAAAGGGTCGATTGCGAACACATACAGAAGGGAGCTCAAGGGACAACCCTGACGGACACCGGAGTTGACCGCGAAGGCAGGACCTACCCAACCATTGACAAGCGGGAAACTCTCGGCCTGATTATAAATAACGCGAAGCCAATCCACCACCCTCACTGGAAGTCCATACCTTTCAAGCAAGGCCCACAGGTACTCATGATTGACTCTATCGAAAGCCTTAGACTGATCCAATGCCAGCAAGTACTTTCCCCACTTCTCAGCACGACACCGCTCCACAGCCTCCCGGACGCCAAGGACAGCACTAAAGGTGCTACGGCCTTTCACGGTACCATGCTGAGAAGAAGAACGCAACAGCCCGGAAACTTCCATCAGCCTATTGAAGAGCACCTTTGCCAAAATCTTCCTGTCTGTATTGAGAAGAGCGATGGGGCGCCAGTTCTCAACACGAGATGGATCCTTACCTTTGGACAATAATATGAGGGCGGACAACCTCATGGAGGGAGGGAGCAAACCCTCAGCCAGGCTCTCATTAAAAACCTCCACAAGATGAGGAACCAAGAGGTCCGAAAATGCCTTAAAAAATTCAGATGTTAAGCCATCCGGGCCCGGAGATTTCTTTATAGACAAACCGTCTATGGCCTTCCTGATCTCCTCCGCCGTCACATCACTTCCCAAAGAGTCAAAAGAGGCATCAAGGCCCCCGAGCCCAGGTGTCTCCCTAAGAAACCTTTCCATCCTCTCTCTGATGAGTGGCTGCTCGGACAAAAGATCGGAGTAGTAGGATCTGATGACCCCCAGAATGCCCTCCCTATCCTCACGAAGGACACCCAGAGAATCAACCAAACCCCGCACCTCCTTCAGATCAACCGACTTTCTACAATTCTGACAGGGATCAGGTGAGTGGTAAGCTCCATAATCCCTCTCCAAAATCAAGGAAGCCATGCGACTGTATTGATATTCCCTCAACCGAGCCTTCACCCGAGAGATCTCCCCACTATCTCCACGCTCAGAGATCAAGAAATCAAGTTTTCCTTCGCAAGTCATAGTAGGCATTTTGTTTTATCAAGTTTTTCCGGGCTACCAGCCTACGGAAAAACCCCCGAGTACGCTTTTTACACTCCTCCCACCACTCGGATCTACTCCAACCTGCCTCCAAAAGAGTCTCTTGTAGTTGAAAGAAATCTCTAAAGGACTGTCTCACCATCTCCTCCTTCAGGAGCCCCGAATTCAGCCGCCATAGACCCCGCCCTTTCTGAGGGGTTTCCGAAGCATTCAAAGCAAAACTCAGAATACAGTGATCGGAGAACTCTACTAGCTTCACCACAGGAGGCAAAGTTTTCGCGGACTCCTTAACAAAAAACCTATCTATCCTAGACCTACGACTACCACAATAGAAGGTGTAACCCGTGAGGTCTGGAAAATGGCGAACGTGCACATCCACCAGACCAGCCTCCCTAGTCATGCTAGCTAAAAAATTGGAATCATGACCCAGGGTTGTCTTTGTGCCCCCCCTGTCTTTTGGCCTAGTGATAGCGTTAAAATCGCCACCAAAGACAATCTGCCGGGCTGAAAAAAGAAACGGTTTTATCTCCGTGAAGAGACATCTCCTGTCCCTTGGGGACTGGGGCCCATAGATGTTAATTAGCCGTAGGTTCTGTCCCTTCAAGTTGATATCCAAAACCACACACCTACCTACCTGTAACTCTACAATCCTGTGCACGGTTACCATACCGGTAAAAAGCACCACCACCCCACCGTACGGCTCGGCCGCAAGAGACCAGAAAGACGGTCCACGCCTCCATTCACGCTTTGCTCTATGAAGAACCACCAGATCACCAATCCTGGTCTCCTGCAAAAATAAAAAATCAGCCTCAATTGTGCTGAAAAAATCAAAGGCCATAAAACGAGCACGTTCGGACAAAACGGAAGCCACATTAATTGTGGCACATCGTATAGGCTGGGGATCCATGTTTCATTGGATTGTAAGGTAGGACCCAATCACTTTCTCTTTGCTTGCCTACTTGACTCCTCATCGGAGCCATACCTTTTAAAACTAGTCCCCAAGGGAAGAGGATCATCCTCCCCAACAAACACCTCCTCAGTATCACTCTCACCTGCAGTGGGAGAGACAGAGAGGTCCATGCCCCGAGCCTCCCCCAAAACAGCAGAAATATCTTGGCCCAAATCATCATGAGGAGGACCCGGATCAGGAGGCTCCGCTCCTGGAGAAGCGGGAAAGGGCCTAGGGTCCACAGGGACAGGGGGAGGATCCACGAGATCCTGGGGCAATGAGGAAAGGATTTGAGGGGTACAGGAAGGCATGAAGGAAAAGTCCCCCACATCTTCCCCGACTGAACTCTGAGGTTTCCCATCAGTGTCTGATGTTACCACCGATCTAACTTTGAAGACACATGACCAGAACTATCAACCTCATTACTTCGTCTCCTCCTTTCACTCCTCCTACACCCCTTCCCCTCCACCACGGACGCTACTTCCCCAAAGGAACTCTTAACAGAGGACCTCCTTCTTTGTTTCTTGGGTTTATCTTTTGGGACCTGGACAAGCTGCCCTTCAGATAAGACAATATCACTGTCCTCCACCTCAGACTCTTCCTCAGAGTTAAACTGAAATCTATTAACACAAAAAATACCAGGGTCTGAATCCCTTCTTTTGGCCAACCTTTTCCTTGACTTAGATTCAACCACCTGAAAGCCATCTTTATCCACCTCAGCAGGCACCTTCCTTACCACACTGTTCTTCTCTACCACCGCCCTCACCACTTGCTTTTCTAAAACCTCCCGTCGCTCCTCCTCAAAAAGATGACCCATTTCCCTCTCTAGCTCTTCCCCCATAACCTCAAGGTTATGGGAGGCCTTGGGGCACCTACTATAAGGATGTCCTTCGCACCCACAAAGGTTGCAGGTTACGTTGCCACAATCCCTCGCCACGTGCCCAGTTTTACCACAGAGGGCACATTTCAGGACAGTACAGTCACTGCTTAGGTGACGAAAGTCTCCGCAGCGGTGACACTGTCTAGGTTGACCAGGATAAAAACATTGGATTTTGTCTCTCCCAATGAAAGCAGCAGAGGGAACATGGCAAGGCACCTGACCATTATGCCTAAGCTTGATCACAGCCGACCAGGCTCCACCCCACACACCTTTCGTGAAATCAATCTTCACCAGAGGAGACAAGATGTCGCAATATCGACTTAACCAATAGCCAATATCTGCAGCAGGGAGGGATTCATTCCTGACCAATACAGTTGCACGGACTCTATCCTGGCGAGTAACAGCCGCCGCTTTATAGCGACAATACGGCTCACACCCCTTCTTTAGCTCCCACTGTTCCCAGAACACCCGCAGCCCTTGATAAGATATGAAACTAAGGTCGTAGTCAGGGGTCTTTACAGGGTGGATGCAAGCAAAAAGATCAGGGGCATGGAAACCCAATGAGAACACCATTTCCAGGAAATCCCCTTTAGAAGGGGGTTCCTCAACCCCTATCCACTTAAGTGAAACCACGTTGCGACGCTTACCAGCCTGATCAGAAGCCGAAAACACCTTTGGAGCAACAATCCTATTGCCACTTGAGACAGCACCCGCATAAGAGGACAAGCCCGGCTTAGGAACTACCTGAGGCGAGGCCTGCCCAACAGAGCCCACAACATTACCCCGCCCCGCACCCTGCCCAACAGATACAGAACTAGCATTTTTATTGGCCAAAGAGGTTCTAATAACGGATATAGCTGGCAAGGATCTCACAGGTACGCCCAAGCTACCATATAGACCATCAACAATAGCCCGCTCCTCTGGAGATAAATCTTCTTTCCTTAATGCCGGAAGACCTTGGGCAAGTCCACACGATGACACTGGACCCACCGACACACTCTTAACACCAGTCTCGGCAACATGTTTTGTTTTAGCCCTAGCCTTAGAGCAAGTGACACCATCAACATTAGTGCCAGTGGCGTCTTTGGCACCACTCACCCCTGCCACCATGCTTGGCTTGCTAACGCCACCACCCGTAGGCAGATTGGGGAGACTCGCCTCAGCCATCTCACCGGCACGCGCCGGACCCACCATGGACGCAACCTGCTTCCCAGCAGAGGAGGCCAGATCTTGGGAGGTCGACCCCGAGCAAGCAACACCAGCCTGAACAGCGACACCTCCCAGACCACCATCCAACCGCTGTTCCACAATCAAAAGAGGAGACGCCTCCTCCACCATAGCAACATTACACTCCAGGCCCTGATCCATTGCAGAATCCACAGCATCTTCACCAGCAGAAGCACCACCATCACACCTTGGATCCTCTTCCTCAGGCACGGGCGATCCACTTGGCTCACACTCAATTTTCTCCTCTTCCTCCAGCTCTTTCTGAAGTGCTAGCATCCTGGCCTCCAAACATATACATTCAAGCTCCAACCTGCGTATGTCCCCCTCCATCCTCTCCCTTTCCCATTTTGGACAAGTGTTCCTCCTCCTCTTCTTCTCCGCAATCAAAATCCCCTTCTTAACAACTAACATTTTCAACTCAGCAATGTCAATACTTGATTCACCAGTGCTAGCAAAGTCCTGCATCTCCATCTCCTTAGTATCCTCATCGATAATTGCCATGCTAGTCCCACAAGAAGATTGGGAGTCGCCAGACGACAAACCCGTCTCACAGACAGACTGCTCTGTCACTTTGTCCTGGACCTCCACAGGCAGGTCAGAGGATACACTCCGGGCACCAGCCGCCCTACACTCCAACTTAATTGTCGCAGGGAGATTACCCCCAATTACAGCGGATGAGAGTTGTGCTTGCGTTTGTTCGGTGTCAGAGGATACCACATCAAGCAACAATCCTGACTCCACCAAGACATCACACTTCAGCCCCGGCTTCTTTGTTTTTGACACAGAGGCCACAGTGGCTAATTTCTTGACATCACCGATACCTGAGCTACCCACAATAAACTTTGCAGGGGCTACCACAGGTTTAACAGCTCTGGACCTGGTCACCGGTCCCACGGTAGCATCGGTAGCAGCCACTGACTTTCCCTCACACACCAACAAAGCAGATCCAGATGGCACGGAAACGGGGGGACTTAAATTCACTGTACAGGGGGTCATCTTCACTAGACACCCCTCAATTTTCACAGCAACCGAGCCCCCAGTCACTTTTTCCTTAATCATAGATGTCTCATCACCAGTTGGGCACACAGGATTTTTTTTAAGCACAGCAGATGTAGAAATAGGCGCCACTTGAACGTCACCTTCCTTAATCATTGTCACTGATTTATTGGCAGCCAAACTTAACATGTGGGGAACCACTTTAGTAACACCTGTTGGCATGGATGGAACATTACTAGCATGGGGCTTTATTCCCTGATTGTCCTTATCACCATCCAAAACCTCCTCCACCTCCTTTTGATTTTTTACATTAAGGCTGGCAGCAGTGCACACTGGTGCAGCAGACCCAGAGGCCACTATACCAGCCCCTGCATCTACAGAGCGATGATAACATGCAGGGAACCCGCCGACGGCCGGACTTACTAACCTCTTCACCGTCGCGTCAGCAGGGGCTCCAGCGGCAGAAAACTCTCCTTCCAGCTGCTTCACTTCCAGACGCCGGGTCTCAACGCCATTCACAGCACTTGCAGGGGGGAGCTCAGGGCTGCCTATTAAGGTCTTTACCGGCTCTCCTGACCACCGGACTCTGCCGCTAGCACCCGCTGAAAAGGGAGCACAGCCCCCGGTACTATGCAGCGGCTCCACATAAGATTCCATGCTCTGGCCATTAACAGATGCAGCAGGGGATCCACTAGTAGGCAAACTAGTAGCAGTCTTTGCAGGATCAGGGAACACTGGTGTAGATAAACCAGCTGTTGTAGATAGGTCAGTAATTGCAGTTAAACCACAGGCTTTAGACACACTGCTGGGGATTTCCACAGTGACCTCCATAGCAGACTGCATGCAGGATGATTTTACAGAAGTCTTTGCAGGATCAGGGAACACTGGTGTAGATAAACCAGCTGTTGTAGATAGGTCAGTAATTGCAGTTAAACCACAGGCTTTAGACACACTGCTGGGGATTTCCACAGTGACCTCCATAGCAGACTGCATGCAGGATGATTTTACAGCAGACTGGGACACTGGACTTGAATCCCCAGCACCAGAACCTTTGCACAGTATAGGTTCTCCTGGGTCAGGCTCCATAACCGGGGGAAACTGCTTCTCCTTACCCCTGGGAGGCTCCATCCCAGCTGGGAAGGGCTCCAGGGATCTTGGGTGTAATCCGACACTCGAGTGGAACTCAGGAGCTCACAACACACACGTCTGACCTGGCCCATCTAGGAGTGGCACTGCAGTGTCAGGCAGGATGGCCGTTCCAAAAAACACTCCCCAAACAGCACATGACGCAAAGAAAAAAAGAGGCGCAATGAGGTAGCTGTGTGAGTAAGCTCAGCGACCCTAGTGGCCGACACAAACACCTGGCCCATCTAGGAGTGGCACTGCAGTGTCAGGCAGGATGGCCCTTCCAAAAAATACTCCCCAAACAGCACATGACGCAAAGAAAAAAAGAGGCGCAATGAGGTAGCTGTGTGAGTAAGCTAAGCGACCCTATTGGCCGACACAAACACCTGGCCCATCTAGGAGTGGCACTGTAGTGTCACGCAGGCTGGCCCTTCCAAAAAACACTCCCCAAACAGCACATGACGCAAAGAAAAATGAAAGAAAAAAGAGGTGCAAGATGGAATTGTCCTTGGGCCCTCCCACAAACCCTTATGTTGTATAAACAGGACATGCACACTTTAACCAACCCATCATTTCAGTGACAGGGTCTGCCACACGACTGACTGAAATGACGGGTTGGTTTGGACCCCCACCAAAAAAGAAGCAATTAATCTCTCCTTGCACAAACTGGCTCTACAGAGGCAAGATGTCCACCTCATCATCATCCTCCGATTCATCACCGTGTACATCCCCCTCCTCACAGATTATCAATTCGTCCCCACTGGAATCCACCATCACAGCTCCCTGTGTACTTTGTGGAGGCAATTGCTGCTGGTGAATGTCTCCATGGAGGAATTGATTATAATTCATTTTAATGAACATCATCTTCTCCACATTTTCTGGAAGTAACCTCGTACGCCGATTGCTGACAAGGTGAGCGGCGGCACTAAACACTCTTTCGGAGTACACACTTGTGGGAGGGCAACTTAGGTAGAATAAAGCCAGTTTGTGCAAGGGCCTCCAAATTGCCTCTTTTTCCTGCCAGTATACGTACGGACTGTCTGACGTGCCTACTTGGATGCGGTCACTCATATAATCCTCCACCATTCTTTCAATGGGGAGAGAATCATATGCAGTGACAGTAGACGACATGTCCGTAATCGTTGGCAGGTCCTTCAGTCCGGACCAGATGTCAGCATCAGCAGTCGCTCCAGACTGCCCTGCATCACCGCCAGCGGGTGGGCTCGGAATTCTGAGCCTTTTCCTCGCACCCCCAGTTGCGGGAGAATGTGAAGGATGAGATGTTGACAGGTCGCGTTCCGCTTGACTTGACAATTTTCTCACCAGCAGTTCTTTGAACCCCTGCAGACTTGTGTCTGCCGGAAAGAGAGATCCAAGGTAGGTTTTAAATCTAGGATCGAGCACGGTGGCCAAAATGTAGTGCTCTGATTTCAACAGATTGACCACCCGTGAATCCTTGTTAAGCGAATTAAGGGCTCCATCCACAAGTCCCACATGCCTAGCGGAATCGCTCTGTGTTAGCTCCTCCTTCAATGTCTCCAGCTTCTTCTGCAAAAGCCTGATGAGGGGAATGACCTGACTCAGGCTGGCAGTGTCTGAACTGACTTCACGTGTGGCAAGTTCAAAAGGTTGCAGAACCTTGCACAACGTTGAAATCATTTTCCACTGCGCTTGAGACAGGTGCATTCCACCTCCTATATCGTGCTCAGTTGTATAGGCTTGAATGGCCTTTTGCTGCTCCTCCAACCTCTGAAGCATATAGAGGGTTGAATTCCACCTCGTTACCACTTCTTGCTTCAGATGATGGCAGGGCAGGTTCAGGCGTTTTTGGTGTTGCTCCAGTCTTCTGTACGTGGTGCCTGTACGCCGAAAGTGTCCCGCAATTCTTCTGGCCACCGACAGCATCTCTTGCACGCCCCTCTCGTTTTTTAAATAATTCTGCACCACCAAATTCAAGGTATGTGCAAAACATGGGACGTGCTGGAATTTGCCCATATTTAATGCACACACAATATTGCTGGCGTTGTCCGATGCCACAAATCCACAGGAGAGTCCAATTGGGGTAAGCCATTCTGCGATGATCTTCCTCAGTTGCCGTAAGAGGTTTTTAGCTGTGTGCGTATTCTGGAAAGCGGTGATACAAAGCGTAGCCTGCCTAGGAAAGAGTTGGCGTTTGCGAGATGCTGCTACTGGTGCCGCCGCTGCTGTTCTTGCAGCGGGAGTCCATACATCTACCCAGTGGGCTGTCACAGTCATATAGTCCTGAGTCTGCCCTGCTCCACTTGTCCACATGTCCGTGGTTAAGTGGACATTGGGTACAACTGCATTTTTTAGGACACTGGTGAGTCTTTTTCTGAGGTCTGTGTACATTTTCGGTATCGCCTGCCTAGAGAAATGGAACCTAGATGGTATTTGGTACCGGGGACACAGTACCTCAAACAAGTCTATAGTTGGCTCTGCAGTAATGATGGATACCGGAACCACGTTTCTCACCGCCCAGGATGCCAAGGCCTCAGTTATCCGCTTTGCAGCAGGATGACTGCTGTGATATTTCATCTTCCTCGCAAAGGACTGTTGGACAGTCAATTGCTTGGTGGAAGTAGTAAAAGTGGTCTTACGACTTCCCCTCTGGGATGACCATCGACTCACAGCAGCAACAACAGCAGCGCCAGCAGCAGTAGGCGTTACACGCAAGGATGCATCGGAGGAATCCCAGGTAGGAGAGGACTCGTCAGAATTGCCAGTGACATGGCCTGCAGGACTATTGGCATTCCTGGGGAAGGAGGAAATTGACACTGAGGGAGTTGGTGGGGTGGTTTGCGTGAGCTTGGTTACAAGAGGAAGGAATTTACTGGTCAGTGGACTGCTTCCGCTTTCGCCCAAAGTTTTTGAACTTGTCACTGACTTATGATGAATGCGCTGCAGGTGACGTATAAGGGAGTATGTTCCGAGGTGGTTAACGTCCTTACCCCTACTTATTACAGCTTGACAAAGGCAACACACGGCTTGACAAATGTTGTCCGCATTTCTGTTGAAATACTTCCACCCCGAAGAGCTGATTTTTTTGGTATTTTCACCAGGCATGTCAATGGCCATATTCCTCCCACGGACAACAGGTGTCTCCCCGGGTGCCTGACTTAAACAAACCACCTCACCATCAGAATCCTCCTTGTCAATTTCCTCCCCAGCGCCAGCAACACCCATATCCTCCTCATCCTGGTGTACTTCAACACTGACATCTTCAATCTGACTATCAGGAATTGGACTGCGGGTGCTCCTTCCAGCACTTGCAGGGGGTGTGCAAATGGTGGAAGGCGCATGCTCTTCACGTCCAGTGTTGGGAAGGTCAGGCATCGCAACCGACACAATTGGACTCTCCTTGTGGATTTGTGATTTCGAAGAACGCACAGTTCTTTGCTGTGCTTTTGCCAGCTTAAGTCTTTTCATTTTTCTAGCGAGAGGCTGAGTGCTTCCATCCTCATGTGAAGCTGAACCACTAGCCATGAACATAGGCCAGGGCCTCAGCCGTTCCTTGCCACTCCGTGTGGTAAATGGCATATTGGCAAGTTTACGCTTCTCCTCCGACGATTTTATTTTAGATTTTTGAGTCCTTTTTTTACTGATATTTGGTGTTTTGGATTTTACATGCTCTGTACTATGACATTGGGCATCGGCCTTGGCAGACAACGTTGATGGCATTTCATCGTCTCGGCCATGACTAGTGGCAGCAGATTCAGCACGAGGTGGAAGTCGATCTTGATCTTTCCCTATTTTTGGAACCTCAACATTTTTGTTCTCCATATTTTAATAGGCACAACTAAAAGGCACCTCAGGTAAACAATGGAGATGGATGGATACTAGTATACTTATGGATGACGAGTGACTGCCGACACAGAGGTAGCTACAGCCGTGGACTACCGTACTGCGTCTGCTAGTATAGACTGGATGATAATGATATAAAATATATATATATATATATCACTACTGCAGGACAGGTATATATTATATAATGACGGACCTGCTGGACACTGTCAGCAGCAGACTCCTAAACTACTAGTATGAAGAAGATCGAAAAAAAAAACCCACCACAGGTAGGTATACAATTATGGACGAGCACTGCCGACACAGAGGTAGCTACAGCCGTGGACTACCGTACTGCGTCTGCTAGTATAGACTGGATGATAATGATATAAAAAATATATATATATCACTACTGCAGGACAGGTATATATTATATAATGACGGACCTGCTGGACACTGTCAGCAGCAGACTCCTAAACTACTAGTATGAAGAAAATCGAAAAAAAAAAAACCACCACAGGTAGGTATACAATTATGGACGAGCACTGCCGACACAGAGGTAGCTACAGCCGTGGACTACCGTACTGCGTCTGCTAGTATAGACTGGATGATAATGATATAAAAAATATATATATATCACTACTGCAGGACAGGTATATATTATATAATGACGGACCTGCTGGACACTGTCAGCAGCAGACTCCTAAACTACTAGTATGAAGAAGATAGAAGAAAAAAAACCCACCACAGGTAGGTATACAATTATGGACGAGCACTGCCGACACAGAGGTAGCTACAGCCGTGGACTACCGTACTGCGTCTGCTAGTATAGACTGGATGATAATGATATAAAAAATATATATATATCACTACTGCAGGTATATATTATAATATAATGAATGACGGACCTGCTGGACACTGTCTGTCAGCAGAATGCGTTTATAGAATAAAAAAAAAAAAACACCACACGAGTGTTTAACTTTTTCAGGCAGACAATAGTAGCAAAGCACCAGGATAAACCATGCTGCACTGCAGGTGGGGCAGATGTAAAATGTGCAGAGAGATGTAGATAATATGAGAGGGGCATTCCCAAACTGAAATCTAAATTGCAGTGTAAAACAAAGCTGTCCAGCATTTGTGGGCTACATGCAAAAGCAGCCAGTATTTATATACTGGTGGTCACTGGTCAGTCACACTGGCAGCAAAAGTGTGCACTGTTATGTACTCCTGCTATAACTGCTCCCCGTCCCCAGTCTCCCCCACAATTAAGCTGTGTGAGCAGTGAGCACTCAGCACAGTCAGATATACATAGATGATATTATCATGCAGCACACTGAGGCTGAGCACAGATATGGTATGTGACTGTGTATCGTTTTTTTTCAGGCAGAGAACGGATTTTAAATAATAAATAAAACTGGTGGTCACTAGTATAACTATCAGCAAAACTCTGCACTCTCTGAGTACTCCTAATGCTCCCCAAAATTACTAAAATTAAATTACTAAATCAAGTGTCTCACTCTCTATCTAAACGGAGAGGATGCCAGCCACGTCCTCTCCCTATCAATCTCAATGCACGTGTGAAAATGGCGGCGACGCGCGGCTCCTTATATAGAATCCGAGTCTCGCGATAGAATACGAGCCTCGCGAGAATCCGACAGCGGGATGATGACGTTCGGGCGCGCTCGGGTTAGCCGAGCAAGGCGGGAAGATCCGAGTCTGCCTCGGACCCGTGTAAAAAGGCTGAAGTTCGGGGGGGTTCGGATTCCGAGGAACCGAACCCGCTCATCTCTACTGTTTACACTGCCACATTACTCAGGAGACCCTTTTACACCAATTCATGACCCTGGTCACATTGGCAATAAGCTCAACTCCATATGCACTGGTTCAGAATCTGGTCCATAGTCTCACACACTTTCAATTTTCTACAACCTTTCCACATGAACAGGGCTGGACTGGCCATCTGACACTTCTGACAAATGCCAGAATGGCCAATGGCCCTATGGGCCAGTCCAGCTGCTGGCTGTGACCTTTTTAAAAAAAGGTCAAGTTTTCTATTATAGAGAATCACACTTTGCATTCCAAAGGTGGAACACAATCAGATGTTTGCTGCACTTCCATTTTTGCGGTGGAACGCAAATTGAAAGTCAATATACTACAAGGTTAACCCCTTTAAGTGATCCCCAACACTAGAGCCCTAATATTAGAGGCTCTGGTGTTTGGAAGGGGGGAAGCGATACAGAATGGATCCTTTACCATAACAACCAGACTAATAGCAGGAACCGGCGGTTGGCTGGAATGACATTAATAAACTAATTTTATGGCTTTTCTATTACAAATAAATGGGGGGTTTGGGCTCTATCTGCTTCTAAGTAACAGCCTTATGAACCTATGTACAGTACATATATTTCGAACATGTCTAAAATACTAACTACAGAGATGTGCGGTCTGTGGGCTGAATCAGTGGACATAGTTACTGCAGAGACTGACGGTAGCTGAAGGAAGTGGAGCAACTGCAGCCAAGGGCACCTGGATAGGAAACAGCTTCCCAGCCTGGTAAGTATGAGGCTGCCAAGTGTAAGGGGTATTTCTTTGAGGCATAATGTTTTTAGGCACATTACTGTGTGGCATAATGTTATAAGGGGTATTAATGTTTGGCATAATATTATAAGGGGCATTACTGTGTGGCATAATGTTGTAAGGGGCATTACTGTGTATGGCACATTGTGAAAGAGGTATTACTATGTGTGGCATAATATGTAAGGGGCACTACAACTGTGTGACATAATGTGTTATAAGAGGTAATACTACTGTGGGACATAATTTGTGAGGGGCATTACAGTGTGTGACATATTGCATAAGGGGCATTATAATGTGCAAGGGACATTTACTATGTGTGGCATAATGTGTAAGTGGCACTACAATTGTGTGGCACAATGTGTTATAAGGGGCATTACTATTGTGTGGCATAATTTGTAAGGGGCATTACAGTGTGGCATAATGTATAAGGGGCATTACTGTGTGTGGCATAATGTGTAAGGGACATTACTGTGTGTGGCACAAAGTGTTATAAGAGGCATTTCTGGGTGGCATAATGTATAAAGGGCACTACTACTGTGTAGCATAATGTGTATAAGGGGTTCTACTGTGTGGCATAACGTGAATGGGCTCTACTGTGTGGCATAATGTGAATTGGCTCTGTGTAGCATAACATGAATAAGGGGTACTACTGTGTGAAGTAACTTGAATAAGGGACACTACTGTGTGGTGTAATGTGACTAAGAGGCACTACAGTGGCATAATTTAAAATTAGGGGTACGATTGTGTAGTCCCATCCCTTACCAGTGCGACCACACCTTTTTTTTTCCGGCATACGCTTATGGCGTGCTCTCTCCCTACTTAAGTTATGGAGGGAGCACCAATGCTCTTTATGTACACAGGCACCAAAATGTGTAGTTGCAGCTCTGCTTTGTTGTGCACAAATGTGTCCGCCTCTGTGTTCAGCACCACTTCCCTAAAAAATCCCTACAGTGCACAGTATCAAATCTTCTACAACCACTAAGCTAGGGCTTGGTCAATTGGGAAAATGCCTTCTCTTTTCTTTGTGTGTGACCTACACCAATGAAGTACCAGCTTTACCTAACAGAACCAACCAAATGTCTGACTGTGGCACATGTTGCCATCCACTGCAGGATGAACTCTGTATATTATCATACAGAGAATGATGTACTACAATTAACTATATTTGTAAGTGTATAGACTAATAAGTAGTAGGAGTCAGGAATAGTAAAGGAGGAGCCTATGCAAGAAGTCACATGCTGACGCCAAGGAGGACCTGTGTACTTTAAATTCCAGGGCCTATTTTTATTCGTAAGTCCGGACCTGGACATGAGCCACTTTATTAGTGAGACAATAGTTTGCTAGTGTTTTGTACTTATTGTTAATATATATTCTATTTAATTGCTTCCTTTTTTTTCCTTTTATTCTGTTAACCAATCATTTAATTCAAAACAAATTATTACAATTCTAAATTGAAATTACAATTCTAAATTTAGTGGCTAACAGAGTAGACAGTTGAGGCAACATTTTATTACCTTTGCAGAAAATATAATCCTATTGGAAACATTCCTGGGGATTCCTTCTGAGTTTTAGTTCCTTCAAAAACTACTGTGCAGAGTGAGATGGGTTTAGTACGTTCTACCGATGATCGGAATCCCGGGCGCCCAGCAGAAAGGCAGCGGGGCAAGTGCAAAAGAGCCCCTTGAAGGTGGACACCCCAAGAGGGAGAATAGTTGTCGGTGTGCCGGCTGTCGGGATCCCGGCGCCGGTATGCTGAGCGCTGGGATACCGACAGCCGGCATATCAAATGCCTCCCGAGTGAGATTACCCACCTTTGAACTGGTCTAGTGAAAATGTACGCGGCAGAAAATCTTTGCTCTAAACTTTCCTTGTATGTGTTGAAATAGGCCATATGTCATTATTAGAGGGGATCTGTTGAAACAACTGGTTGATAGATGCACCTGCTCAAATTTTACCTACTTTCCTCTGTAGTCTCGATTTTTATGGCGTGTTTTCCTAGTTTACTGGATTTACGGCTTTGCAGTTTTTATTGGATCTGCTGCAGGTTTTTTTATTGTTTATTTTAAATGATGGCTAGAAGAATCTGGTAATCAGCTGAGAAGTTTGGAGGCCCTGTGTCATATGTCCCCACCTGGGACTATATTTACTAAAGTTTCGATTGTAATAGATTTTAATCGATTTCATTTCGATTAAAATTGATCTTAATCAATGTTGGGTTTACAGGGCTAAAACACACATTTACTATAGATGATTTTTTAATATGAATATAATTTTTTTAATGTTAGTAAATGTGTATTTTAGCCATGTAAGACCAACATCAATTAAGATCAATCTTAATCGATCTGAAATCGATTACTTTAGTGTGTCGACACTAAACTGTGTCGAGTAATTAATTCAGACAAGGATATTGAGTCTCTACAGAATGATTTATCCAGATTGGAGGTCTGGGTAGACAAATGGAGAATGAGGTTCAATATAAAAAAAAATTTAAGTTATGCACTCTGGGACCAAGAACTATCAGACAGCCTATAAGTTAAATGGGGAAAATCTAGGGATAACGGTAGATGAAAAAGGTTTGGGTGTGCTCATTGACAATAGACTTAATAGCAGTACGCAATGTCAAAGTGCAGCAACAAAGGCAAATAAGGTGTTAGCATGCATTAAAAGGGGAATGGAGCAAAGGGATGAGAGTGTAATCATGCCACTGTACAAATCATTGGTACGGCCACACGTGGAATATTGTGTACAGTTTTGGGCACAGCACTATAAAAAGATATCTTGGAACTAGAAAGGGTTAAGAGGCGAGCCACCAAACTGGTTAAGGGGTTAGAGGCATTGGACTATGAGGAAAGACTTACAAGGTTAGATATGTTTACACTGAAAAAGAGGCGGCTGAGAGTGGATATTATTAATATTTATAAATACATTAATGGACAATACAAGGTCTTATCAGATGATCTGTTTATAAAAAAAAAACGCTACACAGGACACGAGGACACCACATGAGGTTAGAAGAAGAAAAAATTCATACACAACAGCGGAAAGGGTTCTTCACAGTAAGAGCAGTAAGGAGTTAGAATTCTCTACCAGAGGAAGAAGTAATGGTGGACTCACTAAATAAGTTTAAAAATGGATTAGAGAAATTCCTAACTGATAGAAATATCCAAGGTTACAGCATCTAAATGATAAATAATTTTATAATACAGGTTGAACTCAATGGACATTTTGTCTTTTTTCAACCTCACCAACTATGTAACTATGTAACTGTGCTGATTATATCCAAGGGTGGAATGAAATAGAATGCGGATTTGAGGCGACTAATAATTTTTAAGCACAATAAAAAAGAAAAAGGTGTTGAACTGCGATAATAAAATACATTTTAATTAAGCTTATATAACACTGGTAAGGCAGTAAGTGCCAAGACACATTCTTAATTATAATAATAATAATAATAATAATAATAATAACTAGCTTATGCCCGCGGCTTTGCTTGCATGGATGTCTGTTATTGCTCAGCGGAAATTTTTTACAAAGACAGTAATGCCATCTAACATTGTGAAGTATATTTTATATTGAACACATTGGCCCTCATTCCGAGTTGATCGCTCGGTATTTTTCATCGCATCGCAGTGAAATTCCGCTTAGTACGCATGCGCAATATTCGCACTGCGACTGCGCCAAGTAATTTTACAATGGAGATAGTATTTTTACTCACGGCTTTTTCATCGCTCCGGCGATCGTAATGTGATTGACAGGAAATGGGTGTTACTGGGCGGAAAC
The DNA here is from genome assembly GCF_028390025.1 of Pseudophryne corroboree. Classification (NCBI taxonomy): domain Eukaryota; kingdom Metazoa; phylum Chordata; class Amphibia; order Anura; family Myobatrachidae; genus Pseudophryne; species Pseudophryne corroboree. The sequence goes on from NC_086453.1 coordinate 116,199,109, forward strand.
AGGCCGTTTTATGGGCGTGCGGGAAAAAACGCTACCGTTTCCGGAAAAAACGCAGGAGTGGCCGGGGAAACGGGGAAGTGTCTGGGCGAACGCTGGGTGTGTTTGTGACGTCAAAACAGGAACGACAAGCACTGAACTGATCGCACAGGCAGAGTAAGTCTGAAGCTACTCTGAAACTGCTAAGTAGTTAGTAATCGCAATATTGCGAATACATCGGTCGCAATTTTAAGAAGCTAAGATTCACTCCCAGTAGGCGGCGGCTTAGCGTGTGTAACTCTGCTAAAATCGCCTTGCGAGCGATCAACTCGGAATGAGGGCCTTTGATCACAAAATGTTTTACAATATTTGCAGTTCTTCCTTCACGAATTAACAGAAAAATATGCTTGGAGCTACTAACTCGTGAGCAAGCCACATAAAGCTGCTTGAGAAGCAGGAGAAGGAGAAGCAGATGGTCCTGAGAACTTGCCTACGTGACACCCATTGCGGCACCACGAAAAGGGGGCAGAGCTCCATGGGGAGGGGCATGGCTTTGCAGAGGTGTGGGGCTTCTCACCCCAACCCCCGTTTTCATCACTCCAGGAGTGCGGGAGATGCGGGCTGCCCCTGGGGAGTGCAGTGACTGCAGTACCAGCTCCTACACAGTGACAGGAGTTGGCATTTCAGTGTCAGCCCTTGGCAGGTTACACCCAGGTGCTGGCCACACACCCCTGCACCCCCTTGTGATGCCACTGGTCCTGAGATCTACGCCTGCTTCCCTGAGCTTTTTACAGGGTGTGCAATATATGTATATCATGTCAATATACAGTATATATTTATATACATATAGTCATTTTGGACTTGAGCCTGCAAACTGCACACGCTGAGTATCAAGCATCTGAATTTTCATTTATTGCTTCCCTACCTGATGTCACATCGAGATCATACATACCTTAGTTTCTTTCTAGGTCACTAAGCTATCCAATAGTGAAAATACAATCCAAATTCATCCAGTAGTTTTGTGTGATGCTGACCTGAACAGACATACAAATAGTAAGACAAAAATTCCGAAATTGTTTTTTCTATTGTCCATAGTTCATAAACAGTCCCTAGAAGTATATTTCTAAAAAAAAAAAATGCTATATACAGACACAACCCTTATAGTTTTATTATATGTATAAATAATAATATAATAATAATAATAATAATAATAATAATAATATCAACTGTAAAAAATAAACACACGTTTTGAAGGCCAAAATTGTTGGATGTAAAACCGAAGGAGCTAGTAATATGCAGAGGGTTTAAACCCCACACATCACTGGATGTTTAGGCTATTTTCAGATGGAAAAGTGAGGCCAAAAAGTATACTCAATACTAGCATTCTAGGCCCAGGATGGTAGCAGAAGCATTAGTGATCAAAGTAGTGTAGGGCCCCCTAAAAAGCCACTACCAGCACTGTTTTATGACAGGCTGGGAACACTATAGCAGTGGAGCACCCATATTTGGTTCCCCCTGCCATGGGTGTAGCTATCGTGGTTGCAGCGGTGCAGTTGCTATTGGGTTCAGAGGTTTAGGGGAGCCCGGGGCCAAGCCATATAGTTATCTACCAGGCTTCCCGAATTGTCTACTAAGCAACTGTGTCTGACACATTACACGGTCTGAAAAGTGGGACTTGTCAGTGATCATATAGGTAGCCATCAGAGCCGGTGGAACCCGCTCAGCGAAGGATGCAGTGCAGGTAGGCGCCAGGCAGGAGAGGAGCTCTAACTGCTCTGCATCCCTTCACTGTGCGCTGTTGTTGCCGGCTGCCGATGCGCCTATAGGGCTAAAACACACTACCCGGCTTTTGCTGGCCGGGAAAAAGCCGGACGGCTTTTTCCCGTGCCGGCATTGTAGTTAACAGTGTGAGGGCTAGGGTCCCTTCACACTGCACGGCCCCGGCCCGGCTGCCGAGTTGCAGCCGGGTCTCACCACTGGAATGTCCGGCGGCCGGGCGGCCGCCGGGCCGTCTTTGCAACCAGTGAACCGTGTGTGTGAAGGGGAGCTTTCACACACAACGGTTTTTTCCGAAGCCGTGTCTGATGCTGCGCATGCGCACAGCATGACACACGGCTCAAAGCCGTCCTGTGTGCGAGACTCTGCCGGTTTCTCCCGGATGGCAAAAAGCCGGACAAAGTTTGTCCGGCTTTTTGCCATCCGGGAGAAACCGGCCAGTGTGTTACAGCCCATACTGTACAAGCAGCCGGCAGCATGGATCGCGGATCTTCTAGTCCCCCCCACTCCAGCCCCGCCACTGATGTCACCTCCTCCCGTCCTGTGTCAGCACTGTGACGCTAGCAAGGGGAGGTGTGGGGGCGGGACCAACAAAGGACAGCTTCGGGAGCAGAGAGCTGCAGTTACTGCTGACTGCAGTACAGCCAGGAGCCACTAGATGCCCCCATCTCCATGGATGGAGCCATCTTATCACCTGTGGTGAAACGCCTTTCTTATCAATTAACTAGCTCACCACAGGTGATGGCAATCATACATTACCAGGAAAGTCCAGGAACAGAGCATTTTCTCCCTCATGGAGAGGGTCAGGTAGGCAAGTATGATTTATGTGTCTGTCTATTATCTATCTATCTATCTATCTATCTATCTATCTATCTATCTATCTATCTATCTATCTATCTATGTGTCTGTCTATTATCTATTTATCTATGTGTCTGCCTATTATCTATCTATTTATATATGTGTCTGTCGAACTATCTATCTATCTATCTATCTATCTATCTATCTATCTATCTATCTATCTATCTCATATCTATCGGGGATTGTATTTTAGCATAGCAGGGCTGCGATCGCTTGTGCAGCCCTGCTATGCTAAAACAGTTTAAGGCAAACGAAAACCAGCCCTGCAGCTACTCACCAGTGGGACGGATCCAACGATGATGTTCCAGGCTGTGACGTCAGACATCCGCCCTCCAAACGCCTGGATCCGCCTGCGTTGGACTCACCACGCCTGGAAAACAGTGAGTATCCGCCCCGGAACGCCTGCTGCCTGTCCGTCTTCTTGTGATTGCCAGGCAACGTCTGGCACGCATGCGCAGTTCCGACCCGTTCGCACCGCAGCGAAGAACCACTGCGTGCGAATGGGTCAGAATGACCCCCAATGTGCGGTGTAATGTGAACAAGATTGTGCTACTTTGTGGAGTAATTTGAATTGGTACTTTTGTGTGGCCACACCCCACCCGCTTCTTGCGGCGTGGAACTTCGGTGCGCACTGTCCCTTTATTAAGTATGGGAGGGAGTGTGCAAATTTATAGTTTGCAGGGAGGCACCGAACACCCTTGCACCGGCCCTGGTAGCCATCTCTGTCTCGTTCAGTAAAGCTCCATACCGATATATCCATCACTCTTGCTATAATTTCACCCTCGCAGGCACAGCTGAGCTAATCAGTAAGTTTGACACTGTCAGACAATACACATATCCATGATTACAGTATTTGCAAAGTGAGCTTGGGAAGTAGGGAACAATGTGGCATAATATGTACTGGGAGCAATATGATATGGAATCATATGAACTGAGGCGCTCATTCCGAGTTGATCGCTCGCTAGCTGCTTTTAGCAGCAGTGCAAACGCTAGGCCGCCGCCCTCTGGGAGTGTATGTTAGCTTAGCAGAAGTGCGAACGAAAGGATCGCAGCATTGCTACAAAAAAAGATTGTGCCGTTTCAGAGTAGTTCGAGACTTACTCCTAGCTAGCGATCACTTCAGTCTGTTTAGTTCCTGTTTTGATGTCACAAACATGCCCTGCGTTCGGCCAGCCACTCCCCCGTTTCCCCAGCCACTCCTGCGTTTGTATATGACATGCCTGCGTTTTTCAGCACACTCCCGGAAAACAGTCAGTTACCTCCCAGAAACGCCCAATTCCTGTCAATCACTCACCGATCAACAGAGCGACTGAAAAGCGTCGCTAGACCTTGTGTGAAGCTGCATCGGCTTTTGTGAAAGTATGTCACGCGTGCGCTCTGCGCATGCGCAGAAATGCCGATTTGTAGCCTGATCGCTGTGCTGCGAACAACGGCAGCTAGCGATCAACTCGGAATGACCCCCTCAGTCACTTTCATGTTCCATAAAGTGTACTGGGGACACTTTGTGGAATATCCCTAGTAAAAACTAGCTTTATGTGACAGCAATGGAGCTCTTCCCACAGCTCACAGTGGATGAGCGGCAATAAAAAAAACTTAATACAGGGAAAGAAGTGTGTTTTTGCTGTTATTATAACCACCATGAAAACGCATTTAATTTAAATACCAACACAATCCCTCTTTCTCTATCTTCACGGAGCGGTCTTGCACCGGGATGCATCTGGCATTGTGGTGGTCTGAATGCAGGCGGTCATGTGGCCGAAGCCAGACTCCCGACACTACTCGGGAATGTGGCGTCAGAGCACCGACCGCCGGAATGCCGAAGGTGAGTATCGGGGTGGGGGTTGGGGTTAGGGCCTGGGTGATGGATTACGGTTAAGCACAAGGGTGGGGGGGGGGGATCAGGAGTAGGCACTAGGGGGGTGGTTAACCGTCAACCCCCGAGGGTTAGTCCTAGCCGCCACCCCCCACTGATTAATCCTAGCCGCCACCCCCCATGGGTTACGGTTAGGGTGGGGGCAGGAGATGGGTAAAATACTTACCCCTGTCCAGTGTTGGCATCCTCATTGTTGGGATGCCGCGGTCGGTCATGTGACCACCGACATCCCGACCGTTGGTATTTCATACTGAACCTCTTGCATCAGTCATTGAGTCGAATCAAAGCAGGAATGACGGAGGGCGTATGTACTAAGTTAGGGAATTATTTTTTTATGGAGCAAAGTTTATTTTTAACAAAACGATTATATTTAAAGAGGACAAAACTTTATAATTTACAAGGACACTGTTTTTTTTATACATATAAGACCACAATTAAAATTATTTATTTAAAGGGGTACAATTTTTTCATTACCCTGGTACCCTTAACCCAATTGGTGCCAGGAAGGGTCCAATGCCATTCAGCATTGGGCCCATTATAGTACAAATGAACAGTGCTATAAATATATAAAAACAATTTATTCCATACTAATAAAAACAATATAATGATAGGAAACGTATCTAGCGGTATAACACAGGTATTATATGGATCTCAAGATTTTGTCCACCAATGTACGCACTTCTTTGGAAACAAATGTCCAACGTCTATTTGACGATTACTCACACTTGGCCATGTTGTGACAGCAGTTGTAATGTTCCAGCGATGGAATATTTCCAATCTGTGTTCCAAGTACGGAAACCAATTGGTTTAAGCTCGTTCGGCGACGGCAGATGCAATGCTGGATCCTGGTTCACAGGGCACTTTCGCTGGATTTGCTGTATAGCTGAAGATATCCAAGATGGTGCTAGGTGGAAGAGTCCAGTACCTGGTATAAGCAGACCTGACTCATTTTGCCGCTCTTGGCGGCTTTATCAAAGGTTTTTATATATACATGTAAGAACACAATTAAAATTATTTATTTAAAGGGGTACAATTTTTTTTATTACCCTGGTACCCTTAATCCAATTGGTGCCAGGAAGGGTCCAATGCCATTCAGCATTGGGCCTATTATCTCTAGGTAGAGGTAGTAAGGTTAGTTTGCAGGTGAAGCAGTTAGCTTCTCGACGGATGGGATCCCGGTGGTCAATATACTGATGCCGGAATCCCGAAGGAGGATGCAATGCCAGCGTCCACATACCGACGCTGCTCGGGATGCCGGTATCACATCACCGACAGCCGGCATCCCGACCGTCCTCACAGCAGGATCCGTGGACATCCAGCCGTGGGTGGGGGGGTTAGGTTTAGGCAGGAGAAGGGGGGTTAGGGTTAGGGAGCATGGACAGGAAGGTTAGGGTAAGGGACCGGGGAGAGGGTTAGGATTTGGCATCAAGCGGGGAGGGTTAGGTTTAGGCAGCGGGCAAGGGAGGGTTAGGGATAGTCAAGCGGGGAGGGTGAGTGTTAGGCACCACTGGAGAGGGGGAGGGTTAGGCACCCAGATGGGAGGGTTAGGGTAGGGAAAAGGTGAGGGTTAGGGGGCTGAATGGGGGGCTGTCAGGATTATGATGGATGGGATGCTGCTGTTGGTATACTGGCAGCTGACATCCTGTCCATCTACAAATCATACTGAACCCGTTTGCGGGACTTGATCTTACAGGATGTAGTTATGTGACTGGTGTCCCCAACCCAAACTTACATAGAGAAGCAGAAGTAATGCTGAATATTGTCCATCTCCCCCCTCAATGGTGCAGGGCAGACAGCTATCTCGCTGGCCAAAACCCCATCTATTGTTTGATGATTGTTTTCAACGTGTTGGTGTTGACTTGTGAACTCAACACTTATTATATCAGTGAACTGTATTCAGAACAGTAAAAAATCAGAATGCCAACAAGTGTTGACTTGCTGTGTTTAAAAATGGCGGTTTCTGATTCTGATTATTTTTTTAAGCCTCTGTTACATACGGTGAATAATAACTAAATTCAGTAACTGGGCTGAGGGCAATTTAGAAAGAAACATAGAGATGGAACAACTATTGGTGCAGCAGGTGCATTGTGCCAGGGTCCCTAGGGTCTAAGGGCCCACTGCTGCCCAGACCAGCAATGAGTTTTCCCTTGGGCTACCGCACAACCATTATAAGCAAAGTCAGATGACTGTCTTAGAGAAAGGAGCATGGTGGGTTCCACTGCCTGATGAACCTGCCCCTTACCTTAGGGAGGCAGGGTTGACATTGTGTGTGTGCTACGGCATCAGTTTGCCATTGGAGCCGGACTGATAATGGAGTCCTGCCTGCTAGCACTGATGATCATAGGCGTGTACTGCCTCTAATTCACATAGGCTGTGAATTCTTCCTGTATCCCAGCTGTCTGTGAATTAAAGGCATCTCACAGCCGGTGTAATTGGCGCTGCCAGAGCCTGCTTGACTGAGTGCCGAACTGAGGAAGGCACAGGGGGTCATGGGGAATAGCGGCTCCGCAGGAGACTGGGCACAAAAGTAAAGCTTTAGGACTACCTGGTGTGCACTGGCTCCTCCCCCTATGACCCTCCTCCAAGCCTCAGTTAGGATACTGTGCCCTGACGAGCGTACACAATAAGGAAGGATTTTGAATCCCGGGTAAGACTCATACCAGCCACACCAATCACACCGTATAACTTGTGATCTAAACCCAGTTAACAGTATGATAACAGAGGAGCCTCTAGAAAAGATGGCTCACTACAACAATAACCCGATTTAGTTAACAATAACTATGTGCAAGTATTGCAGACAATCCGCACTTGGGATGGGCGCCCAGCATCCACTACGGACTACGAGAAATAGAATTATCGGTAAGTAAATTCTTATTTTCTCTGACGTCCTAGTGGATGCTGGGAACTCCGTAAGGACCATGGGGATTATACCAAAGCTCCCAAACGGGCGGGAGAGTGCGGATGACTCTGCAGCACCGAATGAGAGAACTCCAGGTCCTCCTCAGCCAGGGTATCAAATTTGTAGAATTTAGCAAAACGTGTTTGCCCCTGACCAAGTAGCTGCTCGGCAAAGTTGTAAAGCCGAGACCCCTCGGGCAGCCGCCCAAGATGAGCCCACTTTCCGTGTGGAATGGGCTTTTACAGATTTTGGCTGTGGCAGGCCTGCCACAGAATGTGCAAGCTGAATTGTACTACAAATCCAACGAGCAATAGTCTGCTTAGAAGCAGGAGCACCCAGCTTGTTGGGTGCATACAGGATAAACAGCGAGTCAGATTTTCTGACTCCAGCCGTCCTGGAAACATATATTTTCAGGGCCCTGACAACGTCTAGTAACTTGGAGTCCTCCAAGTCCCTAGTAGCCGCAGGCACCACAATAGGTTGGTTCAGGTGAAACGCTGAAACCACCTTAGGGAGAAACCGAGGACGAGTCCTCAATTCCGCCCTGTCCGTATGGAAAATCAGATAAGGGCTTTTACAGAATAAAGCCGCCAATTCTGACACGCACCTGGCCCAGGCCAGGGCCAACATCTTTAAGTGGTTCAAACCAATGTGACTTTTGGAACCCAAAAACTACATTGAGATCCCAAGGTGCCACTGGAGGCACAAAAGGAGGCTGTATATGCAGTACCCCTTTTACAAACGTCTGCACTTCAGGGACTGAAGCTAGTTCTTTCTGGAAGAAAATTGACAGGGCCGAAATTTTAACCTTAATGGACCCCAATTTCAGGCCCATAGACACTCCTGTTTGCAGGAAATGTAGGAATCGACCCAGTTGAAATTCCTCCGTCGGGCCTTACTGGCCTCGCACCACGCAACATAATTTTCGCCAAATGCGGTGACAATGTTTTGCGGTTACATCCTTCATGGCTTTGATCAGGATAGGGATGACTTCATCCGGAATGCCTTTTTTCTTCAGGATCCGGCGTTCAACCGCCATGCCGTCAAACGCAGCCGTGGTAAGTCTTGGAACAGACAGGGTCCTTGCTGGAGCAGGTCCCTTCTTAGAGGTAGAGGCCACGGATCCTCCGTGAGCCTCTCTTGAAGTTCCGGGTACCAAGTCCTTCTTGGCCAATCCGGAGCCACGAATATAGTGCTTACTCCTCTCCATCTTATAATTCTCAGTACCTTGGGTATGAGAGGCAGAGGAGGGAAAACATACACTGACTGGTACACCCACGGTGTTACCATAGCGTCTACAGCTATTGCCTGAGGGTCCCTTGACCTGGCGCAATACCTGTCGAGTTTTTTGTTGAGGCGGGACGCCATCATGTCCACCTTTGGTTTTACCCAACGGTTTATAATCATGTGGAAGACTTCTGGGTGAAGTCCCCATTCTCCCGGGTGGAGGTCGTGTCTGCTGAGGAAGTCTGCTTCCCAGTTGTCCACTCCCGGAATGAATACTGCTGACAGTGCTATCACATGATTTTCCGCCCAGCGAAGAATCCTTGCAGCTTCTGCCATTGACTGCTTCTTGTGCCACCCTGTCTGTTTACGTGGGTGACTGCCGTGATGTTGTCCGACTGGATCAACCCGGCTGACCTTGAAGCAGAGGTCTTGCTAAGCTTAGAGCATTGTAAATGGCTCTTAGCACCAGGATATTTATGTGAAGTGATGTCTCCAGGCTTGACCATAAGCCCTGGAAATTTCTTCCCTGTGTGACTGCTCCCCAGCCTCGCAGGCTGGCATCCGTGGTCACCAGGATCCAGTCCTGAATGCCGAATCTGCGGCACTCTAGAAGATGAGCACTCTGCAACCACCACAGGAGGGACACCCTTGTCCTTGGTGACCGGGTTATCCGCTGATGCATCTGAAGATGCAACCCCGACCATTTGTCCAGCAGGTCCCACTTGAAAGTTCTTGCTTGGAATCTGCCGAATGGGCTTGCTTCGTAGGAAGCCACCATTTTTCCCAGAACCCTTGTGCATTGATGCACTGAGACTTGGCTCGGTTTTAGGAGGTTCCTGACTAGCTCGGATAACTCCCTGGCCTTCTCCTCCGAGAGAAACACCTTTTTCTGGACTGTGTCCAGAATCATCCCTAGGAACAGAAAACGAGTCGTCGGAACCAGCTGCGATTTTGGAATATTGAGAATCCAACCGTGCTGTCGCAACACTACCTGAGATAGTGCTACACCGACCTCCAACTGTTCCCTGGATCTTACCCTTATCAGGAGATCGTCCAAGTAAGGGATAACTAAAACTCCCTTCCTTCGAAGGAGTATCATCATTTCGGCCATTACCTTGGTAAAGACCCTGGGTGCCGTGGACCATCCAACGGCAGCGTCTGAAACTGATAGTGACAGTTCTGTACCACAAACCTGAGGTACCCTTGGTGAGAAGGGTAAATTGGGACATGAAGTTAAGCATCCTTGATGTCCAGAGACACCATGTAGTCCCCTTCTCTTGAATTTGAACCTCTGTATGTAAGTGTTCAAAGATTTTTGATTTAAAATCGGTCTCACCGAGCCGTCCGGCTTCGGTACCACAACAGTGTGGAATAATACCCCTTTCCCTGTTGCAGGAGGGGTACCTTGATTATCACCTGCTGGGAATACAGCTTGTGAATGGCTTCCAAAACTGCCTCCCTGTCTGCTTGTAAAGCCCCAGCGTCATGCTGAGGGCTTGGCAGAGGCGGGAGAGAGCTTCTGTTCCTGGGAACTGGCTGATTTCTGCAGCCTTTTTCCTCTCCCTCTGTCACGGAGCAGAAATGAGGAACCTTTTGCCCACTTGCCCTTATGGGAACGAAAGGACTGCGCCTGATAATACGGCGTCTTCTTATGTTGAGAGGCGACCTGGGGTAAAAACGTGGATTTCCCAGCTGTTGCCATGGCCACCAGGTCTGAAAGACCGACCCCAAATAACTCCTCCCCTTTATAAGGAAATACTTCCATATGCCATTTGGAATCCGCATCACCTGACCACTGTCGTGTCCATAACCCTCTTCTGGCAGAAATGGACAGCGCACTTACTCTTGATGCCAGTCGACAAATATCCCGCTGTGCATCACACATATATAGAAATGCATCTTTTAAATGCTCTATAGGCAATAATATACTGTCCCTATCTAGGGTATCAATATTTTCAGTCAGGGAATCCGACCACGCCAACCCAGCACTGCACATCCAGGCTGAGGCGATTGCTGGTCGCAGTATAACACCAGTATGTTGTGTAAATACATTTTAGGATACCCTCCTGCTTTCTATCAGCAGGATCCTTAAGGGCGGCCATCTCAGGAGAGGGTAGAGCCCCTGTTTTGATAAGCGTGTGAGCGCTTTATCCACCCTAGGGGGTGTTTCCCAACGCACCCTAACCTCTGGCGGGAAAGGATATAATGCCAATAACTGTTTAGAAATTATCAGTTTTTTTATCGGGGGAACCCACGCTTCATCACACACCTCATTTAATTTCTCAGATTCAGGAAAACTACAGGTAGTTTTTCCTCACCGAACATAATACCCCTATTGGTGGTACTCGTATTATCAGAAATGTGTAAAACATTTTTCATTGCCTCGATCATGTAACGTGTGGCCCTACTGGAAGTCATATTTGTCTCTTCACCGTCGACACTGGAGTCAGTATCCGTGTCGGCGTCTGTATTTGCCATCTGAGGTAACGGGCGCTTTAGAGCCCCTGACGGCCTATGAGACGTCTGGACAGGCACAAGCTGAGTAGCCGGCTGTCTCATGTCAATCACTGTCTTTTGTAAAGAGCTGACACTGTCATGTAATTCCTTCCAACAGTTCATCCACTCAGGTGTCGACCCCTAGGGGGTGACATCCCTATTACAGGCAATTTGCTCCGCCTCCACATCATTTTCCTCCTCATACATGTCGACACAAACGTACCGGCACACAGCACACACACAGGGAATGCTCTGATAGAGGACAGGACCCCACTAGCCCTTTGGGGAGACAGAGGGAGAGTTTGCCAGCACACACCAGAGCGCTATATATATACAGGGATAACCTTATATAAGTGTTTTTCCCCTTATAGCTGCTGTATTGTTTATACTGCGCCTAATTAGTGCCCCACTCTCTTTTTTAACCCTTTCTGTAGTGTAGTGACTGCAGAGGAGAGCCAGGGAGCTTCCCTCCAACGGAGCTGTGAGGGAAAATGGCGCCAGTGTGCTGAGGAGATAGGCTCCGCCCCCTTCTCGGCGGCCTTTTCTCCCGTTTTTCAGTGTAATCTGGCAGGGGTTAAAATTCATCCATATAGCCCTGGGGGCTATATGTGATGTATTTTCGCCAGCCAAGGTGTTTTTATTGCTGCTCAGGGCGCCCCCCCCCCCTAGCGCCCTGCACCCTCAGTGACCGAAGTGTGAAGTGTGCTGAGGAGCAATGGCGCACAGCTGCAGTGCTGTGCGCTACCTTGGTGAAGACAGGATGTCTTCTGCCGCCGATTTTCCGGACCTCTTCTTGCTTCTGGCTCTGTAAGGGGGCCGGCGGCGCGGCTCTGGGACCGGACTCCATGGCTGGGCCTGTGTTCGATCCCTCTGGAGCTAATGGTGTCCAGTAGCCTAAGAAGCCCAATCCACTCTGCACGCAGGTGAGTTCGCTTCTTCTCTCCTTAGTCCCTCGATGCAGTGAGCCTGTTGCCAGCAGGTCTCACTGAAAATAAAAAACCTAAAACTAAACTTTTCACTAAGCAGCTCAGGAGAGCCCCTAGTGTGCACCCTTCTCGTTCGGGCACAAAAATCTAACTGTGGCTTGGAGGAGGGTCATAGGGGGAGGAGCCAGTGCACACCAGGTAGTCCTAAAGCTTTACTTTTGTGCCCAGTCTCCTGCGGAGCCGCTATTCCCCATGGTCCTTACGGAGTTCCCAGCATCCACTAGGACGTCAGAGAAATTATGTATGTGCAGGTGTTGATGTTGCAGAGTTATGTAGGCACACACCAGTGGATGACTAACACTATGAACAGCCCAGTTACTTAACCAGTGGTGTTGTCTTATTGACATATAGCAAATACAGCCATACCCAATGTTACATGTACACTGGTGATAGAGCAGATCTGGAGAGGATACTCCAAATGGGTAGCTGTGCAGGGAGGCTGGAACAGCTTTATGGCAGGTATGAGCCAGGTCTCTCATAGGAGTGGAAATATATATATCAAGTGTAACCCTGATTTAGGGTTTAAACAACACTTATACTGAGGTAGTTATAATATGGTGACTAATATGGAGTATAAGCATATATATTATTCATATATAAAAGTTAATGGATGTTGTAATACTGTATGCATGTTGTGAGGTAAATAATAAGAATTTACTTACCGATAATTCTATTTCTCGTAGTCCGTAGTGGATGCTGGGGACTCCGTCAGGACCATGGGGAATAGCGGCTCCGCAGGAGACAGGGCACAAAAATAAAGCTTTAGGATCAGGTGGTGTGTACTGGCTCCTCCCCCTATGACCCTCCTCCAAGCCTCAGTTAGGATACTGTGCCCGGACGAGCGTACACAATAAGGAAGGATATTGAATCCCGGGTAAGACTCATACCAGCCACACCAATCACACCGTATAACTTGTGATCTGAACCCAGTTAACAGTATGACAAACGTAGGAGCCTCTAAACAGACGGCTCACAACAATAACAACCCGAATTTGTTTGTAACAATAACTATGTACAAGTATTGCAGACAATCCGCACTTGGGATGGGCGCCCAGCATCCACTACGGACTACGAGAAATAGAATTATCGGTAAGTAAATTCTTATTTTCTCTAACGTCCTAAGTGGATGCTGGGGACTCCGTCAGGACCATGGGGATTATACCAAAGCTCCCAAACGGGCGGGAGAGTGCGGATGACTCTGCAGCACCGAATGAGAGAACTCAAGGTCCTCCTCAGCCAGGGTATCAAATTTGTAGAATTTTGCAAACGTGTTTGCCCCTGACCAAGTAGCAGCTCGGCAGAGTTGTAATGCTGAGACCCCCCGGGCAGCCGCCCAGGATGAGCCCACTTTCCTTGTGGAATGGGCCTTGACAGATTTAGGTTGTGGCAAGCCTGCCACAGAATTTGCAAGTTGAATTGTGCTACAAATCCAACGAGCAATCGTCTGCTTAGAAGCAGGAGCACCCATCTTGTTGGGTGCATACAATATAAACAGTGAGTCAGACTTTCTGACTCCCGCCGTTCTTGAAATATATATTTTCAATGCCCGGACCACGTCCAACAACTTGGAATCCTCCAAATCGTTAGTAGCCGCAGGCACCACAATAGGCTGGTTCAGGTGAAACGCTGACACCACCTTAGGCAGAAAATGAGGACGCGTCCGCAGTTCTGCCCTGTCCGTATGGAAAATCAGATATGGGCTCTTATATGATAAAGCCGCCAATTCTGATACTCTCCTGGCTGAAGCCAGGGCCAGTAGCATGGTTACTTTCCATGTAAGATACTTCAACTCCACCGATTTGAGCGGCTCAAACCAATGGGATTTGAGAAAATCCAAGACTACATTAAGATCCCACGGTGCCACTGGGGGCACAACCGGGGGCTGTATATGTAGTACTCCTTTTACAAAAGTCTGGACTTCAGGAACTGAAGCCAATTCTTTCTGGAAGAAAATCGACAGGGCCGAAATTTGAACCTTAATGGACCCCAATTTGAGGCCCATAGACAATCCTGTTTGCAGGAAATGTAGGAATCGACCCAGTTGAAATTCCTCCGTGGGGGCCTTCCTGGCCTCACACCACGCAACATATTTTCTCCAAATGCGGTGATAATGTTGTGCAGTCACCTCCTTCCTGGCTTTTACCAGTGTAGGAATGACCTCTTCCGGAATGCCTTTTTCCCTTAGAATTCGGCGTTCAACCGCCATGCCGTCAAACGCAGCCGCGGTAAGTCTTGGAATAGACACGGTCCCTGCTGAAGCAGGTCCCGTCTTAGAGGTAGAGGCCACGGATCCTCCGTGAGCATCTCTTGAAGTTCCGGGTACCAAGTTCTTCTTGGCCAATCCGGAGCCACTAGTATCGTTCTTACTCCCTTTTGCCGTATAATTCTCAGTACTTTTGGTATGAGAGGCAGAGGAGGGAACACATACACTGACTGGAACACCCACGGTGTTACCAGAGCGTCCACAGCTATTGCCTGAGGGTCTCTTGACCTGGCGCAATACCTGTCCAGTTTTTTGTTGAGGCGGGACGCCATCATATCCACCATTGGTTTTTCCCAACGGTTCACAATCATGTGGAAGACTTCTGGATGAAGTCCCCACTCTCCCGGGTGTAGATCGTGTCTGCTGAGGAAGTCTGCTTCCCAGTTGTCCACTCCCGGAATGAATACTGCTGACAGTGCTATCACATGATCTTCCGCCCAGCGAAGAATCCTTGCAGCTTCTGCCATTGCTGCCCTGCTTCTTGTGCCGCCCTGTCTGTTTACGTGGGCGACTGCCGTGATGTTGTCCGACTGGATCAACACCGGCTGACCCTGAAGCAGGGGTTTTGCCAGACTTAGAGCATTGTAAATCGCTCTTAGCTCCAGTATATTTATGTGAAGAGACATCTCCAGGCTTGACCATACTCCCTGGAAGTTTCTTCCCTGTGTGACCGCTCCCCAGCCTCTCAGACTGGCATCCGTGGTCACCAGGACCCAGTCCTGTATGCCGAATCTGCGGCCCTCTAACAGATGAGCACTCTGCAACCACCACAGAAGAGACACCCTTGTCCGTGGCGATAAGGTTATCCGCTGATGCATCTGCAGATGCGATCCGGACCATTTGTCCAGCAGATCCCACTGAAAAGTTCGTGCGTGGAATCTGCCGAATGGAATCGCTTCGTAAGAAGCCACCATCTTTCCCAGGACTCTTGTGCATTGATGCACAGACACTGTCCCTGGTTTTAGGAGGTTCCTGACAAGTTCGGATAACTCCCTGGCTTTCTCCTCCGGAAGAAACACCTTTTTCTGAACCGTGTCCAGAATCATTCCCAGGAACAGCAGACGTGTCGTCGGGGTCAACTGAGATTTTGGAAAATTCAGAATCCACCCGTGTTGTTGCAGCACTAGTTGGGTTAGTGCTACTCCGTCTTCCAGCTGTTCTCTGGACCTTGCCCTTATCAGGAGATCGTCCAAGTAAGGGATAATTAATACGCCTCTTCTTCGTAGAAGGATCATCATTTCGGCCATTACCTTGGTAAAGACCCGAGGTGCCGTGGACAATCCAAACGGCAGCGTCTGAACCTGATAATGACAGTTTTGCACCACGAACCTGAGGTACCCTTGATGTGAAGGGCAAATTGGGACATGCAGGTAAGCATCCTTTATGTCCAGGGACACCATAAAGTCCCCTTCTTCCAGATTCGCTATCACTGCTCTGAGTGACTCCATCTTGAACTTGAATTTTTGTATGTACAGGTTCAAAGATTTCAGATTTAGAATAGGTCTTACCGAGCCGTCCGGCTTCGGTACCACAAATAGCGTGGAGTAATACCCCTTTCCCTGTTGTAGGAGGGGTACCTTGACTATCACCTGCTGAGAAAACAGCTTGTGAATGGCTTCCAATACCGTCGCCCTGTCTGAGGGAGACGTTGGCAAAGCAGACTTTAGGAACCGGCGAGGGGGAGACTTCTCGAATTCCAACCTGTAACCCTGAGATACTACCTGCAGAATCCAGGGGTCCACCTGTGAGCAAGCCCACTGTGCGCTGAAATTCTTGAGTCGACCCCCCACCGCTCCTGAGTCCGCTTGTAAGGCCCCAGCGTCATGCTGAGGGCTTTGCAGAACCCTGGGAGGGCTTCTGTTCCTGGGCAGGGGCTGCTTGCTGCCCTCTCTTACCCCTTCCTCTGCCCCGAGGCAGATATGACTGTCCTTTTGTCCGCTTGTTCTTATAGGACCGAAAGGACTGCGGCTGAAAAGACGGTGTCTTTTTCTGTTGGGAGGGGGTCTGAGGTAAAAAAGTGGATTTTCCGGCAGTTGCCGTGGCCACCAGATCCGATAGACCGACGCCAAATAATTCCTCCCCTTTATACGGCAATACTTCCATATGTCGTTTGGAATCCGCATCACCTGACCACTGTCGCGTCCATAAACTCCTTCTGGCAGATATGGACATCGCATTTACTCTCGATGCCAGAGTGCAAATATCTCTCTGCGCATCTCGCATATAAAGGAAAGCATCCTTTAGTTGCTCTATAGTCAATAAAATACTGTCCCTATCCAGGGTATCAATATTTTCAGTCAGGGAATCCAACCAGACGACCCCAGCACTGCACATCCAGGCTGAGGCGATGGCTGGTCGCAGTATAACACCAGTATGTGTGTATATACTTTTTAGGGTAGTTTCCAGTCTCCTATCCGCTGGATCCCTGAGGGCGGCCGTATCAGGAGACGGTAACGCCACTTGTTTTGATAAGCGTGTGAGCGCCTTATCCACCCTAGGGGGTGTTTCCCAGCGCGCCCTAACCTCTGGCGGGAAAGGGTATAATGCTAATAACTTTTTTGAAATTAGCATTTTTCTATCTGGGTTAACCCACGCTTCATCACATACATCATTTAATTCCTCTGATTCAGGAAAAACTACAGGTAGTTTTTTCACCCCCCACATAATACCCCTTTTTGTGGTACTTGCAGTATCAGAGATATGCAAAGCCTCCTTCATTGCCGTGATCATATAACGTGTGGCCCTACTTGAAAATACGTTTTTTTCATCACCGTCGACACTAGATTCAGTGTCTGTGTCTGGGTCTGTGTCGACCGACTGAGGTAAAGGGCGCTTTACAGCCCCTGACGGTGTCTGAGACGCCTGGGCAGGTACTAACTGGTTTGCCGGCCGTCTCATGTCGTCAACTGATTTTTGTAATGTGCTGACATTATCACGTAATTCCATAAACAAAGCCATCCATTCCGGTGTCGACTCCCTGGGGGGTGACATCACCATTATCGGCAATTGCTCTGCCTCCACGCCAACATCGTCCTCATACATGTCGACACACACGTACCGACACACAGCAGACACACAGGGAATGCTCTTATCGAAGACAGGACCCCACTAGCCCTTTGGGGAGACAGAGGGAGAGTTTGCCAGCACACACCCAAGCGCTATAATATATATGGGAACAACCTTATATAAGTGTTGTTCCTTATAGCAGCTTAAATATATCCAATATATCGCCCAAAAAATGCCCCCCCTCTCTGTTTTACCCTGTTTCTGTAGTGCAGTGCAGGGGAGAGTCCTGGGAGCCTTCCTCACAGCGGAGCTGAGCAGGAAAATGGCGCTGTGTGCTGAGGAGAATAAGCCCCGCCCCCTATTTCGGCGGGCTTTCCTCCCGTAGTTTTAGATAACTGGCATGGGTTAAATACATACATATAGCCTCAATGGCTATATGTGATGTATTCTTTTGCCATAAGGTATTAAAATATTGCTGCCCAGGGCGCCCCCAGCAGCGCCCTGCACCCTCCGTGACCGCTTGGTGTGAAGTGTGTGACAACAATGGCGCACAGCTGCAGTGCTGTGCGCTACCTTCATGAAGACTGAAGAGCCTTCTGCCGCCTGTTTCCGGACCTTCAATCTTCAGCATCTGTAAGGGGGGTCGGCGACGCGGCTCCGGGACGAACCCCAGGGTGAGACCTGTGTTCCGACTCCCTCTGGAGCTAATGGTGTCCAGTAGCCTAAGAATCCAATCCATCCTGCACGCAGGTGAGTTGAAATTCTCTCCCCTAAGTCCCTCGATGCAGTGAGCCTGTTGCCAGCAGGACTCACTGAAAATAAAAAACCTAAAAAACTTTTTCTAAGCAGCTCTTTAGGAGAGCCACCTAGATTGCACCCTGCTCGGACGGGCACAAAAACCTAACTGAGGCTTGGAGGAGGGTCATAGGGGGAGGAGCCAGTACACACCACCTGATCCTAAAGCTTTATTTTTGTGCCCTGTCTCCTGCGGAGCCGCTATTCCCCATGGTCCTGACGGAGTCCCCAGCATCCACTTAGGACGTTAGAGAAAATACAGTACACAGATATGTAATTGTATGTACATTGATGTAAATGTAGTGGTGAATACAATTAAGGCTTATTTTATGGTTTCACAGTGTATCTAAAGGGTTAATGTCCTTGTGCTCCTAACTGTCAATCACCTAGTGGGGTGATTGCCAGTGGGCGGAGCATCACCTCAGAGTGGGTCATGTGACTACTAGAGAGGGGTGGGGAGGTGCTGTGAGTATAGCTGAGGAAGAGACTGCATATCCCTTGGTGAGAGGACATAGTTTTTTGCTGCTCCGGCCGTCGCTCGCACTAGAGCTGAGCGGTATACATTGCGGCGGCCGGAGGGGGCTTAGTGTGTGTAGCCAGAACAGGGCTTCCTTACTGTAAAGGTGGTGACAGCAGCATTGAGACTCAGCACTGTTCATAGAACCCGGCATCAGGGCTAGTCAACTCACCCAGCAGTATTGGAAGGGCGCACCTATGACAGGGAGACAGAGAGGGTTACTTCCTACCTATTACCGGCACAGACTCTGACAGCCACAACAAAGAAGCCAGGACCAGCAGCAGAGGCTCCATTCTGTGTGGCTGTAAGTGTAAGGGAGGAGTCGGGGGAGCATCCTGCTGCAGCATCACTAGATCGTAGAAGTGTGAGTGCATAATCCAGCCATTTATATTACCCCTACACTAAGCACAGCAAGCCATAGGTGACTATGGTACATAGTCAATTTCATATTGGGACTAAGGACTCCAGGGCTAGGCCGCAATAATGGCTACTAAGCAGGAGGATAGTAATGGGTCACAGTAGTCAGAGTGACCTATAATGACAGTTCCATGTATGGCTTAATCATAGTGCTAAGGAGAAGGTAGAAAGCACTGGGTATATATATGTAACAGGAGGAGTGGAGTGAAACTTGAACTGTTTAACGCTTCATAAATAGTTTTAAAGCTCCCCCATATATCAGCATCACATCAGTCAAAGGAGAGCCAGAGACATTGTTCCGCAGCGCTAAATAGAAAGTAACACCCTAAAGCTGCCACCTAATGTGTGTATTTATGCCCCTGAATTAGCAGAATTAGAGTCAAGGACATTAAAGGTAGCCATACTACAGTGACATTGGATGGATGTTAAAGCCTCTTAGCCACAAAGGATTAGAATATCATCCCGATTCAAGGACTAGCTTGTGGCACTTTAATACAACTGTGTTATATGTATATTCGTGAACCCGTAAGGAGGACTGACACGTAAGAGACTATTAGTTTTAAAGTTAAAGGATTTGAGCTCGCTGTGACTATGATAAGAGAAACCATCTCTTGCAGATATATTTAATATAGACTCATCCTAAGAGACAACAATAATTTGAGGCATACAGGAATCGAAAAGCTATATATGCTCTGAAATATAGAAAGCATCAGCTACTTCAAATGGACACAAGGACGCAGCATAACAAAGGTTTATCATACCAGCTTCTTAGGAGTTTAGTTTAATACTGGACAACTACGGTAACATTTTTACTTAGGAAAGGATACAGATTCCTTGGTAATCAACTGTTGATGTTACTATCTATGAGCTAAATAGATACTTTCTGTTATCTGCCAAGGAGGAACTATAAGTAACCTTATAGGAGAAAGTAATCGCTACCATAAGTAGACTGAGCCAAACATCTTTCTCTTTAACTGAAGGGAGAACTGATAGTTGATACTAAAACATAGTGTCAGACATTCTGTATTAACTGCTGTTATTTTTAGGAAGTTTATGGGCCCTTATAGTGCACTATCATATTAAGAGTACCCGGGTCACTCTAACACCTAAGGGTGTCTTGAAAAGAAAAAGGATTTGTTGTATTGCATGCAGGTACTGTGTATAGGCCTAATTGACAGGGGGTTAGCATGGATTAATGACTTAAAGGGGAATGTGTAATTGATGAAATGTTAATGTATACTTAATCCATTTGGTACTGGTCATTAAAGTGTTATACTTTCCATGTGTGTGTGGTCCGTCTGGAAGTTGATCTGAAGATCCTGGAAGAAAGAGACAGGTATATTAGATAATATATCTATGATATAAGGGAATCATCCCCTAAGGATAGAGATCAGGCTTACTCAAGCAAGCCTTAACGGTAGTTAAATACTACACATAGCTTGAGTGGAGGCACAGCTAATAGGTAACCATCCCTTAATAGAATACATAGACAGCTCTCGTTCAAGGTATTGAGGGTAGGGTTACATTTGGAGGCACCGCGTGAGATAGAAGTTACACTCAGGCCCTGTTACACCACAGGTGTCAGCTGCCATTAATTATTATTGATAAAGTCCTCACATCCCTAAAAATAAAATACAAATATGGGAAAGAAGCAAAGGAACAGGGAGAAGGTTGGACATAAAGCCATTGCTGTATCAGTTGGGAGAGTTGAAGCCATTAGAGAATGTAAAAGTATGGACAAACAAGAGTACCATAAGGGACCAGGCTTAAAGGAAGAGGTGACATGCAAGTTTGTGGGAACTTTTGTAAATAACCTAGGTGTGGAAAATGAAAAAATATTAGATGTCCCTGTAGAGTTGGAGAAGAGAAAGAAAAAAATCAAAGGACAAGAAAGTCAGACTTGATCCCCACCTAAAGGATAGTGAGGGAGGTGTTAGTGACAACCTTGCTCATACTTTGGTCGCTAACATGGATTATGGAATGAAAGGAGATAAGAATGTTCTACCACTGAAAGAGAGAGTTTCAGGGGAAGTGAAGATAGATGTAGGTATACAGAAATCAGAAACTGTGCTAAAGCAAATAGCTGAGGATTATAAGAAACATGGACAATTAGTATTAGCTCTGCCAAAAGATCAACAGAAGGACCTGCTTTCCCTGTTTCCAACTTCCATTGAGGAACCAACAAGAAGAGATAGCCCAGTGGATCTACAGACCCCGATAGAGGTGATAAGACATATAGCACTGGACAGGTCTAAACATATTTTCTCTGACGTCCTAGTGGATGCTGGGACTTCCGTAAGGACCATGGGGAATAGCGGCTCCGCAGGAGACTGGGCACAAAAGTAAAAGCTTTAGACTAGCTGGTGTGCACTGGCTCCTCCCCCTATGACCCTCCTCCAAGCCTCAGTTAGATTTTTGTGCCCGAACGAGAAGGGTGCATGCTAGGTGGCTCTCCTGAGCTGCTTAGAAGTAAAAGTTTAAATAGGTTTTTTATTTTCAGTGAGTCCTGCTGGCAACAGGCTCACTGCATCGTGGGACTAAGGGGAGAAGAAGCAAACTCACCTGCGTGCAGAGTGGATTGGGCTTCTTGGCTACTGGACATTAGCTCCAGAGGGACGATCACAGGTTCAGCCTGGATGGGTCCCGGAGCCGCGCCGCCGGCCCCCTTACAGAGCCAGAAGAGCGAAGAGGTCCGGAGAAATCGGCGGCAGAAAACGTTCCTGTCTTCAGATAAGGTAGCGCACAGCACTGCAGCTGTGCGCCATTGCTCTCAGCACACTTCACACTCCGGTCACTGAGGGTGCAGGGCGCTGGGGGGGAGCGCCCTGAGACGCAATAAAACACTATAAAAACCTTATATGGCTAAAGAAATGCATCACATATAGCTCCTGGGCTATATGAATGCATTTAACCCCTGCCAGTTTTCCTGAAAAAAGCGGGAGAAAAGGCCGCCGTGAAGGGGGCGGAGCCTTTCTCCTCAGCACACAAGCGCCATTTTCTTTCACAGCTCCGCTGGAAGGACGGCTCCCTGACTCTCCCCTGCAGTCCTGCTACAAGAATCAGGGTAAAACAAGAGAGGGGGTGCACTATTGGCAGCTAATATAAAACAGCAGCTATAAAGGGAGAAACACTTACATAAGGTTATCCCTGTATGTAGCGCTCTGGTGTGTGCTGGCAAACTCTCCCTCTGTCTCCCCAAAGGGCTCGTGGGGTCCTGTCCTCTTTCAGAGCATTCCCTGTGTGTGTGCTGGGTGTCGGTACGATTGTGTCGACATGTATGAGGAGGAAAATGATGTGGAAGCAGAGCAATTGCCTGTGTTAGTGATGTCACCCCCTAGGGAGTCGACACCTGACTGGATGGTCGTATTTAAAGAATTACGTGACAATGTCAGCACTTTGCAAAAAACTGTTGACGACATGAGACAGCCGGCAAATCAATTAGTGCCTGTTCAGGCGTCTCAGACACCGTCAGGGGCGCTAAAACGCCCGTTACCTCAGATGGTCGACACAGACCCAGACACGGATACTGAATCCAGTGTCGACGGTGAGGAGACAAACGTAATGTCCAGTAGGGCCACACGTTACATGATCACGGCAATGAAGGAGGCATTGAATATTTCTGACACTACAAGTACCACAAAAAAGGGTATTATGTGGGGTGTGAAAAAACTACCAGTAGTTTTTCCTGAATCAGATGAATTAAATGAGGTGTGTGATAAAGCGTGGTTTTCCCCCGATAAAAAACTGCTGATTTCTAATAAATTATTGGCACTATACCCTTTCCCGCCAGAGGTTAGGGCACGTTGGGAAACACCTCCTAGGGTAGATAAGGCGCTCACACGCTTATCAAAACAAGTGGCGTTACCGTCTCCCGATACGGCCGCCCTTAAGGAACCAGCTGATAGAAGGCTGGAAAATATCCTAAAAGGTATATACACACATACTGGTGTTATACTGCGACCAGCAATCGCCTCAGCCTGGATGTGCAGCGCTGGAGTGGCTTGGTCGGATTCCCTGACTGAAAATATTGATACCCTGGATAGGGACAGTATATTATTAACTATAGAGCATTTAAAGGATGCATTACTATATATGCGAGATGCACAGAGGGATATTTGCACCCTGGCATCTAGAGTGAGTGCGATGTCCATTTCTGCCAGAAGAGCGTTATGGACGCGACAGTGGTCAGGTGATGCGGATTCCAAACGACATATGGAAGTATTGCCGTATAAAGGGGAGGAGTTATTTGGGGTCGGTCTATCGGACCTGGTGGCCACGGCAACGGCTGGAAAATCCACCTTTTTACCCCAGGTCACCTCTCAGCAGAAAAAGACACCGTCTTTTCAAACTCTGTCCTTTCGTCCCCATAAGGGCAAGCGGGCAAAAGGCCACTCATTTCTGCCCCGGGGCAGAGGAAGGGGAAAAAGACTGCACCAGGCAGCCTCTTCCCAGGAGCAGAAGCCCTCCCCCGCTTCTGCCAAGTCTTCAGCATGACGCTGGGGCTCTACAAGCGGACTCAGGCACGGTGGGGGGCCGTCTCAAGAATTTCAGCGCGCAGTGGGCTCACTCGCAAGTGGACCCCTGGATCCTGCAGGTAGTATCACAGGGGTACAAATTGGAATTCGAGACGTCTCCCCCTCGCCGGTTCCTGAAGTCTGCTCTACCAACGTCTCCCTCCGACAGGGAGGCGGTAGTGGAAGCTATTCACAAGCTGTATTCCCAGCAGGTGATAATCAAGGTACCCCTCCTACAACAGGGAAAGGGGTATTATTCCACGCTGTTTGTGGTACCGAAGCCGGACGGCTCGGTGAGACCAATTTTAAATCTAAAATCCTTGAACACTTGCATAAAAAGGTTCAAATTCAAGATGGAGTCACTCAGAGCAGTGATAGCGAACCTGGAAGAAGGGGACTATATGGTATCTCTAGACATCAAAGATGCTTATCTCCATGTCCCAATCTACCCTTCTCACCAAGGGTACCTCAGGTTTGTGGTACAAAACTGTCATTATCAGTTTCACACGCTGCCGTTTGGATTGTCCACGGCACCACGGGTCTTTACCAAGGTAATGGCCGAAATGATGATTCTTCTTCGAAGAAAAGGCGTCTTAATTATCCCTTACTTGGACGATCTCCTGATAAGGGCAAGGTCCAGGGAACAGTTAGAGGTCGGAGTAGCACTATCTCAGGTAGTGCTACGTCAGAACAGGTGGATCATAAATATCCCAAAATCACAGCTGATTCCAACAACACGTCTACTGTTCCTGGGGATGATTCTGGACACAGTCCAGAAAAAGGTGTTTCTCCCGGAGGAGAAGGCCAGGGAGTTATCCGAGCTAGTCAGGAAACTCCTAAAACCAGGCCAAGTGTCAGTGCATCAATGCACGAGAGTCCTGGGAAAAATGGTGGCTTCTTACGAAGCGATTCCATTCGGAAGATTCCATGCAAGAACTTTTCAGTGGGATCTGCTGGACAAATGGTCCGGATCGCATCTTCAGATGCATCAGCGGATAACCCTATCTCCAAGGACAAGGGTGTCTCTCCTGTGGTGGTTACAGAGTGCTCATCTTCTAAAGGGCCGCAGATTCGGCATTCAGGATTGGATGCTGGTGACCACCGATGCCAGCCTGAGAGGCTGGGGAGCAGTCACACAGGGAAGAAATTTCCAGGGCTTGTGGTCAAGCATGGAAACGTCTCTTCACATAAATATCCTGGAACTAAGGGCCATTTACAATGCCCTAAGTCAAGCAAGGCCTCTGCTTCAGGGTCAGTCGGTATTGATCCAATCGGACAACATCACGGCAGTCGCCCACGTCAACAGACAGGGCGGCACAAGAAGCAGGAGGGCAATGGCAGAAGCTGCAAGGATTCTTCGCTAGGCGGAAAATCATGTGGTGGCACTGTCAGCAGTGTTCATTCCGGGAGTGGACAACTGGGAAGCAGACTTCCTCAGCAGACACGACCTCCACCCGGGGGAGTGGGGACTTCACCCAGAAGTCTTTCAAGTGATTGTAAACCGTTGGGAAAAACCAAAGGTGGACATGATGGCGTCCCGTCTCAACAAAAAACTGGACAGATATTGCGCCAGGTCAAGGGACCCTCAGGCAATAGCGGTGGACGCTCTGGTAACACCGTGGGTGTGCAATAAATAGTGGAAAACTGCTCTAATCAAGCTGGTAACAATCCCCAGGTGCTGCGGGAGGGGGTTACTCTAGACAAGAAATACAAAAGGGATTTTTCCCACGCACTCTGCTGACTGTTAGTAAGAAGAACTATATACTATGTAATAATAGGAAATTTAGAGCTCTTCGTTACATATGTTTTGCAAAAGATATGATAAGCCTCCAGGCCACTTCACGGCTGCTCTATTACTGGAGGTCCCTACCTAAGCATAGGTCCAGGGCTTGGACCCCACAAATTTGGCTCAGGCCCGACCACCCCAGGGCAGCACACCATTGAAATACTAAAGTGTTAATATGTGTTAAGAAAGAAGCAGAGGCTATGGGTTAGAAAGTGCTACAAAAATAAGGGTGTTAATAAAATACTCAAAAGAGTAATATTAGTGAAAAAATAGGAGTGTTACATAAGTGCTAAATAAATAATATGGCATGCTACCCCAAGGTGGCCCAGCCCCACCAGACCTGGGGGGTACCACTCCCCAAACCCATACACAGCATAATAATAATTACAGCCACTATGGGTCATACAAATGCTTAATGTATGGCCACATGATAATGGCACATACAGAACATATCCAGATTGAGAGCTAGTTTACCTGGAGGCACCCCTGTATCCTCCAAACGGCACCACAGGACCCAGCATGCCCTCCTAATGCTGGCTCCATCTATGCCTCTCTGAACTGCAATAAATAGTGGAAAACTGCTCTAATCAAGCTGGTAACAATCCCCAGGTGCTGCGGGAGGGGGTTACTCTAGACAAGAAATACAAAAGGGATTTTTCCCACGCACTCTGCTGACTGTTAGTAAGAAGAACTATATACTATGTAATAATAGGAAATTTAGAGCTCTTCGTTACATATGTTTTGCAAAAGATATGATAAGCATCCAGGCCACTTCACGGCTGCTCTATTACTGGAGGTCCCTACCTAAGCATAGGTCCAGGGCTTGGACCCCACAAATTTGGCTCAGGCCCGACCACCCCAGGGCAGCACACCATTGAAATACTAAAGTGTTAATATGTGTTAAGAAAGAAGCAGAGGCTATGGGTTAGAAAGTGCTACAAAAATAAGGGTGTTAATAAAATACTCAAAAGAGTAATATTAGTGAAAAAATAGGAGTGTTACATAAGTGCTAAATAAATAATATGGCATGCTACCCCAAGGTGGCCCAGCCCCACCAGACCTGGGGGGTACCACTCCCCAAACCCATACACAGCATAATAATAATTACAGCCACTATGGGTCATACAAATGCTTAATGTATGGCCACATGATAATGGCACATACAGAACATATCCAGATTGAGAGCTAGTTTACCTGGAGGCACCCCTGTATCCTCCAAACGGCACCACAGGACCCAGCATGCCCTCCTAATGCTGGCTCCATCTATGCCTCTCTGAACTGCAATAAATAGTGGAAAACTGCTCTAATCAAGCTGGTAACAATCCCCAGGTGCTGCGGGAGGGGGTTACTCTAGACAAGAAATACAAAAGGGATTTTTCCCACGCACTCTGCTGACTGTTAGTAAGAAGAACTATATACTATGTAATAATAGGAAATTTAGAGCTCTTCGTTACATATGTTTTGCAAAAGATATGATAAGCCTCCAGGCCACTTCACGGCTGCTCTATTACTGGAGGTCCCTACCTAAGCATAGGTCCAGGGCTTGGACCCCACAAATTTGGCTCAGGCCCGACCACCCCAGGGCAGCACACCATTGAAATACTAAAGTGTTAATATGTGTTAAGAAAGAAGCAGAGGCTATGGGTTAGAAAGTGCTACAAAAATAAGGGTGTTAATAAAATACTCAAAAGAGTAATATTAGTGAAAAAATAGGAGTGTTACATAAGTGCTAAATAAATAATATGGCATGCTACCCCAAGGTGGCCCAGCCCCACCAGACCTGGGGGGTACCACTCCCCAAACCCATACACAGCATAATAATAATTACAGCCACTATGGGTCATACAAATGCTTAATGTATGGCCACATGATAATGGCACATACAGAACATATCCAGATTGAGAGCTAGTTTACCTGGAGGCACCCCTGTATCCTCCAAACGGCACCACAGGACCCAGCATGCCCTCCTAATGCTGGCTCCATCTATGCCTCTCTGAACTGCAATAAATAGTGGAAAACTGCTCTAATCAAGCTGGTAACAATCCCCAGGTGCTGCGGGAGGGGGTTACTCTAGACAAGAAATACAAAAGGGATTTTTCCCACGCACTCTGCTGACTGTTAGTAAGAAGAACTATATACTATGTAATAATAGGAAATTTAGAGCTCTTCGTTACATATGTTTTGCAAAAGATATGATAAGCCTCCAGGCCACTTCACGGCTGCTCTATTACTGGAGGTCCCTACCTAAGCATAGGTCCAGGGCTTGGACCCCACAAATTTGGCTCAGGCCCGACCACCCCAGGGCAGCACACCATTGAAATACTAAAGTGTTAATATGTGTTAAGAAAGAAGCAGAGGCTATGGGTTAGAAAGTGCTACAAAAATAAGGGTGTTAATAAAATACTCAAAAGAGTAATATTAGTGAAAAAATAGGAGTGTTACATAAGTGCTAAATAAATAATATGGCATGCTACCCCAAGGTGGCCCAGCCCCACCAGACCTGGGAGGTACCACTCCCCAAACCCATACACAGCATAATAATAATTACAGCCACTATGGGTCATACAAATGCTTAATGTATGGCCACATGATAATGGCACATACAGAACATATCCAGATTGAGAGCTAGTTTACCTGGAGGCACCCCTGTATCCTCCAAACGGCACCACAGGACCCAGCATGCCCTCCTAATGCTGGCTCCATCTATGCCTCTCTGAACTGCAATAAATAGTGGAAAACTGCTCTAATCAAGCTGGTAACAATCCCCAGGTGCTGCGGGAGGGGGTTACTCTAGACAAGAAATACAAAAGGGATTTTTCCCACGCACTCTGCTGACTGTTAGTAAGAAGAACTATATACTATGTAATAATAGGAAATTTAGAGCTCTTCGTTACATATGTTTTGCAAAAGATATGATAAGCCTCCAGGCCACTTCACGGCTGCTCTATTACTGGAGGTCCCTACCTAAGCATAGGTCCAGGGCTTGGACCCCACAAATTTGGCTCAGGCCCGACCACCCCAGGGCAGCACACCATTGAAATACTAAAGTGTTAATATGTGTTAAGAAAGAAGCAGAGGCTATGGGTTAGAAAGTGCTACAAAAATAAGGGTGTTAATAAAATACTCAAAAGAGTAATATTAGTGAAAAAATAGGAGTGTTACATAAGTGCTAAATAAATAATATGGCATGCTACCCCAAGGTGGCCCAGCCCCACCAGACCTGGGGGGTACCACTCCCCAAACCCATACACAGCATAATAATAATTACAGCCACTATGGGTCATACAAATGCTTAATGTATGGCCACATGATAATGGCACATACAGAACATATCCAGATTGAGAGCTAGTTTACCTGGAGGCACCCCTGTATCCTCCAAACGGCACCACAGGACCCAGCATGCCCTCCTAATGCTGGCTCCATCTATGCCTCTCTGAACTGCAATAAATAGTGGAAAACTGCTCTAATCAAGCTGGTAACAATCCCCAGGTGCTGCGGGAGGGGGTTACTCTAGACAAGAAATACAAAAGGGATTTTTCCCACGCACTCTGCTGACTGTTAGTAAGAAGAACTATATACTATGTAATAATAGGAAATTTAGAGCTCTTCGTTACATATGTTTTGCAAAAGATATGATAAGCCTCCAGGCCACTTCACGGCTGCTCTATTACTGGAGGTCCCTACCTAAGCATAGGTCCGGGGCTTGGACCCCACAAATTTGGCTCAGGCCCGACCACCCCAGGGCAGCACACCATTGAAATACTAAAGTGTTAATATGTGTTAAGAAAGAAGCAGAGGCTATGGGTTAGAAAGTGCTACAAAAATAAGGGTGTTAATAAAATACTCAAAAGAGTAATATTAGTGAAAAAATAGGAGTGTTACATAAGTGCTAAATAAATAATATGGCATGCTACCCCAAGGTGGCCCAGCCCCACCAGACCTGGGGGGTACCACTCCCCAAACCCATACACAGCATAATAATAATTACAGCCACTATGGGTCATACAAATGCTTAATGTATGGCCACATGATAATGGCACATACAGAACATATCCAGATTGAGAGCTAGTTTACCTGGAGGCACCCCTGTATCCTCCAAACGGCACCACAGGACCCAGCATGCCCTCCTAATGCTGGCTCCATCTATGCCTCTCTGAACTGCAATAAATAGTGGAAAACTGCTCTAATCAAGCTGGTAACAATCCCCAGGTGCTGCGGGAGGGGGTTACTCTAGACAAGAAATACAAAAGGGATTTTTCCCACGCACTCTGCTGACTGTTAGTAAGAAGAACTATATACTATGTAATAATAGGAAATTTAGAGCTCTTCGTTACATATGTTTTGCAAAAGATATGATAAGCCTCCAGGCCACTTCACGGCTGCTCTATTACTGGAGGTCCCTACCTAAGCATAGGTCCAGGGCTTGGACCCCACAAATTTGGCTCAGGCCCGACCACCCCAGGGCAGCACACCATTGAAATACTAAAGTGTTAATATGTGTTAAGAAAGAAGCAGAGGCTATGGGTTAGAAAGTGCTACAAAAATAAGGGTGTTAATAAAATACTCAAAAGAGTAATATTAGTGAAAAAATAGGAGTGTTACATAAGTGCTAAATAAATAATATGGCATGCTACCCCAAGGTGGCCCAGCCCCACCAGACCTGGGGGGTACCACTCCCCAAACCCATACACAGCATAATAATAATTACAGCCACTATGGGTCATACAAATGCTTAATGTATGGCCACATGATAATGGCACATACAGAACATATCCAGATTGAGAGCTAGTTTACCTGGAGGCACCCCTGTATCCTCCAAACGGCACCACAGGACCCAGCATGCCCTCCTAATGCTGGCTCCATCTATGCCTCTCTGAACTGCAATAAATAGTGGAAAACTGCTCTAATCAAGCTGGTAACAATCCCCAGGTGCTGCGGGAGGGGGTTACTCTAGACAAGAAATACAAAAGGGATTTTTCCCACGCACTCTGCTGACTGTTAGTAAGAAGAACTATATACTATGTAATAATAGGAAATTTAGAGCTCTTCGTTACATATGTTTTGCAAAAGATATGATAAGCCTCCAGGCCACTTCACGGCTGCTCTATTACTGGAGGTCCCTACCTAAGCATAGGTCCAGGGCTTGGACCCCACAAATTTGGCTCAGGCCCGACCACCCCAGGGCAGCACACCATTGAAATACTAAAGTGTTAATATGTGTTAAGAAAGAAGCAGAGGCTATGGGTTAGAAAGTGCTACAAAAATAAGGGTGTTAATAAAATACTCAAAAGAGTAATATTAGTGAAAAAATAGGAGTGTTACATAAGTGCTAAATAAATAATATGGCATGCTACCCCAAGGTGGCCCAGCCCCACCAGACCTGGGGGGTACCACTCCCCAAACCCATACACAGCATAATAATAATTACAGCCACTATGGGTCATACAAATGCTTAATGTATGGCCACATGATAATGGCACATACAGAACATATCCAGATTGAGAGCTAGTTTACCTGGAGGCACCCCTGTATCCTCCAAACGGCACCACAGGACCCAGCATGCCCTCCTAATGCTGGCTCCATCTATGCCTCTCTGAACTGCAATAAATAGTGGAAAACTGCTCTAATCAAGCTGGTAACAATCCCCAGGTGCTGCGGGAGGGGGTTACTCTAGACAAGAAATACAAAAGGGATTTTTCCCACGCACTCTGCTGACTGTTAGTAAGAAGAACTATATACTATGTAATAATAGGAAATTTAGAGCTCTTCGTTACATATGTTTTGCAAAAGATATGATAAGCCTCCAGGCCACTTCACGGCTGCTCTATTACTGGAGGTCCCTACCTAAGCATAGGTCCAGGGCTTGGACCCCACAAATTTGGCTCAGGCCCGACCACCCCAGGGCAGCACACCATTGAAATACTAAAGTGTTAATATGTGTTAAGAAAGAAGCAGAGGCTATGGGTTAGAAAGTGCTACAAAAATAAGGGTGTTAATAAAATACTCAAAAGAGTAATATTAGTGAAAAAATAGGAGTGTTACATAAGTGCTAAATAAATAATATGGCATGCTACCCCAAGGTGGCCCAGCCCCACCAGACCTGGGGGGTACCACTCCCCAAACCCATACACAGCATAATAATAATTACAGCCACTATGGGTCATACAAATGCTTAATGTATGGCCACATGATAATGGCACATACAGAACATATCCAGATTGAGAGCTAGTTTACCTGGAGGCACCCCTGTATCCTCCAAACGGCACCACAGGACCCAGCATGCCCTCCTAATGCTGGCTCCATCTATGCCTCTCTGAACTGCAATAAATAGTGGAAAACTGCTCTAATCAAGCTGGTAACAATCCCCAGGTGCTGCGGGAGGGGGTTACTCTAGACAAGAAATACAAAAGGGATTTTTCCCACGCACTCTGCTGACTGTTAGTAAGAAGAACTATATACTATGTAATAATAGGAAATTTAGAGCTCTTCGTTACATATGTTTTGCAAAAGATATGATAAGCCTCCAGGCCACTTCACGGCTGCTCTATTACTGGAGGTCCCTACCTAAGCATAGGTCCAGGGCTTGGACCCCACAAATTTGGCTCAGGCCCGACCACCCCAGGGCAGCACACCATTGAAATACTAAAGTGTTAATATGTGTTAAGAAAGAAGCAGAGGCTATGGGTTAGAAAGTGCTACAAAAATAAGGGTGTTAATAAAATACTCAAAAGAGTAATATTAGTGAAAAAATAGGAGTGTTACATAAGTGCTAAATAAATAATATGGCATGCTACCCCAAGGTGGCCCAGCCCCACCAGACCTGGGGGGTACCACTCCCCAAACCCATACACAGCATAATAATAATTACAGCCACTATGGGTCATACAAATGCTTAATGTATGGCCACATGATAATGGCACATACAGAACATATCCAGATTGAGAGCTAGTTTACCTGGAGGCACCCCTGTATCCTCCAAACGGCACCACATTACCCAGCATGCCCTCCTAATGCTGGCTCCATCTATGCCTCTCTGAACTGCAATAAATAGTGGAAAACTGCTCTAATCAAGCTGGTAACAATCCCCAGGTGCTGCGGGAGGGGGTTACTCTAGACAAGAAATACAAAAGGGATTTTTCCCACGCACTCTGCTGACTGTTAGTAAGAAGAACTATATACTATGTAATAATAGGAAATTTAGAGCTCTTCGTTACATATGTTTTGCAAAAGATATGATAAGCCTCCAGGCCACTTCACGGCTGCTCTATTACTGGAGGTCCCTACCTAAGCATAGGTCCAGGGCTTGGACCCCACAAATTTGGCTCAGGCCCGACCACCCCAGGGCAGCACACCATTGAAATACTAAAGTGTTAATATGTGTTAAGAAAGAAGCAGAGGCTATGGGTTAGAAAGTGCTACAAAAATAAGGGTGTTAATAAAATACTCAAAAGAGTAATATTAGTGAAAAAATAGGAGTGTTACATAAGTGCTAAATAAATAATATGGCATGCTACCCCAAGGTGGCCCAGCCCCACCAGACCTGGGGGGTACCACTCCCCAAACCCATACACAGCATAATAATAATTACAGCCACTATGGGTCATACAAATGCTTAATGTATGGCCACATGATAATGGCACATACAGAACATATCCAGATTGAGAGCTAGTTTACCTGGAGGCACCCCTGTATCCTCCAAACGGCACCACAGGACCCAGCATGCCCTCCTAATGCTGGCTCCATCTATGCCTCTCTGAACTGCAATAAATAGTGGAAAACTGCTCTAATCAAGCTGGTAACAATCCCCAGGTGCTGCGGGAGGGGGTTACTCTAGACAAGAAATACAAAAGGGATTTTTCCCACGCACTCTGCTGACTGTTAGTAAGAAGAACTATATACTATGTAATAATAGGAAATTTAGAGCTCTTCGTTACATATGTTTTGCAAAAGATATGATAAGCCTCCAGGCCACTTCACGGCTGCTCTATTACTGGAGGTCCCTACCTAAGCATAGGTCCGGGGCTTGGACCCCACAAATTTGGCTCAGGCCCGACCACCCCAGGGCAGCACACCATTGAAATACTAAAGTGTTAATATGTGTTAAGAAAGAAGCAGAGGCTATGGGTTAGAAAGTGCTACAAAAATAAGGGTGTTAATAAAATACTCAAAAGAGTAATATTAGTGAAAAAATAGGAGTGTTACATAAGTGCTAAATAAATAATATGGCATGCTACCCCAAGGTGGCCCAGCCCCACCAGACCTGGGGGGTACCACTCCCCAAACCCATACACAGCATAATAATAATTACAGCCACTATGGGTCATACAAATGCTTAATGTATGGCCACATGATAATGGCACATACAGAACATATCCAGATTGAGAGCTAGTTTACCTGGAGGCACCCCTGTATCCTCCAAACGGCACCACAGGACCCAGCATGCCCTCCTAATGCTGGCTCCATCTATGCCTCTCTGAACTGCAATAAATAGTGGAAAACTGCTCTAATCAAGCTGGTAACAATCCCCAGGTGCTGCGGGAGGGGGTTACTCTAGACAAGAAATACAAAAGGGATTTTTCCCACGCACTCTGCTGACTGTTAGTAAGAAGAACTATATACTATGTAATAATAGGAAATTTAGAGCTCTTCGTTACATATGTTTTGCAAAAGATATGATAAGCCTCCAGGCCACTTCACGGCTGCTCTATTACTGGAGGTCCCTACCTAAGCATAGGTCCAGGGCTTGGACCCCACAAATTTGGCTCAGGCCCGACCACCACAGGGCAGCACACCATTGAAATACTAAAGTGTTAATATGTGTTAAGAAAGAAGCAGAGGCTATGGGTTAGAAAGTGCTACAAAAATAAGGGTGTTAATAAAATACTCAAAAGAGTAATATTAGTGAAAAAATAGGAGTGTTACATAAGTGCTAAATAAATAATATGGCATGCTACCCCAAGGTGGCCCAGCCCCACCAGACCTGGGGGGTACCACTCCCCAAACCCATACACAGCGGAAAATCATGTGGTGGCACTGTCAGCAGTGTTCATTCCGGGAGTGGACAACTGGGAAGCAGACTTCCTCAGCAGACACGACCTCCACCCGGGGGAGTGGGGACTTCACCCAGAAGTCTTTCAAGTGATTGTAAACCGTTGGGAAAAACCAAAGGTGGACATGATGGCGTCCCGTCTCAACAAAAAACTGGACAGATATTGCGCCAGGTCAAGGGACCCTCAGGCAATAGCGGTGGACGCTCTGGTAACACCGTGGGTGTACCAGTCGGTGTATGTGTTCCCTCCTCTGCCTCTCATACCAAAAGTACTGAGAATCATAAGAAGGAGAGGAGTAAAGACTATACTCGTGGCTCCGGATTGGCCAAGAAGAACTTGGTACCCGGAACTGCAAGAGATGCTCACGGAGGACCCGTGGCCTCTACCTCTAAGAAAGGACCTGCTCCAGCAGGGACCTTGTCTGTTCCAAGACTTACCGCGGCTGCGTTTGACGGCATGGCGGTTGAACGCCGGATCCTGATGGAAAAAGGCATTCCAGATGAAGTCATCCCTACCCTGATCAAAGCCAGGAAGGATGTAACCGCGAAACATTATCACCGCATTTGGCGAAAATATGTTGCGTGGTGTGAGGCCAAGAAGGCCCCCACAGAGGAATTTCAACTGGGTCGTTTCCTGCATTTCCTGCAAGCAGGACTGTCTATGGGCCTAAAATTAGGATCCATTAAGGTTCAAATTTCGGCCCTGTCGATCTTCTTCCAGAAAGAACTGGCTTCAGTGCCTGAAGTTCAGACGTTTGTCAAGGGGGTACTGCATATACAGCCTCCTTTTGTGCCACCAGTGGCACCTTGGGATCTCAATGTAGTTTTAGGGTTCCTAAAATCACATTGGTTTGAACCACTCACCACTGTGGAATAAAAATATCTCACATGGAAGGTGGTCATGCTGTTAGCTCTGGCGTCAGCCAGGCGTGTCTCAGAATTGGCGGCTTTGTCATATAAAAGCCCTTACCTAATTTTTCATTCAGACAGGGCAGAATTGAGGACTCGTCCTCAATTTCTCCCTAAGGTAGTTTCAGCGTTTCACATGAACCAACCTATTGTGGTGCCTGCGGCTACTAGGGACTTGGAGGACTCCAAGTTGTTGGACGTAGTCAGGGCCCTGAAAATATATGTTTCCAGGACGGCTGGAGTCAGAAAATCTGACTCGCTGTTTATCCTGTATGCACCCAACAAGCTGGGTGCTCCTGCTTCTAAGCAGACGATTGCTCGTTGGATTTGTAGTACAATTCAGCTTGCACATTCTGTGGCAGGACTGCCACAGCCAAAATCTGTTAAAGCCCATTCCACAAGGAAAGTGGGCTCATCTTGGGCGGCTGCCCGAGGGGTCTCGGCTTTACAAATTTGCCGAGCAGCTACTTGGTCAGGGGCAAACACGTTTGCAAAATTTTACAAATTCGATACCCTGGCTGAGGAGGACCTGGAGTTCTCTCATTCGGTGCTGCAGAGTCATCCGCACTCTCCCGCCCGTTTGGGAGCTTTGGTATAATCCCCATGGTCCTTACGGAAGTCCCAGCATCCACTAGGACGTCAGAGAAAATAAGAATTTACTTACCGATAATTCTATTTCTCATAGTCCGTAGTGGATGCTGGGCGCCCATCCCAAGTGCGGATTGTCTGCAATACTTGTATATAGTTATTGTTACAAAAAAATCGGGTTGTTTATTGTTGTGAGCCATCTTTTCAGAGGCTCCTACGTTTATCATACTGTTAACTGGGTTCAGATCACAGGTTGTACAGTGTGATTGGTGTGGCTGGTATGAGTCTTACCCGGGATTCAAAATCCTTCCTTATTATGTACGCTCGTCCGGGCACAGTATCCTAACTGAGGCTTGGAGGAGGGTCATAGGGGGAGGAGCCAGTGCACACCAGCTAGTCTAAAGCTTTTACTTTTGTGCCCAGTCTCCTGCGGAGCCGCTATTCCCCATGGTCCTTACGGAAGTCCCAGCATCCACTACGGACTATGAGAAATAGAATTATCGGTAAGTAAATTCTTATTTATCAGTTGTTGGAGGTTCTAGATGAAACCCGATGGAAGCTAAAAGAAGAACAGATGTTTAACACCAAAATTGATGAGAGGAACGAAGAGCTTGAAAGAGAACTTTGGTTTATACAGAGAGAGATGGAAACCATGGCATCTGATGAAAGACCAACCAGAGTGGATCAGGAGCAACAAAAGTTGATAATGTACCAGCAGCAGGAAGACAATATTCATTCTCTGGAATCAAAAATAACTGAGTTGTCTGAATTATTGGAAGTGGGTAAAGAAACTGAAAAGGAGGATCATATTCGTCTGAATGAAATGAAAGAAAGACTGTCTCAGCTAGAATCTGAGCATAAAATACTCAAGGATGCCAACTTCCTAAACAACTGTCCTGAAGACCGTATCCATGAATTTTCTATGCGACCGGATACTAAGGACATAGCATTACAGACTGAGGTAGTGGATGGTATATTGCTGAGACAATCTTCTATGAATAAAGTTGATAGTAAAGGGACACAGTATATGTCTCTTAAAATGACTGGCACAGTAATATGGTTCCATGTGAAGAAAGGCTATGGCTTCATTAAAAGGCATGACACCGGAGAAGACATATTTGTACATTGGACATCCATAACGAAGAATAACCCCCTAAAACTGTTGTACAGTGTAGGAGATGGAGAGAGAGTAGAATTTGAAGTGTTGGAAGGGGAAAAGGGTGTACATGCAGCAAATGTGACTGGCATTGGTGGAGTACCAGTGAAAGGGAGTCGATTTGCTCCAAACCGACGGGGATCATACAGTTATTGTTATCAACCACGAGAAAAAGCGGTTGATGAAGGAAGTGCATATTCAGAACAAAGGCAAGGGAGAGATCCAGCTCCATGTCATCCTTCTACAACCTTACATTTCCGACCTCTCTCGAGATTCAATGGTAGATTAAATCAGTCCCAGGATCAAGAAACGGAAAATTCAGATGCTAAAGACTTGATAACTTTAGAAGCTTCGTCAGAGAAAGAAACTAGTCTCAGTGACAATCGTAGTGAGGTACATGATAACTTTACCCTAGCACAATCTCTTAAATCTTCCATCCGAAGACCAGTACTAAAAGAAGTCAATAAATCAGGTGTAGAAGAGCAAGGGAAACCAGCACGATCAGAGAACACTATCCCTGGGAGGCATGAAGGCTATGTAGTTCCATCCCTCCCTATTTGGCCAACAGTTAAAATGGTTGAGATGAGGTGGCTTGCTAATGGATGTGAATGAATATATACTATTTTAGCATAGTGAGTAAGGTAGATGGTGCATTGGCACCTAAAGATGTTAAACAGTGACAATGCACCAGGGGGAGAAATGTAACCCTGATTTAGGGTTTAAACAACACTTATACTGAGGTAGTTATAATATGGTGACTAATATGGAGTATAAGCATATATATTATTCATATATAAAAGTTAATGGATGTTGTAATACTGTATGCATGTTGTGAGGTAAATAATACAGTACACAGATATGTAATTGTATGTACATTGATGTAAATGTAGTGGTGAATACAATTAAGGCTTATTTTATGGTTTCACAGTGTATCTAAAGGGTTAATGTCCTTGTGCTCCTAACTGTCAATCACCTAGTGGGGTGATTGCCAGTGGGCGGAGCATCACCTCAGAGTGGGTCATGTGACTACTAGAGAGGGGTGGGGAGGTGCTGTGAGTATAGCTGAGGAAGAGACTGCATATCCCTTGGTGAGAGGACATAGTTTTTTGCTGCTCCGGCCGTCGCTCGCATTAGAGCTGAGCGGTATACATTGCGGCGGCCGGAGGGGGCTTAGTGTGTGTAGCCAGAACAGGGCTTCCTTACTGTAAAGGTGGTGACAGCAGCATTGAGACTCAGCACTGTTCATAGAACCCGGCATCAGGGCTAGTCAACTCACCCAGCAGTATTGGAAGGGCGCACCTATGACAGGGAGACAGAGAGGGTTCCTCCTATTACCGGCACAGACTCTGACAGCCACAACAAAGAAGCCAGGACCAGCAGCAGAGGCTCCATTCTGTGTGGCTGTAAGTGTAAGGGAGGAGTCGGGGGAGCAGCCTGCAGCAGCATCACTAGATCGTAGAAGTGTGAGTGCATAATCCAGCCATTTATATTACCCCTACACTAAGCACAGCAAGCCATAGGTGACTATGGTACATAGTCAATTTCATATTGGGACTAAGGACTCCAGGGCTAGGCCGCAATAATGGCTATTAAGCAGGAGGATAGTAATGGGTCACAGTAGTCAGAGTGACCTATAATGACAGTTCCATGTATGGCTTAATCATAGTGCTAAGGAGAAGGTAGAAAGCACTGGGTATATATATGTAACAGGAGGAGTGGAGTGAAACTTGAACTGTTTAACGCTTCATAAATAGTTTTAAAGCTCCCCCATATATCAGCATCACATCAGTCAAAGGAGAGCCAGAGACATTGTTCCGCAGCGCTAAATAGAAAGTAACACCCTAAAGCTGCCACCTAATGTGTGTATTTATGCCCCTGAATTAGCAGAATTAGAGTCAAGGACATTAAAGGTAGCCATACTACAGTGACATTGGATGGATGTTAAAGCCTCTTAGCCACAAAGGATTAGAATATCATCCCGATTCAAGGACTAGCTTGTGGCACTTTAATACAACTGTGTTATATGTATATTCGTGAACCCGTAAGAAGGACTGACACGTAAGAGACTATTAATTTTAAAGTTAAAGGATTTGATTTTGACTTCAAATG